>NC_136309.1:920000-1367180 GCF_964198595.1 Lampetra fluviatilis | reverse complement strand
AGAGAGATGGGGGGGGGGGGTCACTCTACTTTGGTGAGAGAGAGATGGGGGGAGGGGTCACTCTACTTTGGTGAGAGAGAGATGGGGGGGGGGGTCACTCTACTTTGGTGAGAGAGAGATGGGGGGGGGGGGTCACTCTACTTTGGTGAGAGAGAGATGGGGGGAGGGGTCACTCTACTTTGGTGAGAGAGAGAAAGATGGACTCGTGAAGGCGCACGCACAGGCCCCCGTGCTGTCGCCGATCCAGGCGCCCTCCCCAAGCCGTTGCGTGGTCGTGGGGTCGTCCCGGCGGCCAGGAGATGTTTCACTTCCTCGCCCGGTATAGCAGGAGGTCGTGGGGTCGTCTCGGCGGCCAGGAGATGTTTCACTTCCTCGCCCGCATTAGCAGGAGGTCGTGGGGTCGACCCCGACCCTGACGATGCCTGCTTGTTGGATATTTTGAGTTTGCGTGTTCTCCCGCGTTTCCCTTGTACATTTAGAAACGTGCGTTTAGACGCAGCGGTGGGGAACCGTTTTCTGCCAAGGGCCATTTGGATATTTATAACATCATACAAAATGATCAACTTAAAAATTAGCCTGTTATATTTGGTCAAACGTTTAATTAACTCACCCCTAATTCGATGGCTGGAACTGCTTCTCTTCGGTGAGGCGTGTGATGTTAGCTGGTATTGACGATATGCTACTCGCAACTGCTTTTCCAGGTTTGCTCCTAGATTTATTGAATTTCGAGTCCCGCCTGCGGTTGCCTTGGCAGGGCCACACCAACTGATTTCGCGAGCCTTGTACGTTCCCCACCCCTGGTTTAGAATGTTTGGTTGCTGCTGTCAATGTCCACGCGAGCTATATAGTTTGTGGCCAGGTCGCTTCTGCAAACGAGCCGTGTCGCTCACGAAGCGCTAGCTGGTAAAATAAAAAAAAACATGTTTAGTTTAGAGAGTGGGAGTTACTTGGTCTAACTGCATCGCGCTGGTCTGTCGGGGTTGTGCAAAGGCAGGCGAAGCATTGACGTGGGAGCATATAAGTACGGTACAATTAATTTTGCTGCCCGCAGTGTATTCCCCGCAGCCGCCTACGACAACGTGGTGTACGTGTGTGATGTTGTTGTTGTTTGTTGAACTTCTTTTGCACCGTGCGTAGCCTACCGTGACATCAAGTCAGAGGTGCGTGGTGACTTTGCACGCGAAGCGCTATCCAGGCTCAGCCTGAAATAACTTTTGAGATCCGACGAGATTCGGGTGCGTTCCAGGTGATGTTTCTTGACAAAGGCCATTGTGTAACCACAACAATGATACTACAGTCCTGTAAACAACAGTGCACTTTGTTTAGAAGTGCGTCACTAAAGTGTCGGGTGCGCTCTCTACAGGACGGTCCCTGCATTCGGATGTTTGGCTAATTCCATCGGATGTGTGCTCTCAGCGAAAAGCCAAAGCGAATGAAAAGCCACTCACAACACCGCACAGATAGGATGAGGAATCCATTGCTGTACTGCCATCTCCACACAGACCTCGTAGGGCCCAAACCCACAACAACTGGCAGGCCGTCTCCCATTCGAGTGCTAAACCAGGCTCGTCCATGCTTAGCTTCCGAGAGTAATTTGTACAGAAGTATAGCAGCAGCATTGTGCACTGGCCGCTTTTGTTTGGCTGAGCCTCAGGCTTTCTCCAATGAGCTGAAAGCCGCTTTGTGACTGGTAAATAATACAGGGCGCGCTTCATATCCAGCTTTCTTGTTGTTATTTTTAGCAACGCAGCAATAAAGCGAGGTTATAATATGCACGTACGAACAAAACACAACTTGCACTTCTTCTCAACGACATTGTGACGACGCATCTTCATCACGAGATGCGCCAACGTCGGTGAGAGAGAGAGGGAGCGGAAGGGGTCACCGCGTGCGCGGCGGCTGCTCCGTACGATCCTCGCCCCGCCGCGCAGCCTCCTCGCCGGTGGCCCTTCCATCTCAAAGCAGCGGACAGTGATCGAGCACACAAAGCGCCTTGTGTGCACGAGCGTGTGTGTGTGTGCGTGTCTGTGTGTGCGCGTGTTTGTGTCTGTGTGTGCGTGTCTGTGTGTGCACGAGCGTGTGTGCGTGTCTGTGTGCACGACCGTGTGTGTGTGTGTGCGTGTGTCTGTGTGTGCGTGTGTCTGTGTGCACGAGTCTGTGTGTGCGTGTCTCTGTGTGTGCGTGGGGAGGGGAGGGGAGCGTTAGTGTAGTGGGTTAGCGCTACGCCGCGCTACGAACCCGGCCATCCGGGTTCGATTCCTGCTCACGGTCACCAACACCGGTGACGATTATCTGAAGCGGTACCTGGGCCTCCCTCTAGGTTGACTCAGCCTCAAATTAGTACCTAGGTTGACAAAGGCGGCTGGGCATGGTGTTGGCCACCCACCCCCTCGTGTGTGCCGTGCCGGTCTTCATAGGTACTCGCTAACGGCACATGCCCCAACAGTCTGTTGAGGCTATACGGGGGTTATTTGCCTGTGTCTCTTAACTCAATCCCCGGCGTTAAACATTGCGCCGACGAATGTGAGACTCTTTTCTCATTATCAGACACTGAGCCCCCCCTACTGGAGGGAGCGGCGTGTGAATGGATGTGTCTTCTCTGAGGCCAGCAGCACGTCTGCGCCATGCGCCCAAATGCGCGCCCCGTCACAGCGCGTACCGAGGTTGCTTTTGTCGGTGCTGCTGGTGCCAGGGGGAATACAACAGACTCCCAATTCATTGATCTGCACGTTTGGAAAATGTTCATGCATTGGCTTCATGTGGATTGCGATTGAAAGGTACTGCTACGGACATCACCCCTCAGTTATAAAGTAATGCATCGTCAGCTGACGTGTGTCACAGGGTCGATGTTCCGAGCAATGACCCTTTTTCAGGTATGCTTATGTGCATCTCGCCATCGATATGGCGTGTGTTGTGTCAAGGGCTGATTTTGGGGGGAGGATCCATTTGGCAACCTCTCGTATTTAATTTAGTGACATGAATGCGGCGCATTTATAATAGCATAGAGGTCCCATTTTTATAGATGGTTTAATTTGCTTTTATTATCGGTTAACACATGAGGGCGGTCTGAAGATAATACTACATTACAGTGCAGCCACATCTGTCAATCAACTGCCAGATGAATGCCTCCCCAAGCCATGCTGGTGATGGGGATGTCTGACCATACTTCACCACACCGGTTGGTCGACTCGTGCACTCGATTCGCCCCCTTTTTCACCGACCACAGCTGGACACAGCTGGACATATTTCTCAGGCAGCCTCCACCGTGCACTTCGCTGCGATAAAAGGTCAACTGCAACACCGGTACCGGGTCTCGACACAAGTCGAGGACACAGACGCCAATTTCCAGGCCGTCCGGGTAAATCCTGAACTGTGTGGGTTGGTGAATGGGGGGGGGGGGGACCAGGCCTATGTATGTGTCTCTCTCGATGTATCTCTGTGTTATCTCTCTCTGCTTGAATGTCTGTCTATATGTCTCCGGTTCTGTGTTTTATCTCTCTCTCAAATTTTGCATTCTCTGGAAGAACGTAATCAACCAGGTAGGGTGTTGACTGTTATGTTAGCCAACTCTCTGTGTTGCATTGCATTATATTTCTAAGTATAATAGGTCTGTTTTTTCTTTCATTTATACCCGATGATGATTGCTTGTGTTGCAATCGAAACGTCGTATGCAATTATTTGATTCATTATTTTCTCTTTATACGCGACTTTACCGAAAGAACCAAAGAGTAAGGCCAGGACGGGTTCACAGTTCAGTCACCGTCCAAGCCTGCTCTGGCTGTGAATACAACTCACGTGGCTGGGCTCAGCACGCGGTGCGCCAGCCACACGAAGACCTGGGCCAGGTGAGAGCAGACGCGGAGCGACACAAAGACAAAGATCCCCCCCCCGCGTGGCCTGTAACAGACTGTGGGGGCAAGTGCTGCTAGCGAGTAGCACCTATGAAGCCCGGCACGACACACGAGGGGGTGGGTGGCCAGCACCACGCCCGGTCGCCTTTGTCTCCCTCGTGGCGATGTTTACACACCGTGCCCAGGACCAGGTTTAGATAACACTGGTCAACACACTTTTTCTGGCATAATGTATTCCAACGGTCTTAATGTAATTTTGGGGTGCTGATTCCAAATCTGGCATCAGGTTTTTGAGATATCAAATATTGCATTTTCAATAAAAACTGCAGAAAAAAAATATTAAATAAATGTGGATATCTACATAAAATTATATTTTAAACACACTATCCTAAAAATACAGCACCATATTTTAACACTAAAGCAGTCACTGACTCGCAACAACTTGCAATCATAAGTGACAGAGTTTATTTCGGGTAAATCAATGAAAATGGGGTATGCCGATAGCATAAAAATGAGATGTGATAGAGCAAATCTGAGATCAGATTTGGAATCAGCACCCTGAAATTAGTCTAAAACAGCTGCCAAAGTCCAGGCCAGAAAAAAAATGTTTTTTTTTGTTGACCAGTGTAATCGCCACCGGGTTGGCCGAGAGCGGGAATCGAACTCAGGTCGCCAGGTTCGTATCGCAGCGCTAACGGCTGCACCACCGCTCCCCACACGTGACCCTGACCACTTTCTGCAAGGGGCACGAGCCACTTGCTCCAATCGCTCCACACACACAGCACGTCGACATCAGAGGTGAGGCATTCTAAAGGAGGATCGCTCATGAAAGCCAGTGTGTGTGAAGAAGAACAAGTCGTGTCACTGATTCTTATGTTTTACGGAAAATATACCTTCCTAGAAATACTCTGGGTATCTGGGTTAGATTATCATCTGAACTCAGTTTGCAAAACAAAGCCTTACAAGGAAATCCTAACGAAAAAGCTGTTTTACAAAAATGGATCTTGCTTTTCTGGAACGACTCGTTATCACCCGACGTTGTTGACCCACAAGGCCTCGTGCCTCCACCGTCTTGTGTCAACATCCCAGAAGCAGGCGCAGCGAGGCAGATGTCGACTTCGACTTCTCTGCGTGGCATCTGCAGCGTGCGGCCTCTCCTCGACAGCTGCCGCATGGAGAGCACGAGCCCTCGACACACACCATGGAGCCATTCAGTGTCACGTGTGAGAATTGCACGTACGTGTGTGCGTATGTATATGTAGGTGCTCGCTAACAGCACTCGCCCCAACAGTCTGTTAAGGCTGCACGGGGAATCTTTGTCTTTGTATGGAGGCAGAGGGGAGCGGTGGTGCAGCGGTTAGCGCTACGCTGCGCTACGAACCCGGCGACCCGAGTTCGATTCCCGCTCACGGCCACTAACACCGGTGACGATTATCTTAACCGGGTCCTGGGCCTCCCCTAGGTCGACTCAGCCTCAAATGAGTACCTGGTGCGCTGTGTAGTAAACATCGCCACTGGGGAGACAAAGGCGGCCGGACGTGGTTGCTGGCCACCCCCAACCCACCCCCTCGTGTGCCGTTCCTGCCTTCATAGGTGCTCGCTAACAGCACTTGCCCCAACATTCTGTTAAGGTTACACGGGGGATCGTGTCTTTGTATGTATATAGGTTGAACTTCTTTCGCACCGTACTTAGCCAATCGTGGCTAATCGGAGGTGCGGGGAAAGGCCAACAAACTAAACACAACAAGAAGCAGTTCTCAATAAATCAGTTTCCAATTGAGATTAATGGTACTACACCCATAATCGCTGTGGGCTGTTTGGCATATTGTCGGTAGTAAGTAAATGTATTATCTGACCAAAGGCTGTCTATTTATGAATAAACGTAATACTTTTTGTTCATCAGCTTGTGTAGTAGGCCTTCCACACAAATCTGCACGGAAGCACGGATGTATCCTGTTATCGGCGCAGCAAAAGTGTGGATCGCGCGCACGTAACTTCTGGGTCATTGTCGGGCTCCCTCGATGTTTATTGACGGACATCACGATGCGGACGGAGACAACGTTGAAGCTGACAACGTGAAGGATGACAACGTGAAGGTGACTGACCTCCACGGGTCAGTCAACCTCTGCCTCTCCCTCCTGTGCCCAACAGGAGGCGCACCCAAGTCGCGGGACGTCCCACGATGAAGTCTCTCTCTCTCTGCTCACGGTCCTCGATCGTCAAGGCGGACAGACTGGATTGTTTTGCCTCGACTGGTTGCTTCACATCAAAGTTGAGATCGCAATCTGAGATGGTCAACAAACGAGGCGTTGACCTTACAAGTGCCGAAGCGAGTGCGTCATGCGATGGAGACCTACAACAGCCTGCCGGTGACGAGCTCACGGCAGCGACGAATAAGCGACTGTCCATGTCCTCTGGCCGCAATGGACGTTGATGCCTTGCGAGGAGGATGGCGATGCATGGCCGATACCGCCTGCGTAGGGAGAATAATCCTGGGCGCGACGATCGCCAATCTCAAGCCATTGTCCCGCATGGGAACGCCACTTGCACTGCGCGCTTTGGTCAGACGTTCATACGTGTGTGTGTGTACACGCAGGCCACTTCGTGAACCAAGTCCATCGGCTCACTCACCAGCCTCAACAAGGCCAGTCGAAACGTTGCCGTACGATGGGAGAAGAACTCCACCACTACCACTCCCCAACTCCACCACCACCACCACTCCCCCACTCCACCACCACCACTCCCCAACTCTCCCACTCCACCACCACCACTCCCCCACTCCACCACCACCACCACTCCCCCACTCCACCACCACCACTCCCCCACCACCACCACAGAGCAGCCCCGTGTGCGTGCGCTGGGTGGAGCCCACTCGGGGTGCGGAGGACGCCACCCGAGGATGTTGGCTCACCAGGCCACGGAAACCCTTGAACGAGAAGTCCCCAAAGATGACCGCAAATCAAAGTCACAAACGAGACTGGTTTTGTTGTTGTTGTTGTTGACATGATCCGTCCTGAATAATGGAGGAGTCTGAGCGCGGCTCCATAGGTGACCGCTTTAAACATCTCAAGATGACGACTTCGCATTCCAAAACGTGTTTCAGCAGAAGCGGATCCCGGCATGCAAGATGTGTCTTGTCAGCGATGCGGGGCCTCTATTCCACGTATGGATGTTCGGAAGATCGTCAGAGTTCTAATTATAGATGGTGACATCATCGTAGTCGTGATCACCATCATCAGTCGTGATCATCACTTAGGGTCGATAAAATATATGCCAGGTTGTGGGAAAGTCAACAGTATTGTGTACGTATGTTGAACTTTTTCGCACCGTACGTATTCAACCGTTCTAATCGGATGTGTGGGGAAAGGACAACTAAACATTGTCTATATAATTTTTATTATTTTACGATCAGATGAATGAAAACGCGGGCTTCGTCAACAAGGCCTGAGAGTGTAACCTGTGTGGTTATGTGCTTGTTAAATGGTGCATAAGGAGAACCTCTTTAATTTGTATTTGGAACATGTTTTTGACAAAGCGCTGAGGCGATGACCAGTGTGACGGAGAGACTTCACGCGAACACGATCACCGATCGGTTCGTTACGGCGTGACCGAGTCGGCCTGCTCGTTTCGGCTTGTTACGCCTGCTGGATCTCCTCTCTGGTTCGAAGAACAAATGTGACCTAAGGTCTTCGCTCATTTACCAGCGTCACATTCCTTAATGCCGTACAAATACTGGAGCAAGGGCTTTTGCCATTGATGCCCCCAGGGTCTGGAATGCTATCGCCAAAAAACTGCAACTTGGATCACTACCTGTGAGATCTTCACTCAAAACTGCTCTAGAGGAGTGGTACACCCCTAGCCGCCACTGCTATTCAGTGGCCTGAAATCACATGTTTCGCTCCGGATGGCCGCTGCAAAGTATGATCTTGTGTTTTGATCATAGTGTGCTGATCTTTATAGGTGCATCGAAAAATGTTGACACTCCTACTGATACTCCTGCTGTTATGGAGTGACTCATGCTGCCAGCTATGGCTGCCAAGTTTGATAGTACATGTTATATATATCTTTATTGTAAAGTTTCAATCGCAGTTCCTATGATCGCTGTTACATTGCTTTTATAGCTTTATTTTGGTAATTTCGAAAACGTTTTGGTTTCGCCATATGTGTTTGTTGTAGTACAGAGTAAGACTGATAACTTTAATCTAAGTTGTCTTGTGGTTGTTATTGTTTGACTTGCATCCCACTGGGATTTTTGCACACAGCGTTGATATACGGTGTTTTTCCTGCAAGACTTTGCTGTTTTTTTCCTGGATTTTTCTGTTTTCGCGTAGTCACTTTAAAATGTTTCTTGTTCATGTTTTTGTTTGTTGCGGTTGCACCCGAGTCAAGAGCCGAATGGCTCACAGGGCTACACCTAATAAATGAAACTGAAAATGTCCCTGCGTGGTGCAGGGATTTGATCGGCGAGGCGTGGTGCCCGTGAAGTTGACGGCTCATTTGGGTCGTTTCAGATGGTCCGCCACACACCGTGTGGCGGAGAGGCCTCCTCCTGCATCCCTCGTGTCCCGGCGTGGGGAGCAAGTAGATCACGCCGGAGAGCTGTCGGTTTTTACTTTGATCATTATTGTTGATCTCCCCCCCCCTCCCACTGTGCCCAAGAGGACGATCACGGCCAGGAAGAACCGAGGCACAGTGGGCATGGGTCACACCTGCAAGGAGCAAGGCAGGGTCAGCGAGGTGCAGAGAGGGATGCGACTTCGTCGTGAGACGGCGCAGTGGAAACGTTACACGGTAGATACTGTATTGTAAAGAGCGGGCTGTAGAGTTGACAGCTTTCTCCGCGGTCTTGTTTGGCGTGATGTCATTGTCATTAACCAGCATGAAACATAATCAAATTGATTATGTTGAATTTGTATTATTTTATTATTTCCCTTCTACGTGACTTTACCGAAAGAACCAAGAATATGAATCCCTGCAGTCACGAAAGCTTTAAATCTAAATTTAACCAGCGTGTTGCAGTTTAGCAACTCGATTTCGTTTCCTGAAGAAGCTCCCAGCGGGTGGAGCGAAACGTCGAACATCGGTACCGACCAACCACAAACCAGAAAAAAAAACCCACAACCCCATAAGCGTGGGAGGGCGACACGGCACAACGCAGCTCCGTTGTGCCGTGTCGCAACATACGGCGCGAAAGAAATCCCAACGCACGGCGCCAGTGATGCGCAACAACCGCTGGGAGCCACGCGCGGCGAGCAGGCGGCGGGTGGCGTGGCACTGCCGCCAATGGGCGCAGTGGGCGAGCCGGGGAGGAGGAGGAGGCGGCGAGGGGGAGGCGGGGAGGGAGGAGAGGGAGGAGAGGAGAGGTGAGCTCCACCCCCTGTTCAGCTGGGAGGAGCCTGAGCCCCAGAGAACACACGGCGCAAAATCACCACCAACACAACCACCACCGCCACACCATCATCATCACCACCATCATCACCGCCACACCATCACCACCACCATCACCACCCTGCACTCCCTTCCGACTGCCACTGCCGCACTGTCGGAGCGGCGTGGGCCGGCACAGAGCGTGGAGGTCGCCGTGGGGGCTCGGCGCGAGTCGGGGGGGGGGGCGAGTCGGGGGGGGGGCGAGTCGGGGGGGGGGGGCGAGTCGGGGGGGGGGGGCGAGTCGGGGGGGGGGGGCGAGTCGGGGGGGGGGGGCGAGTCGGGGGGGGGGGGCGAGTCGGGGGGGGGGGCGAGTCGGGGGGGGGGCGAGTCGGGGGGGGGGGGCGAGTCGCCCCTGGGGAGGGGGAGGGGAGGGGGAGGGGAGGGGAGGCGACGTTTTGTGAATGGAGCGGTGGTGCGCGGCTGCCGCTCGCGAGCGACGGAGTTTGTGCGGACTGTAGCGGCCGCACTTGACGAGCTCCCACCCACAACCACCACCATCCTCACCGCCATCAATCATCATCGCACTTTACTTATCTTCACATTGCATGTGGTGGAGATTCCTCTTGACAAGGGGTGGGGGTGGTGGGTGGGGGAAAACAAGGTGAGAAGAGGAGGAATCCTTGCCGTGGCAGCCTCCCTGCTCACGGGATGGCGCTCAGAGGAGCCACACGCGGGCACAGCAGTGCCGCTTGCGAGTGACCACCACCACCTCCACCACTACCACCGCCACCTCCACCACCACCTCCACCACCATCATCATCTCCATCACCACCTCCACCACCATCATCACCTCCATCACCACCACCACCTCCATCACCACCACCATCACCACCTCCATCACCACCACCACCACCACCTCCATCACCACCACCATCACCTCCATCACCACCATCATCTCCACCATCACCACCACCACCTGCAGAGAGAGAGAGGGAGGGAGGCGAGCGTGGAAGGATGCCTGCCCCGGAGGGACACTGCCAGAGGTTCGAGGCGAACATCTTTGACAAGAGCCGCTGCCAGAACTGCTTCAAGCCGCGCGAGCGGCACGTGGTGGCCAACGAGGACCTGGGCCAGGTGAGGGCAGACGCGGAGCGACACACAGACAAAGATCCCCCCCCCCCCACATATAGCCTTAACAGACTGTTGGGGCAAGTGCTGTTAGCGGACACCACCTATGACGGCCGGCACCCGCCCACCCACCAAGCGGTCATATTGGATACAGGCATCACACAGCACACACCTTGACATCGCCATCTAGCACCTCAACATGTTTGCCATACGCAAGAGATAACCCAGCACGCCACACAGCCAGCACGCAGCCCCATTGCACAACGCCCATCCATCACCCGGTATCCATCGCGTACGCTCATTACACACAACACCACACACACACAACACCACACACACACAACACCACACACAACACCACACACACACACCACACACACACACACCACACACACACAACACCACACACACAACACCACACACACACACACCACACACACACCACACACACACCACACACACACCACACACACACACCACACACACACCACACACACAACACCACACACACACAACAACAACAACAACCGCCATTCGCCACTAAGTGGCGGTGACGTCACCACGACGCTTGTGCCAGGCCATGTGCACCTTGAGGCCACGTGAAGTGTCGAACGCCCCCTGGCAGGAGGTCACGGGGCAGACCCAGGTGCCACGGGTCGACTGACCGAGATGACCGAGATGACTGGCTGATGCACCACCTGTGCCCCCTACTGTGCCAACTTGCTGTGCTTTAGCCACCCGGCGCTCCGCTCGTTGTTGTGAGCGTCGCTCCTCCGCCCTCCGTTGTTGTTGGAGGGCGACTGCCTCCAACTGCCCAGTAGCGTCCTTCACGAGCCTCCTCCACTGAGGCCGATCTTGACACCGCTGGTACCAGTCATCGGCAAGTCCACTCAGCTCCACGTCCTCCTGTACCACATCACTCCATCTCTTCTCTAGCCCGTGCCGCGCCCGTTTAGCCCCCTCGATCCGGCCGAACAAAAGCTGTTTAGGCATGCGGTGGCTGGGCATGCGGGCTACATGACCCAGCCAACGCAGCCTTGCCTGCCGGAGGAGCTCACTGATGGGACTTTGCCCAGATCTTTCAAGGACTTGTGAGCTCCTCACACAATCCAGCCTGGTCAAACCCAGGATGGATCGTAGGCAGGCCAGCCTAAATGTTTCCAACCGGCGAAGATGCTCCACTAGGGGGGTCCACGTTTCGCAAGCGTAGAGAAGGGAGGGAATGACCGTGGCCGAGAAGACCTGAAGCTTCGTGCGGAGCGACAGACCAGGTAGCTTCCACACAGCGTTACGCAACCGATGAAAAGATATTGCCGCTCGACTGATTCGGAGTGAGACCTCTGCTGATAAACTGGAGCTGGTCATGAGCACACTGCCCAGGTATGGGAAACTCTCTACTCTCTCCACAACTGCCCCATCACCGATTGGGAGTTGTGGGGGCGGAGTGCCCGATGGTACAAAATACCCAGGCAGGTGCTTAGTTTTGGTGGGGCTGATGGTAAGGCCCCACCTCTTAGTGGCACACTCCAGCCTCAGCAGCAGCGTCTCCAACTCCTCTTCTGAATGAGCAGCTATTACCAAATCATCGGCATACATAACGTGGTTGACCAATAGGGAGCCATCCCTTGATCGCACCCGGGCGTCGATCAGCCTCCCATTATATCTGTACCAAATGGTAATTCCCCCGGTACAGCTATTGAAGGCTTCACGAACTACGCAGTCGAAATAGATGTTAAATAATGTGGGAGCCAGAGGACATCCCTGTCGCACCCCAAGGTGTACAGGGAAAGGCTCCGACTCCCGGCCACGTAGTTTTACCCGGGCCCGCTCACCATCATGAAGGTCCTTAATGATCGTGAGCAGAGGGTCAGGGACTCCGAAAGCACGAAGAACAACCCAGAGCCCAGTCCTACTGATGGTATCATAGGCCTTGACCAGGTCAATAAAGCAGAGATGTAGGTCTTTTTGGAATTCCCTACACCTCTGCTGTAGCAGACGGACAGAAAATATGGCATCTGTGCAGGACCGCCCTTTCCTGAAACCACATTGGGGCTCCGCAAGCCTCTCCTCAGCATGCCTAGCAAGGCGATGTTGAATAATCCTTGCCAGGACCTTACCCGGCACACTGAGGAGTGAGATGCCCCTGTAGTTGTTACAGTCTGTGCGGTCCCCCTTCTTAAAGAGGGGGACCACCAGGGCATCCTTCCAGTCCTGCGGAACCCGTCCAGTGGTCCAGACTGTTGTTATGATGTCATATAGGGCAGTCTGTGCACAAACGCCACCCTCCCTCAGCATTTCGCCTGGGAGATCATCTCTGCCCGGTGCCTTCCCTGGTCTCAGACTCCGGATCGCCCTCAGTACTTCCTCAACAGCCGGTACCTCAGCCAGCCACTCACAGGGGGTGACCTCTTCCAATATTTGAGGCACCGCAGCCTCAGCAGGGTTATCCCCACTTTGTGCCATGATGTTTTCCTGGCTGAGAGATTTTCCCTCCCCCAGGACCTCACAGAAATGCTCAGCAAATCTGCAAACCTGTTCCTGGGGGTCGGAGATTGGATCACCGTTTTTTCCTCTAATGATGGTAATAGGTGTGGCGCTGCAGGTTACTTTTTTGATGGAGTTAAATAGTGATTTGTGATCGCGGGCCACTGAGGCAGACTCCATCTCCTCAGCAACCCGCGACCACCACCCATCCTTACAGCGCCTTACGGCTCTCCGAACCTCCGAGCGAAGGCTGCGGTAAACCTCCTCATTCTCTGACGTGGGATGCTGTAGGCGATGAGAGTGGGCCTGTCGCTTTTTCTCAATTAACCTGAACACCTCCTCCGTCAGCCAGGGTTCCCGGGGAGGTCTGGACCGCGTACCCAAAGCAGCCATTGCAGCTGCATGAGTCACAGTCTTAAACCTCGCCCATTTACCCTCGACATCAGGTGGAGTGGGGGACGATGCCAACCCCAGCTGCAAGCGATGATGAAATTCTCGCTTGCAACTTTCATCAGCTAACTTAGACCAGGCCACTTTTGGTTGTAATGGGATCCTGGGTGTACACCCACCACCGGAGTGGAAGAATGGCAGGCGCATCTTACAGATGACTAGTCGATGGTCAGAGGGCAGATCAGCTCCACGGTAGGTCCTGGTGTCAAGGACATGGGCTCGCATCCGCTGGTCCGTCACTACGTAGTCCAGCAGATGTTCTTGCTTGGACCCGGCATGCATCCATGATGTTGTGTGGATGCGCCGATGCCGGAAGAGCGTGTTGGTAATTACAAGCCCATGGGCTGCACAGACACAACACCACACACACACACACAACACCACACACACCACACACACACTACACACACACCACACACACACCACACACACACAACACCACACAACACCACACACACACAACACCACACACACACAACACCACACACACACAACACCACACACACACAACACCACACACACACACCACACACAACACCACACACACACCACACACACACAACACACACACAACACACACAACACCACACACACACCACACACACACAACACCACACAACACCACACACACACCACACACAACACACACACAACACCACACACACACCCACAACACCACACACACACACCACACACACAACGCACACAACACACACACACAACACCACACACACACATACACTAATCGCACACCCACCATCACACGTATCCATCACACACTCCCATCACCCCCATCATCACACACACTCGCTACATATGCATCACCCATTGCACCCCTATCACACAACATCTCACACTCATCGCGCGTCACTGCACGCCTGTGAAAGCCATCGCACTGAGTCTGTCACACGCACACACCGCACGTGGGTGTACAGTGTCTCATACGCGATGTCACACGGCAGGCAACTCCTCAGCAGCACACCCCAGGTGTGTACACCTCGACACACGATACACGCCGCCTCCATCACGACTCCCGTGCATGCACCCCCATCACCCATCACCGTGAACACCCCCATCGCACACAGCCGCCGTGCACCCCCATCACCCATCACACACATCACACCCCCATCACCCACCCCACCGGGCGAATTACGTACTATATTGCACACCCCATCACCTACCTCCATCACACACACACACCCATCACACTCATCATCATCATCACACACCCCCCCATCACACACACCCCCCATCACACACACACCCCCCATCACACCCCCCCCCATCACACACACGACACACACACATCACACACATCCTCATCACACACGCCACCTTGACTCGACGTGCATGGCTGTATTTGCTCACGACTGTACACAATCAATCAGCGGCGTGTGTCGCGAGGTCGCCTCCCAGAGGTGGAGAGTCGATCGCACCCCGCCCGGGGGGGGGCTGGTAAAACGAGCACCGTCACTTGGACAATAATTGTCGTGATTTGGTTGTCAAACGGACAATACTGGTCCACGTCATGGCAATGTGGAATTGTAACCACTGCCTCGTGGACAGTTGTATGAGAAAAGTCGTCATTTATCGCGATCGTTTGCATCAAGAAAACGCGTTTCTTACTGGCGTACGAGATCTTATGAATATGTGTTGTCATTGAAATTACAACTGGAATGACGAGCCGTGCGCACACGGTCAGTGCGACTGTGGCCACGCAACGCAAACTCTGGACCACGCCGTGAAGCTCTGCAGTGGCCTGCGCTCCTCCCGACTGACGAACAACAGCTACACGACGCGAACTCTGAACTCTCTCTCTTTGCTGAAGCCCTCTCGGCGTGACCAGCAGCAGCAGACCGCGACCTTGGCATCGAGCTCCTCTGCCGTCTTGCCCACCCTCCGCGAGCAACAGGAGTAGAGACGCATGAGTGTTGCAAGCTGGAGGGAGCTCTGCTCCAAAACAAATGTCCCCATTCCAAAAACCCCCCAACTCTTGTTTTTCCCTAGAGCAGTGGTTCTTCGCCTGGGATGCATCTCTCTGGGGGTGAGAGATGCCCTTTTTGGGGGTGCGAGGCATGGGCAGATTGTTTAAGAAGGTAAATAATCGGAAACAAAAATGAAACATGTGTATTTATTAAAAAAATATTTTTACGATTGAGAACGTAAGGGCTGCAAGGCTGCAGTGAAGGCCAAGAACCACTGACCCAGAGGGCATGGCCCGGCCTGGAGGTTAGCGCGGTTGGCTACGTACGGTGCGAAAGAAGTCCAACTTACGTACATACGAGAGCAGGCAAGCGCGTTAGTGGAGTGCTGGGGTTGCTTGAGACTGCTCACACTCTCAATATCAATTGACAGATGTCTGGATTGCAATATTTTACAAAATCAGGATGCTGCACTTATGTTAATTGAGATATATTTGCAATCATCATCAACATAATAGTCATGATCATCTTCATACGCACTATTGATTTACTTAAATCAATTTACCCGTCATTCTGCTTTTTTTAAACTTGAGAACCTAAACAAGCACTGTACATCCCTTGTCGGGGCCGCCACCGCTGAGGTACAACACCAGCGGGGACGTATCGTGGGAAGAAGAGAATCAGCTCGCAATGCCTAAACGTTGAACGACTGCACGAGAGCGCATCGTCTCGGGCGCTGGACTGGCGGGTGTGAACGTCCCAGATGAAACCCACAGGTGTGGTGGGACCGCAGCTTTTGCTTCCCAGGACAGGTGGCAACCATTGCCCTCATGCACGTGACCGTGCCCTCCCAGTGTCCAGGTCAGGGGTCAGTAGCCAGTGGCCCCGAAGTGGCATGCGGCGGCGCGCCTCTTTAAGGAACCTCTTCCTGACGGTTATTGATCAAGGACCACCACCGTCTCGTATTCGCAACACGGTGCATTGCGGCTCTTTAAATTTTGAGAGTTTTTTTTTAATGAATTAATAATAAAAAAAAATGGCTCGTTGTTTTTGGTTTGTCGACCGCTGGTCCAGTCGAAGGGGGTAACCGTAAATCAACAAGGCGTGAAGTGTAACTTCACCTTGTCGTTTCAATGAGGGAGATGCTTTGGCGAGTGTGCATCCACGTCGCGTTCTGGTCGTGGGAAGAGTAATTTGAGAACCCAATCGGTGCGTACCGGATGGCAATACAAGCCGACAGCTGAGCGTGTTAATGACCGGCAATGTGTCGTCTACATCTGGTGTTCAATATCACGAGAACAAAAACAATGTTATTCCCATTATCTGGAGTGGTTGTGGTGGTGGCGGTGGTGGTGGTGGTTGTGGTGGTTGTGGTGGTGGTCGTGGTGGCGGTGGTGGTGGTGGCGGCGATGGTTGTGGTGGCGACGGTGGCGACGGTGGCGGCGGTGGTTGTGGTGGTTGTGGTGGTGGTCGTGGCGGCGATGGCAGTGGTGGCGGTAGTGGCGGTGGTGGCGCACGGCTGCGAATCCGGTGCTTTGGAGGCGAGATTTGTGAAACTTGCTAATGGGATCGGCAGTGTGGTAGCCAAGAGGTAATAGTTGTGCAGCAGGTCGACTTAATTCATCTGTGCGGCCTCATTTGCACGATTGGTTTTCTTACAGAACCCCAGTTTCCTCCGGTTGCGGGCTAAACACTCATCGATTGAATCGACCAAACATCTTTTTTTTCCACTAAAGTAATTCGTACGAATTGATTAATTGATCAATAATCTCTGTAGATTGGTGTATCGCTTCAATAGCTGATCGTGGCAGCTCTATGCGTGCCTCTGGAAGTGGTGGCGGCGGCTGAGAGGACTTGCGTGCACCTGGGCTACGTTCTCAACTCGAATTCTCTTCGGGGATTTCTTTGGCTTTTCCAACGCCGATAAACACGCGGTGTGTGTTTGTTTAAAAAAAAAAGCTAAGAGCTTAGAAACCTTTCCAGAATGTGAAGAGAAACAAGACGCGTGTGGAGTGAGCTTGTGGGGCGTCTTTGGGACTGACCTTGGCGTGTAACGTCCACGTCACAGAGCAGCGGTTTGTACACAAAGCGCTCTCTCCCGTCGCCTGCCGTTGCCTGAGCAAATGCACCTGTGGGACCCGCACCTGTGGGACCCACACCTGTCCTGCTGTAGCCCTGCCCGGTTTTTCTGGTGGTCTCAGCTGTGGGTTTTGACGAGGCAGAGTGAAACATTCTCCGGCTTATCTTCCCGCACGGAGGCTTATCTATCTCCCACGAGCCGAGGGGGGGGGGGCCGCTATCACCTGGGGTGGCAAATGCTACAGGTGTCACCCATGTGCAGAACGCTCCGCTTGCGTTCTCTCCGTGCCTGCGAGTGCTTTATTGACGTGCATCCTGTTAAGTTCTCATGATCCGTACATGTTCCACATCACGGTGTCTTATTTTCTTTCCCTAAACGATATTCTCCGCTTTGAAATGTATGACGGTATCCTCCTTCACTGGATGATGTCTCACAAACGGCTATTACTGTGACCTTGCTATCATATATATTTGTAATCTACAAAAAACAATGATTATTAGCGTTTGCCATCCTAGGTGGTACCACCGAAAATCTTTTTTTGGGCCAATGGCTCAAGCCTTATCCGTCGTCACCAGTGCAAATGGGTTTCACACATTGGTCTGGGACTCCACTAGGTGGACTCAACCTAAAAGGAGGTACCTTTTTAGTCGTTGACTTGTAACGTCAGCAGCACCAGGGAAACAACGGCAGCTTTGGCACGCGTCGTATCAACCGCAGCACTCTATACTGGCCTTCATACGAGTTCACTTGGGGTACGCGTTACACCGTTAGACTCTCTCCAGACTGAAGGGGAGTTGTTTTTCTCCACTGTGTGTGTGCACCTTTGACTTTGCTGGAGTGTTCACAGAGGGGAGGGAGTGAAGTGTACGGACGTTGGTTAATTTATAGCTACATTCTCACCCAACACGCTCACATAGACCAACCCCAACTCTGTCCGTGAAGACGAGAAACTCATCAGACGGAAATGCTGAGAAGGCATCGTGGTCATGTGTCCACTGCTTTGTTGGAGAGGTTCGCGGTTCGAATCGAAGTGGACGTCCTGGTTACTACTGCGGGTGTCAAACGTAGTAATACCACGCGTCGTGTGCTTTACAGTGGACGTTAAAGATCCTCTGACGTCGTTCGCAAGAGGAGGCCATTGTGTGCTGGTGTCAGGGTCCAAATTTACCAAAATCGAAATTTACCCGCAATTACCCATTTTTATGTTACCAGGTAAGGCCCACTGAGCTATGTAGCTCTTTTTCAGAAGCGGCCTGGCCACAAATGATAGCGCAACGAAGTGGCTTCTTGATGACATTTCTTGTAGCCACACACTCTAAATGCACGTTGAGTCTAAATGTGGAGGGATACACCGGAGGACCGGGGGTAAAATCCACGCGACCATGGGGAGAGACACGCAAACTCCAAATCTACAGGCGTCAGAGTCGGGATCGAACCCACGACCTCCTGTACACCAGGCGAGGTAGTTAACATGTATGCATGTATATATGTTGAACTTCTTTCGCACCGTATAGAGCCAACCATGCTAATCGGGGCAGGACTACAAATCAGAGGTGCAGGCGAAGGACAACATCTCACCACCGTGGCGCCCCACACGTAGCGATTATCGTGCCGTACTGGCAGCCTCATAGTGCCCCAGGCCACACTTGCAATGGAAACTCATCTTGGTATCCTGAGTTGACACCTGGTTAAACAGAATCGCGTGGATAATGCACAAAGTCTTCACCATAGCTATTGTGGACTTGTGTTTTTTAGACAGCAGTAGGGCAAAGTTCGACCACTGAGTTGGTGGGCGAAAGCTTTCAATTTGTTGATAACTTAAATAAACGACATTTTTGTTCTTTTATCCGAATGTAATTTTTTTTGGGGCGGCGAAAGTGGAAATGAAGTGAAAAAGCTAAGAAGTGGCAAGGGGACGGAACAGAACATAACTTAAACTCTGTTCATACTGTAACCCTAATCAAGCGGAACAAGTCCACCAAAAACACAGCGTGACCTCAAACCGTAACAAAACAAAATATCCGCTCCTTTTTCCACTTCTCCTTATATCCTGTTGTGAATTATTCTCGGTAAAAATGTTGTTTCATCTTCATCATCCTCATCAGCAGCAGCCTCAGCATTCGCAGTAAAGCAGCTGCTGATTACAGAGGCAGATCTCGAGGCTTTTCTCGGGGAAGGGACGGAGGCGGTGGTGGTGATGTTTCGCATTTTTGACGTTGGGCCCAACGTTAGTTGTCGGATATGAAGGGAGGGGGGGGGGCTTGCTCCCATTACGCATCCGAGGGAACGTCCACCCTCGGATATGGAGCGGTGATTTCAACTGGTGTGCCGGCGATAGGCGGATTGTTACATTGCGATGGTTTGGGGGAAGGGGGCGAGGTGAGGCCTTCATCCAGATGGCTGATGATGAGATACTTTGGGAGGACCCTAAAATTCGAGCAGCTGGCTCTACTGCTGCTGCTACTGCTTTGAATTTGATCGAGGAGCACGTGGTAGCCTCCGCAGTTGTAAAGATGAAAGAATTCCATTGAAGGTGAACCGCAGTTGGTGGTGGTGCAACGGGAGGGTTGCATGAGTCATATAACGATTACAGCATGATTTGTGACACAACAGTTACACATATCTTGGCTTAAAAATATACAGAAATAATTTTAAGAACACAAGTCACCTGGACCGCTGCGTGAAACTGTAACGTACACGTGTCACGTGTTCGAGATTTGCAATTTCCAAATAAGCTCGTGGGGATAACTCGCAAATGCGGGGGTCGGGCCGTGAGCCCACGGTGACCTCCCGCAAATCGGATCGCGGCGTGCTTTGAACGTCCGCTGCATTTATAATCCTTTGGCAGCAGTCGGTTGCGAAATTTAAAGTGTCGGGGCGAGGGAGCGGTAGACAGCCGCTGTCGTAGGAACGGACTCGGTGGCGGTCCCCGATGCCGGGCTGCGCGACGGAGATGAGATCACTTCGAGATGTGGACACACTCATGTTCGCTCCGTCAGATGTACAGCGCGTACGTGCGTTTGCGCTCTGCCAGAGTGGAGCAAATATGCGGTGAAAATGCATTGCCCTCGGTCCAGTGTTTATAAGTGTAATGTTAATTAATATTGCTTCGTTAATTAGGAAAGCCTCACCAGTTTCCCAAGACTCTTTCCCCCCCCCAAACCCCCCGAAAGGTCTTGCACCTTGCATCGAGATGTTTCGCCAATTCCTTTTGACTGAGCGCTCGGCTTCGCGTTGGGAGGACACTGGAGTGGTTGGTTCAACAAAACCTAACGCACACCTGGGGCACGACACGGCACAGGTACACAGAGGGGGGGTGGGTTCGTGAGCCCACACGCTGCACTGCCACCTGATAGTCGAGTGAGCTTTGGTGCGTAAACCTTCGCCTCCAAAGGCCTGGGTCACAGCTATTACTACTCTGGGTTATTTACTCACTGGCCCCTTACTTTATCCATGACAGGATTTGCTTTTTCCTTTGCGGGCTTTGTCATATTTTGGCACTTTAACTCGCAATCGACATTACCCCCGTGCGTTTGTGCGAGCGACGTTGATTGTGCTGACTTTAATAACCCACGCTGCTTGCTTGTTGGTGAAGTTGCGGCCGGGGTAGCATGGGTGGCTCGCTGGTGAGAGCGCTTCTAAGAGGCTCGGCTCGAATCCAGGTTTAGTCCACCAGTAATGAAGCTGGATTGTCGAGTGTAGTTATTTGGTGGTTTCAGCCTGGTCACCAATGCTATTAATGCAACAAAAACACCCTGTCAACGTATTTTTGGCTTTCACTTCATTTGATTAAATTCCAGCTCTTGACAATTTCACATTTCGGTTTGATTGACTTGAGACGGACACTCTTTTCAGGGTATGTAAAATGTGTGACCCTAATGTGGTTAAACAGGCTTATCGAAGTGGCTTCAAGTTTGCCGTCCTTCCCTCGGCACCTCCGACTGGCACGGTCGGCTACGTACGTACGGTGCGCGAAAGAAGTTCAACACGCGTGCGTGCGTCACTTTCTGGGGCCGTGCTCAGACGCAGGGTGACACCGCTGCTTGCTGTAGCATTCTAAGCAAAAATGACATGATACCATGAGCACAACTGGAATGCAATTGGGGGGCGGGCGGTGGGTGGTGGGCGGAGAGAAAGCAAAAATAGAGAAAAAAAAAGTGTAAAGAATAAAGAGAATGCAGACGCACGCATGCACTCGAGCACATACGCACTCCCACACAACATGCGCGCTGTGCAATATTAATGAGTGTCCTTTGAGACGTGCGGAATTAAATGTAATTTTTTTATTTTTATAAACAAAGGCGCTGTCTCCGTGGGACAATGGGTGGTCCGGGGGGGGGGGGGCACGTCAGAGTACTGAGCCCCAGCAGACACGGAGAGGGCCCGAGTTGAACTCCCTCGTGTGTGGTGGTGGTGCGCTGGATGGTGGTGCGCTGGATGGTGTCACCGGTCGTGCACCCACACGCCCGAGCTCAATGTGAGAGTTGTTTGGCCATACTTCACCGCACTGGTCGGCGAAGGTTGGGTGAGAAGTTTCGCCGTTGGAGCATAGAAGTACAGTACAACACTGTATTTAACTGCACTGCCCCTCTGCTGCCCACAAAGCAGCAGCCTGTAATACATGAGATTCTTAAAAAATAAAAACACGACGGTCCGTGATGGTCGCCCATCCAAACGCTATCCAGACTCGGCTCTGTTTAGCTTCCAAGTTGTGACGAAGCCCGGGCGCATTCCGTGTGATTTGGTCACGGCCTCTGATTATTGGCAGGGAAAATCAACAACCCACAAGCCATAAAATACATGCTGTCACTGCTGTCTGCAAATAGAATTGTGTTGTCCACGCACAGGGCTAATTGGGGTAAGCGCTGTAGAGGGCCTGGGGGGGGGGTCGGGTGGTTGTGAAAGGGAGCGGAAAGGAGATTGAAAGTAAAGAAAAAAGAAAGTTCTCATTTAACTTCAGAAAAATTACCCGGACGCAAAATAACATTTCAAGCGAGGGTGCGCCTCTGCAGATTTGCGTTGACGAGCGCGGTAATGAAGTAATGAAGTAACGACCTTCCTGAGTGCCGCACTGCCGGGCCGATTCGCAGATAGCACATCGGGGTCACGCGAGTGCGCGCCGACGCATTTCTCGGACCCCCACGAACCCAACGATGTCCCCCCTCGCCGCATTGTGGCAGGGAGTGTGCAAAAGCAATGACGCACGCACGCGCAAACTCGACGAAGACTATTGGAACCTCATTTGCCAGTAAAAATATGATAATTGTTTTTTTACCCTTCTATCTAGCAACAAAAAAAAGTGTCAGTTTTGTTGCCAGATAGAAGGGTAAAACAACTATTATCGACGAAGACTGTTTCCGTCGCAAGCGTGACACGCGGCGCAGGTAGAACTGAACGACGGCAAAATTTCTATTCTGGGGTTTTGTTCGTCACGGCTTGCCCGAGCACAGGCCTCGAATGCCCCTAAAAGCGCCGCTATTTTACGCGTAGGAGATGGGAGTTGGTACGTTTCTTGAACTGAGCAAGGTTGCCGGCCAAGGATGACTTGACGAGTGAGTGATATATCTGCACCGGTGTTGGGTCCCAGCGTGCACCAACCTGCACAGGCCTGCGTGGTGAAGTATGGCAGCTAAAAATAGCAACCTCCCATTACCCGTGTGGCATCGGGAGACCTTCATCCAGCAATGCGCTGATGAAGGGCTTTATGCATCATCATCATCATCATCGTTGTTGTTGTTTAGTATTATGCACCGATCGGCATTCGCTGGATCTTCATTTTTTGCAAATGTCAGCAATGGAATGCTAATTAGGTCAACGAATTTAACCTGTGGCGGTGTATTTATTTAATTCTTCGTCCACGTAATTGCCTTGTCGAAATTTGCAGACTTCTGATCCCGGGAATGACCCGGGAATGCCAAAGTAGCGCGCGATAGCGATCCGCTTCGAACGCCGCCCTGCAAAAATGGCCCCGGTGGGGACGTTGCCCCAAAGCCCCCCCGGTGGTCAGCCCCGAGTCCTCCTTCCATCGGCGGCACACGACGATCCAATTACGCGCACGTGTTCACCCGTCGTGTAGGTATGCAGCGCGCGTTACGTAAGCGTCGCTGCGCCGTTAGCGCTGCGTTGCCGCTCTGCGTACGAAATTGAACGGGATAAAACATTTTTTCACGCGGGGGCTTTCTCCCTCCCTCCGTGCGTACGTGGCGTACGTTGAACTTGTTTCGCGCACCGTACGCAGCCAACCGTACTGATCGGCGCTGCGTTGTGCCGTGTCGCTCTCCGCCCATGAGGTTTTTTTCTGGTTGTGTTTGGTCGGTATCGATGTCCGACGGGTCGCTCCGTGCGCTGGAAGATTATTCAAGAACTGGCATTCAGCTTCAGGTACAGGTGCAGCCGTGCAATTGCTCCAGAGCGTATTCAGGCCTACAGTTCCACTTGGGAGTATCCACACTTCAAACAATCGACATAGTAAGGTTTACACGGTGGCGTTAGCCTGCGTGTTTTCTCGACCCCACGTGCACAGAACGCCGCGGCCTGAAGACGTTCGCTCCGCCTCGTTACGAAATCGGACGGAACTCAATGTTTACGAGGAAGCTTCTGTGATTCAACGAGACCTGGTACATTTCGGGTGATTTTGTCACAAGTTGTAAAACTGTTGTCAGTTTTAGAATGATTATTATCAGTGTTACAAAAAGAACATTGTATGGCCGCAGTCCTTCGCCACGCATTACCGTACACATAACTCCTGAAGGTAAAGGTCGCCCGTCACCAAGGGCCGTCGGGTTAAGGCGCGTGACATTTACGTTCCCGTCGTAACGTTTGTATCGTCAGGAAGGCAGTGGTCCTGCAAAACGCTCGCGGGGGGGGGGGGGGAAGTTGCAAGGTTCCCACCGCAGCTCACGGAGTTGGCCATCACCGGCACGCGAATTGGAGCCAGTGTTGCTGGCCAAGCCTTTTCCGTTACATTGCCTGCAAGTGAAACTCCCCGCCACGAAGCCCACGGTCTTGCGCATGCAATGGAGCCCCACGTTCGTGTTGTGTCGAGCCAGGCCAGAAGTCGAGAGGCGAAGGTTAAAGTCCCCGTTTGCGAGAGTGACCCCGGCTCGCCAAAAGGTTAAAGGTCTCATCCCTCTCGTGGAGATTCACAGTGAGCGTGGAGGTATGGGGCGTCACCCCTTCCATATTTACAGGTGCCCCCCATGCTCCCACCTGCTTACTGGGTTCAGGGATCGACACTGACGGGGATGTCGTGTTCGATGAACCCCTGACTTTGTGCACCCACCATGCTATTCTGCAGAATCCGCAAATGGTTCTCAATCGGGGTGAAATTATTCAGAGAATTCATTAATACGAATTTTGAAAAATTAAGAAGTACATTTGGCTTTATCCCAATCCTTAGAGTGCAAAGATTATCACGAGTTAAGGCGCTATATCACCATTTAATATTTAATTTTATTTTACCAGGTAAGGCCCACTGAGCTATATAGCTCTTGACTTAAAGCTTTCATGACTGCAGAAATTAATATTCTTTGGGTCTTTCGGTAAAGCCACGTAGATAGAAAAAAGTGATCACCTGACGACGATTGCTTGTGTTGCGATCGAAACGTGATATTTTTTTTTATTTTACGTGGCTTTACCGAAAAACCCAAAGAATGTGTGGCTCTCTTGTAGAAGCGAGCTGGCTATCACAAATGATAGCTCAACGAAAGTGGCTTATCACGTGGAAATGTATAGCAGCCAAATACTCCTAAACGCACGTTGATTCTAAATGTGGACAGAAGAACCGGTGGATCCAGAGAAAAATCCACACGACCACGGGGGAGAGACACGCAAACTCCAAATATACAGCAGGCATCAGGGTCGGGATCGAACCGACGAGCTCCCGTATACCAGGCGAGGTAGTCAACATCCCGCCACCGTGGTGCCCCCTTGTACCGTGATGCTTTGCGAAGCTTTACTGAACATTTCCGTCTTGAGTCCACTTCTGCAGAACTGTTTGGGAGTTGGAGACACATCGCGAACAGCGACCGCCAGTGAGTTACACGAAGGCGGGATGAACACCGCTAACGCCACTGGGCGAGTGAGGTGAGCGGGCGAGGGGGTTGAGTAGTTTGGCTGGACAACAGCAAAGCTTTGTTGGCTATCTTGGTGCGAGCGGCGAGCGGGGTCGCTGGCGACTGCCGCAAGCTCCCGATGCTTCCTTGCATCCAAACCTCGCGCGCTGGCGGGTCCACGACGCAGAACTTCCCAAGTCCAGGGGCAGGACGCTGGCGGGGGTGGCGGCACGGGCGTCGTGAGAGATGGTGACCGCTCTAGGGGGTGGGGAGCGTGTGGTGTTGGGGGGGGGGGGGGTATGCCTTCATCTAGCAGCGGAGAGATCAAGGCAAATGATAATATGCTGTACGTAATGGCCTCACGTTAGCCGTGCAGCCACGAGAGGCCCGCTACCATTCGCCACGACGTTAAACAACGGGTCTATTCGAGAATGGAAAAGGCGATAGACTTCATTGAATCGTTGAAGCCGTGCCGATGGCACGGAAAGCTACAGCTTGGACGACAATGAGAGGGGGGAGGTCACCTGTGAAGCCCCGAGGCCGCTCTGTGCTCGCACGCACACCCGGCGCCGTGCTGAGCGGCGGCTCTGCCTCCCAGCGTCGGTGACTGGAGAATTGGTGACTCGTTACTCTACTGTGCTGATGAGACCTGATGAGGATGAAACCTGTCCACGGTTGTGTCTCTCTGTCTCACTGCTGCTGCCAGTCGGTCACATTTGATCCAAGTTATATTGACGGTGACCTCAGACAAGAGGGCCGGAGGGATGTTCTTCCTTCAACACTATGAGACCTCCTTTACCAGTGGCAAAATATAGTAATAGGTTTTTATCATTTCAACTGGTACAAAAACTGACACCTTTATACAAGGGATCATGTTTGCAATAACCACAACACAAGCAGTCAAAATGCAAACAAAAAGAAACAACTCTGATAATGATATCAATGATATCAGAGTTGTTTCTTTTTGTTTGCATTTTGACCGCTTGTGTTGTGGTTATTGCAAACATGATCCCTTGTATAAAGGTGTCAGTTTTTGTACCAGTTGAAAGGGTAAAAACCTATTATATTCTTCCTTCAAGCGATGCCAAGGGTTGTTGCTTCATTGACAAATGGCCGTGTGCTTTTTAACCGACACAATTTAATGTTTTTAATTGGCCGCGCAAAGTGCACGCTTAGTGGCAGAGCTTCATAGCTTTGAAGAAGGGTCATTGCCTGCAACATCGGCCATTATGTTATTGATGAATATATTTAGTCTTGTTACAGGGACTCCTCTACTTACGAACCAGTTAGGTTCCAGAGGTCTGTTCATAAGTCGATTTGTCCAACTCTACTCCTGTCGATTCCAAATATAGCACGGCGTGTACACTAAACATGGGGGGATGGTTTAAAAAGTAGTATCTTCTTTAGATGTTGATGCCACTGGTTCTTCACGTTCTGCAGATGTAGATGCCACCACCGCCATCTTTTGCGCGGCGGTTGAACTTACGACTCTCGGTCCCAATAGGCAACTGTACATATGGACAGCTTTGTTCGTATCTCTGAAAGTTCGTAAGTTGAATGTTCGTAAGTAGAGGAGTACCTGTATTCGTGCTTGTTCTGCACCACTGCCAACGCAGCAGCAGCAGCATCCAATAGTTTTGTCTGCAGAGCACCGCGCTTTACATTACGCACGGTAGCGTGACCCCCGCGTTAATGATTTGACAGACCCTGTCTCAACCGATCAGACAGGGGTTAATCTCTCCCTCTCTCACTCGCCGCGTAATTTCCAGGACCCCCGGTAAGATGGCACGACACACGTGAAGTTGGCAAGTCGCCAAGGCCATGGCGAGATGTATCCTGGGTGTTGTTTGCCGGGTACGGAAACATTGTTTGCGGGTGGTTGGTGGAATTGGGCAGGCACGTGGAGAGTAGCCACAACCACCATAGTACGACGTCTACTGGATGTGAGCTAAAACTATTTTTTTATTTTGCCAGGGAAGGCCAACTGAGCTATATAGCTATTTTTTGGAAACGACCTGGCCACAAATGATAGCTTAACGAAGTGGCTTATCATCATGTGGAAATTTATAGGAGCCAAATAATCTAAACGCACGTTTCTAACTGTGGAGGGAAAAATCGGAGGCCCCGGAGAAAAATCCACGCGACCACAGGGAGAGAAAGAGAGACACGCCAACTCCAAATACACAGTAGGCGTCAGGGTCGGGATAGAACCCACGACCTCCTGTATACCAAGCGAGGTAGTTAACATCTCCTAGCCACCGTGATGATGATGAAGAGAGAGAGACACGCAAACTCCAAATACACAGCAGGCGTCAGGGTCGGGATAGAACCCACGACCCCCTGCATACCAAGCGAGGTAGTTAACATCTCCTCGCCACCGTGATGTGCCAACATACCTTGAGAGGCTGGAGAGACGGCACGTGGGTGGCTAGGAGGCACGTGGCTCGTAGCCACAGCCCATGAGGTGTAAATACCGGGTGCGGTGAAATGTTTAATATTCAGCTTTCACGGCATGCAGTGACCATCCGTGTTTAACGTTACACGCGCACAAGACGCGTTATCTTGCGCGCCGCATGGGTTAATGGAGGTTTGTGAGCAGTAGATTCGTTGAAGAAACGTGCAAGAAGTGTGTCGTTTCAATGCGGGCAACATTTTTGCGTGTCTATTTGTGTTTCTCCCTTGTGATGGGACTTTGTCGGATGAACGTTGAGAGTTATAAGGGGCACGGGGTGACCAATACGGTCCGACTTGGTCTGTCATAAGGTAAGCGGTTGACGGGTATGGATGTGACAGGCCGAGAGCGATCTCGTGCAGCCGTAACCGGAACAAACCGGTAACCGTTTTCGGAATAGATTACCGGTTCCTAAAGTCGGCGACTGGTCACCGATGTTTAGTCACGAGTGCAGCGAGTCGCGAAGAAATGTCGTAACCCCCCCCCGCGCTCCCATTGTTTGAACTGCCGATGGGGAGGATATGGACTTGACCCCGTGACCTCTGCGTCGCCACGGCCATTGTCCTGTTGCGGCACGTGGCGACTCGAAAAGGCGAGCGGCCTTGTGTGTCTATTTGCCCAAGACATTTCTACACATGCGGCGAACCGGTTTTAACCCGTTATTCCCGTTTTCCGAAGCAGCCACCGGTATTTCGATGTAAAAAAAAAATCCCCCCACTCTGTTATCGACCTCCCCCACTCACTCTGTGTATACACAGATAAATATGGTACAGTGTCCGCCTGTCAGTGATGCGGTGGTTAAAACGATATTGACCTTTGGCGTCTTTGGTAAATGGTTAAAGGATGTCACGTTTAAGGACTGGCAATGAGTGCAACGATTTGCGTTTGTTTTGCTGTAAGATGATGTGTGTGTGGGTGTGTGTATGTGTGTGTGTGAGAGTCGATAATCTAAGTTGTCTTGTAGTTGTTGTTGTTGTTTGACTTGCATCCCACTGGGATTTTTGCACAGGGTTGGTGTACGGTGTTTTTTCTGCAATATTTTGCCGTCTGTTCTTGGATTTTTTGTTTGCACTTAGTCACATTCACTTTAAGATGTTTTCTTGTTCATGTTTTTGTTTTTTGTTTGTTGCGGTTGCACCCGATTCAAGAGCCGAATGGCTCACAGGGCGACACCTGATACATGAACTTGAAATGAACTTGAACTCGATTCCCGCTCACGGCCACCAACACCAGTGACGATTTTCTGTAACGGTCCTGTGCCTCCCCTAGGTCGTCTCAGCCTCAAATGAGTACCTGGTGCGGTGTGTAAACATCGCCACTGGGGAGACAAAGGCGTTCGGGCGTGGTGCTGGCCACCCACCCCCTCGTGTGCCCTGCCGGCCTTCATAGGTGCTCGCTAACAGCACTTGCCCCAGCAGTCTGTTACAGGCTACACGGGGGATCTTTGTCAGTTGTCATGCAGTGCCCTCAGCTGCGTGGTTGAGAGCGTTCGGATCGTAAGCACGTTTCCGCCGAGCGATGATTGCCCAACAGAAGAACCCAGCGAGGGACATTGCCACCAGACATCGTGAGGAGAGAGAGAGACACAACTGCTGTGGTTAGTGAGAACGGTCGCACTGGAACCATCGCCAGCGTTCTCTTCAAGATGTTTGGGTCGGTGGCGGCAGCCTGGGTTCGGTTGGCCAATCCTATCAATCGGCATCTGTCCACGGACATCATCCCTGTTGTCGGCGCGGTTATCCGTGAATGGCGTGGAAGAGTAGGCCAAGTACCCACAAGAGAGGGCATTACGTGAGCAGGTAATCTCGGGGCTGCGCCTTTTACCTCCACGCAGATCGATGACGGGAAGGAGTTTCGTCACTTCAAGGTGGCGGCTCTTTAATCGCCAATAAGCATGGATGACGGGATGAAGCGAACGCTGCCGGGAGACCGCTGGGATTGTAATCCACAGACAAGTGTGGGCTATCGGACCAATTGGCCTCCGCTTGTGCATTACTGGGAAAAAAAATCAATGCACGCACTAATAGAGGATTTTCCACGCGTCCGTTAGAAGTTGCGAATAACAGTAAGGGTCCATGTATGCGCGTTGAACTTCTCGCGCACCGGTACGTAGCCAACCGTGGTAAATCAGAGGTGTGGGACATACAGGACGGGGTGTGGGGAATCAATTGTGGCCGCGCTCAAGGAACACTTTCATCTCAAAGGCAAAAACCAAAGTTCCACGAACAGAAGCAAGAGTCGCAACTAAAAACAAAACAGCGACACAAGTCAGCAACTGCAGAACAAATACGACGACAACGAACACGGAACCTCGTGGCGGAGACGGCGACAGGGTGAGCGTGAGCAGGGAGAAACAAACATTCACGTTCTCAAAACATCTCTTCCATCTCTTTGTATTCTGGTAGCTTGTCTGTCGCCTCCGTGTCGCCCTGCTATAGCTACTACCGTGGTTACCGTGGTTACCGTTCCCAAGAACCTCACCAACAGATGCCTCCACCCATAATGAGGACGCAGTCTACCAGATTGACTACTGCTTTCGTCTCGCACACGCAACGGTGTTCAATCAGCTACACTGCAGCCCACAACGACGCACTCACACGCTCACTCACCCACCCACTCACCCACTCACACGCTCACCCACTCACTCACCCACCCACTCGCTCACCCACCCACCCACTCGCTCACCCACACACCCACTCACCCACCCACCCACTCACACGCTCACCCGCTCGCTCACCCACTTACCCGCCCATCCACTCAAACGCTCACCCACTCACTCACCCACTCACCCTCCCACTCGCTCACTCACCCACCCCCTCACTCACCCACCCACTCACTCACCCACCCACCCACTCGCTCACCCACCCACCCACTCACTCACCCACACACTCACTCACCCTCTCACTCACCCACCCACTCGCCCACCCACTCACTCACCCACCCACCCACTCACCCACTCACTCACCCACCCACCCACTCAATCACCCCCCACTCACTCACCTACTCACCCATCAACTCACCCACTCACTCACAAACCCACCACACTGCAGGTCACAACACTTCTCTCTCTGTTCTCTTTCCCTTGCCATGTCTGCTCTAAGGTGACGGACGCCCCGCTCTGTCTCTCCGCTGGACTTCAGAATTCCTCGCCATCGTCCCGGTTCCCAAATTCTCACAACCGCCGCTCGATTTCAACAAAACGCATTTTCACCCCCGACCTCTTCCACCTTTCACAAGCATTGGCCACTCTGCAACGTTGGGCCCTTTGGGGGCCTTGCGCTCAGCGACCGCGATCTATAATAAATAAATAAATCTCGGAGCGCTCCACGGGATTATTTGTTGCCATCCGCCGCTCCGCAGTTGACGCGGGCAGGTGCAGTGCGCGGCTGCGGAGTGAGCCTGGCAGTGTTGTTTTTACGGCTCGCCAAGGAAAAAAATCCAGCTGTAAGAAGTTTGTGGAAACTGTACCGCACGTTTTTTTTTGCGCGCTCCGCCGTTGATCTCCCGCCCGTAACCCGGTGCCGGTTTATCTCCCGACGCCACAATGGAGCCGCCTGCTTCCAAGAGTAGCGTGCGAAGCTGAACAATACACTTCATGTCTGCTCCTCTTTTTGTCAGTGCAGGGACATCGATGGGACGTTTGTTCCAGTATAAAAAAATGCTGAAAAAATGATAAACATTTTCTTTGGGTCACGTAGATGGGTTCAAAGAAAATAACAAAAAACTACGACGAGTCGATCGCAACACAAGCGGCCGTCATCAGGAAATATATATTTCAAAATTCATTTTTATACTCCCAATATCAAAATGATTAAGAAAATAATATAAAAATGATGCATTCTCCCCCCCCATCATTTTGATACTGCAAAAAGGTCCCATCGATCCAACTGCTCGAATCCAAACTCATCATACTTTGAAACTTCCATTGTCTTTGCACTGTTTGCCTTTTGGCATTCATTGGTCTAACTCTGGTGCAGAGACAGGCCCATAAAGAAGGCCGTCTCTGGTGTAGGCCAATCGGTTTGAAATACAAATCCATTCATTATCTGAGCATGTTTGTTTGCACGCTTTGCCACACGCACGTGTGGTTCATGCTGACTCGATGCCTTTGTAAAGGTTTCTGTTTGGTGTTTGAACGTCTTGACCCCTCCTGTTGCATTGCCAGAGAGGGTAAAACCTTCAGACTTTGTCTTCTCGACAGACCTGTTCTTCACCTGAGGACGGCTGCTTGCGTTGTGGCCGAAACGTCGTGAGAATTATTTTAGAATGTTTTATTTTTGTTATTTTATTATTTCCATTCTACATGACTTTACCGAAAGAACCAAGAAGATGAATCCCTACAGTCACGAAAGCTTTAAATCGAAGGGTAAAACCTCTTCTTGTTATTGCATCAGCGTAGAGGCATTGTGTTGTCTGTATGACGTACCTGGGGAATTGTGGTGCAGTGGTTGGAGCGCAGCACTGTTGAGCCTGGGCACCACAGTTGGATTACCGGTCGTGGCTACCGTGAGCAGCGAGTAATATCAAAACTGGGTCTTGGATCCCTCCCTATTTCACCAACTTGCACTGACCAGCATGGTGAAGTATGGTCAAACAAACCCATGACCGACGCTGTGCAGGCAGGCCTTCATCCAGCAGTGGATCGACAATGGGCTGTCAATCGTGTGTTTTTATAAATGTATATATATAATTATAAGCATCGATTTACCAGTGGTTGTCTCGTGGATAGACTTGCATCAACCCTGGGACTGTGGCATTTTCAATAATTGACTCAGGGCTGTACAGGGGTGATTATTGCCTCCCCAATTCAAGGTTGGAAGCCACTGACTTCAATCTTCTGCTTACCTGTTTACCGACTTACTTCTACTCCGTCATCCTTTTAGGATGTTTTGAAAGATTACCGATGAACCCTTACTTACAGGCGTCAACTCCCTTGACCCGCACGCAGCTTTATTGGCCCCGGTGTGTGCTCATCAACGGGAAGTTTTGACGACCCGAAGGCCACTGTTGCTTCGTTGTTGTGCAAGTTACTGCCACTTCTGCAGGCAGCCACGCCGTTGTCACTATCGCCGATGCGTTTACTGCCGCCACTTTTGTTTTACTACCGCGACCTTTTCGTCGCCCCTTCCCTGGGAGGCGTGAGAGCGTTCCTCTCGCCGCCGGAAGGTCAAAGGGGTCGAGGGGATCGACTGGGCGGTACCGCGGGTGGAAATTGCAACGATCGTAATCGCAGTATCATTCTTGACATTGGATGTCGACGCTCCGATGGCAACGATCAAACCAACTGGAGACACCGCGTGGTGGTGCCACGCGGAGCGATCGCGAGTCAGCTGCAGGCGGAGGTGGAGAAGAAGGGGGGGGGGGTCAGAGTTGCGTACCCATGAGGAGTGGCGGAGGGGGACGTCGCATCGACGGTTCGCACAAGTAAAGTGGCCTTTGGGCAGGACACGTTGCGGCTCGAAAGGGAAAGCCCCCTGAGTGTGGCCGCCTTCTGTGCTCTGCGAGGAAACCGGCTCGGCGACGTGAGCGAGGGAGTTTGCGTGATTGGTGGCGTCGGTGAGCGGTGACAAGGGTTGAAGAGAGTTTTCTGGAATACTGCGCAACGCCGACATCTCCTCGTACTCCTGCGTCTCTACCGACAGCCACCGTCACGGCCATCGTCACCACTATCACCACCACCACCGTCATCATCATACATCACCGTGGCAATTTGAAAGGGGAAATTGTATGGGTATGAATTCAAATCCCTTTTTGGGGATAGCCATTCGTCATCCATCATACAGCATCGTCACCGTCAACGTCAGTATCATCGTTGTCAATGTCGGCCACTAATGTTGAAATGATCATCACCCACATCATCATCAATGTTAGCACCTGCATCACCGTCATTTCCTCTGGAGTTAATAAAGAACAATCCCCACGTTGTACGAGGTCGACGACTGCTGTTTATACCATTAACTGATTTCGCCATAGGAATGTGTAATTTACACCAATGCATCATGACCACAAATGGAAATGAGCACTGTGCTACGCCCGGTTGGGCTGGGAGACGCTTTGACTTTGAACGTGAGCAGGAGAGATTGCGTAGAGACACAGAACTTCCCCTGCAAAAACACGGCTGTCGCAAAAAATAAAAAAACGTGACAGAAACTCTATTAACAAAATACAACTCGTTCATCCGCCTGGTTCCTCAGAGGTCACAACACGGACCTGGCACCGCTGAGAACATTGAGTTCACATCCGGGCAGCCACGTGTGGCGAAACTGGGTCCTCATGCGTGGCCGTGATTTAATGGTCGCAGCCGAGTCTCCAATTACTGCACGAAAAAAAGCCATCGCACTCAATCTGGTTCTGCACTTAATGTGCTTAAATTCTAGCTTGGAGATATGAATACACTGTATCGGTTTGACCGTCGTGCAGCGAATTTTGCTCTCGTGGGTGCAGAGTGGAGGGGAGAGGGCTGACCCCCCCCCTACCAGAGGTCACTTGAAGGGGACTCGGAGGTAGCTCTGTGATGTCCACTTCCGTGGGCGTTCTCCTGCCTGAAGAGTTGCACCGTTCTGCAAGAGTCTCGGATGGACGCTTCTTGTAATGAATCGATGCCAAGAGCACAGTTGGGATAATATCAGGGATTTTTTATTTATATAAATACAACTATGTATTCCATGGTGAGCAGGTTCAAAGATCTATTTTTTTAAACCGCTTGTGCAGTCATTGGTGACCAGGTCTGAGCACAAGGACCCCTCCTTGGCAGTGGCAGACAAAGCTTCTCTCCCCACTTCTCCGCTCAAGAGCAGCGGAGCGAGGCTCTGGCCCCGAGTCCTGGCTCGGAGGGCGGTGGGTGGGGTCGGGGGTCACCTCGCGAGCCCCGCGGCCGCCCCTGAACACGTCGTCGTATGCCTCTAATTGCCATCGATTGATGTTTGGGGTTAGGGCGCTTGAGGCTCTGGCAGCCGGCACTCAAACTCAAAAGGAGTGCCATTCTTAAAAACGTGCATCATCATCGTCATCGTCACCGCCAAATTCATCAACGCCACCGTTGTCACCATCGCCGTCATCCTCTCTGGCCAGGTAGGCGTCGCTCGTTGATTTCGTCGCCGGCGTCGTCATCATCGCCACCTTGATGAACCATGATCCACCCGGTCCTGAATGAAGGTCTCCCAACTCTTTGCCAGTTGTGGTTATGACCGTGCCTCGTCGCCATAATCGGTGCGCGTTGGTGAAGTGGGGACACGAGGTCAGTTCGGGTGTCGCTGCCGCCGCCACTGACGTCGGTCGTGGCTGGGACCCATGCCGCTCCCCTTGCGCTGCTGGTCGCACCAGCGCTGTTTACGCGCCGCGTCAGGCACTCGTTTCATGCCGAGTCGATCTACAGGAGGCCCAAGCCCATATTTAATATAACTGACCGTCTCGCATTCGCCGTGGCTGGGAATCGAACCCTGATCGCCAGCTTCGGGGTTGTCAACTGCAGCACCACCGCTCCCCCACTAAAATACATGTTGATAAGCTATCGGATGACGATTGAAATATGTCCCCGTGTAGTTAGTGTACTGCACACACGACAGTGCACATTAACTACTTACTGCATGCGTGTGTGTGTACTTATGTACGCGTGTGCGTGCTCGCGTGTCTGTGAGTGTCAGAGCGCTGCTCGTGCGAGCGGGCGAGCGAGCGAGCGGGCAGGCGGGCGAGTGTCACCCATGCGGTGGTTTGGGATCGCTCGACAAAGCGGTCCGCACGGCCGTCTCACGTGGGCCTGTGCGCGCTTTCGACCCGCGCGCCGGCACGCCCGGCCTCGCTCTCGCAGATCCCTACACGGCGTGTCGACGCTCGGTGAGAGAGAGAGGGGGGGGGCGGTGGCGGCGTCAATGGCTCCGGTGCAACATCGATTTCCGTGGCACTTGCACAGACCTCGTGGGGGACCGACGTGGCGTCGGCGGTTGTCGCCGTGGCTTCACCGAAGCGAGATTAAAATATGAAGTGCAAACGACTGCGTTCGATTGGACATCGAGCTGAGACGAACATCCGTGAGAGATCAACATTTTTTTCCCGCCTCCTCTGAGGAAAAGTTTGGGTGGCCACAATGATATCATGATTCCGGTAGCGATTTATTATTCGCTGGAATAAAAAAAACACATCCACAATGTAACTTGTGTTGGCCATACACCCCAATGCTGAAAATGTACCTGTCAAATTTCCTCGATTTGGGATTATCCATAGCAACATCGTCCCGTGCTGTGAAAACACGAAACTAAAACGAAACTACATTTTTTTTTATTTTACCCGGCAAGGCGCACTGAGCTTTATAGCTCTTATTGAGAAGCGACCTGGCCACAAATGATAGCTCGACGGAGTGGTTTATCGCGTGGAAATATTTCGCGACCAAATACCCGAAACGCGTTTTTCTAAATGTGGAGGGTAAAACTGGTAGCACCCGGAGACAAATCCACATGACTACGGGGAGAACACGCAAACTCTACATATACAGGCGTCAGGGTCAGGATCGAACCGACGACCATCTGTAAACCAGGTGAGGTAGTTAACATTTCGTGGCGCCTATAATCAGCATAACCCTCCTGAAGAAGAGCCTTGAGGCTCAGTGAGGCTTTCCTGGGTAAACAAGTGTAATCCTAATAGAGTCATTAATTAGTAATATTTTAAATAACTTTAAAAAAAACACGCTTTAATGAAATGTAGCGTACTAGTAATGGCAGAACTCCACGACTCCAGGAAGTGGCCCCGAGGCTTGCCACAACGGAAGGGGCCGTGAGCAACTACAGGCAACGTGAGTTGAGCGTGGACAATTTGACCCAAGCCGAAACATAAAAAAAAATAATGTTTTCAAACATGTTTTTTTTATGATAGAATATAGTATTGTCATCAGTTCTAGATTTGAAGCTTTCGTGACTGCAAGGATTCATACTCTTAGTTCTTTCGGTAAAGTCAGTTTTACCTACGTGACTTTACCGAAATAACTAAGAGTATTGTCATCAGTATGACATAAGTATACCAAGTTTGCAGTCGGGAAGTGGGTTAAAATTGAGTTACAAGATTTGAGGATACAACAACGACAACAACAACGACAACAACAGACAGAGTGAGTTAAATAAAAGTGTGTCAAATTGACATGACGAGATCTCAATCTTAATGTTAATGAGCTCTGCACGTCACACATGCGATGTACACAAACTCACACACGCGCACAATACCTCTATCTTAATTTGAATCAGTCCTCTCTACGTACACACTCGCAATGATCTGCATCTCAATTGGAATCGGCGCTTCTCTCTACGGTGTGTGGAAATTGTGCATTTCGCAATCGCCAGGCGTGTGCAGATTGTAACCACCTAAAGAAAGGTCTGCGTTGGAGTGGAGGTCATTTAGCAAACTCCGCGCTGGAGCTTGAAGACCCTGCGGGCACGTGCGGAGGGAGATGTATGTGGACACGTTGCCGAATGTAGTGAAGCAACGATTGAGAACGTTGGGATGCTGCCCTGGTGAACAGGTTCGCACACTGGACTTGCAGTCCAGAGGTTGGCAGTACGATGCAGTCTCCTGGCGCGGCGGTTGAAGCAATGGAAATCCATAGTGGAGGCAATAATAGAAATTGGGTTAGATCGCGGAAAGGTGGAGGTCCTTCCGCCAGCAGTGGCAGAAGGACCTCCACTTACAGCACTGCACCTTTGCCTTCTACATTAAAGACGTTGAGTTCTCACACGGTGCATGCGCGTGCGTGCGTGTGCCAATAGCGGGATCGTGTTAGAGCAGGTGAGTGAGTGTGCATCATTAAGACAATTACTGCATTAAGCGGTCACGGGTAGAACTGACCCTCCCCCCCGTGTTGTCAACAGACCGCCCCCAACAGACCGCCCCCAGGCGCCGGAGAAACAAACGCAGAGTTGGAAACCGCCCAGCGGCTCTCCGTGCCAAACTCCCCACCGCCGCCCCGCTCTGTGTTGTCCCGCTTGAAGTGGCGCGCCGCACACCGGATTAGTGGCAGGGGCCCGTGGTGAAGGGGTGGGGGGCTGCTCGCATTTCCACTGTCGTTCTCTCCCGTTGAGAGGCGGCGGGCGCGCGTGTGGCTGGCGACGCGTGAGCCGGGTTCGACTTTCGCCTTTTTGGCGCTGATTTTCCCTTTTTTCAGATTTTTTTTAAAGATTTGTTTTGGTCGAGTTGAGCCGCGTGGATTCGTGCCGAAGGGTGGTAATCGCTTGGTAAAGGGAGTTCATTTTGGCGAGTCACTGGTGCTGCGAGCACGGTTGAGAGGGAAGGGGGGGGGGGCTGAGAATCGGTGGCAATTATTTGTTTTTTAAGGACCACTTTGGGGATGCAACCCAGATGCACCGTCTCTGGATGTTCGAAAAATTCAAACATTTTGGTACGTAGAATATTGTTTTTGTTATTATATTTTTCATGTTTTTGGGGACACATTTCCGTGCGTCGGGTTGCTTACCAATTGAGTTGGTGCTCGCTCAACGATCTTTTAAATGTTTGAATTCAGCATTCTCAAGTGGAGTGAGTTGATGGTGAAGCTTACTGCTGAAAAAAGCCATCCTATTAAGTTTGCTTTTGCACTTAATCTGGCCAAGTGTGAGCTCTGAGAATTAAAAAACATTACCGTGTCCAGCAGGGTGTGTGGGAATGTGCTTGCCCATCTGGTACGGATAGGAGGTCACGTGAATGATTCCCTGTCGTAGTAGTTGTGTGATGTTTACTTCCACGGATTGTTCTCTGGCATGGGGTGACACGCAGCACAATCGGGAAACCAACAACAAATGAACGAGCGACGTTGATTATGCGAACCCGAGAAGAGTTCCCATATTGTTACCTCCACCGTCAGGTAGACACGTCGTCTGGACACACGGGGCCATTTGCCAGACATCTGTGTGTGCTTAATACAAAAAAAGCCCTCTAATGCGGCTCCTTTATTTTGCTTGCAAAACACAACTTCACTCAGTCACGATGAGCATGAAACACACGTGTTCACACATCTGTGCAAAATACAACGAATCCCCCATGTAGCCTGTAACAGACTGTTGGGGAAAGTGCTGTTAGCGAGAAGCACCTATGAAGGCCGGCACAGCACACGAGGGGGTGGGTGGCCAGCACCATGCCCGGCCGCCTTTGTCTCCCTGGTGGCAAGGTTTGCTACACACCGCACCAGGTACTCATTTGAGGCTGAGTCGGGGTTGAACCCATGACCTCATGTACACCAAGCGAGGTAGTTCACATCTCGCCACCATGGCAGCAGTAGTATCTCAATGGGACCTGGACACCCAAACCCCACCTGCACTAACTCAGATGGTGAAGTGTGATAAAACAACCCTCATGGCCAACACGGCAGAGGGAGGCCTTCAGCCTGCAGCGGATTGACAAACTCCCCAACGATGCATGGATTTATTTAATTCACAAAAGGCTCACATCGACATGTGCGGTCACGTCACGCGATTTACCGGCACCGATGTCACCGTTGCTGCGGCGCGCAGCGTTGCCCCGGGTGTGATCTCACGGCCGCTTGCTTGCGTCGCTCTAACGCGTCGATGTTCTCGTCTCTCCAGGCGAGGCCGGTGTACGGAGGGTGGCTGTGCCTGGCTCCGGAGGGGACCAACTTTGAGAATGCCGGACATCGATCACGGGTACGCGGACACAACACGGCCAGCTAACGGCCTCGGCTCCCCCGCCCCGGGGCCACTGGGAAGGGTTGGGTGGCAGGTGGCGCAGTTTGCCACCTTCCCCGGGCCGCTTGTTTGGCCAAGAGGGCCTCACAATAGGCCAAGAGTAGCCCTTAGGAGGGGCCTTAGAAAGGGCTGAATGGGCCTCAGAAGAGGCCAGGAAAGTGCTGAGGAGGCCTCAATGCGGACCTTCTCAGGTATTTTTTTTCCCTCCCTGGGCCTCCAAAAACCTTTTGGCGTGCCTAGCCCCATCCCACTAACCGCACCGCACAAGTTGTTGCAACACCAATTGGCAGAAACGCGAGCAAGTTGCCAGGGAATTAAAATGAAGCGTTTGAAAGTTTCTCTGGCCGTTTGTGGTGACGGTAAATAATTAACTTACGCTGCTCCATCAAGTTCCCCAGCCGGCCTCCTGATAAAAGAACTCGGTTCATGCCGCCGAATTCTGCAGAGTGTGGGCAAAGCAATTTTTTGTTTGCATGAAATGCTTCATTAAGAACTGCAACTCACTGGCTACAATCTCAAGCCCTGTTGAGCGATCTGCCACACTGCCCCTCACACGGTGGCATACAGTATTTAAAATGCGTCGGCAGCCACTGACGTAAATGTAAAGTTTGCGCTGCAAATTGGTCTTTAATTCACGTAAACGTCATGAAAAGTGTGTATTTTTTTCGGACAAGGGATGTATTTGACTCTGGTGTTATTTAGAAACGAATAAAAAATACACAGTTGTACTGGTTACTTTATAGGTTCACCGGTATGATAATTTTTTGAAATTACATTAATTAAACTAGCCATTCTTATTACTTCAGATTAAGGTGAGAGGTGGCGCAGTGGTTTGCACGCTGCGCTGTGAAACCAGAGACTTGGATTTGATTCCCAGCCACGGCCAACAAGCAGTGCCGGGTGAAACCTGCACCGGCCCTTGTGTTCCCCTCCACGGGCAGACCGCATTGACCGGCGTGGCGAAGTATGGTCAACCAAACGTTGACGTGGCGTGGGGCCAGACCCCTTATCCAGCAGTGGATTGTGACGAAAGGCTGTGCGTGACCGCAAAATGAAAACAACAACAACAACAACACATCTTTGTGGTTCTTTCGGTAAAGTCACGTAGAAGGGAATTAATAAAATAATAAAAATAAAACATAATAATTTTATTATTGTATTACTTCCCTTCTACGTGATTTTACCAAAAGAACCAAGAAGATGAATCCCTGCAGTCACGAAAGCTTTAAATCGAAATTTAACAACAACACATTTACTTTACAGATGAACATGAACAGGACACTGTTGATTGTGCGCAAAATTGAATGGAACATTTTCCGGAGTCCAAAGCCAGTTGATGCCACCTGGCATGGCCGTTTAGGGGGAAATAGAAACCCTGCGCCGGATCGTTTTACTAAATCCACGTGCCGCTTGTCGCGGTGATCCTGTGGTATGTGTGGGCCTGGCTGTAGCATTTAAAGCATTTTGTCAGTCCTGAATAGCCATTAGATAGGAGTAATTATTGCAGTGTGCACGCAGGCGTGGTCCGGGCAAGAAAGTTTCTCGATGAAGACGACGGGGGGAGGGGGAGGAGGAGGGGGTGTGGGCGGCGGTGGTGGAGTGTGGAATTTGAATGATGTGTGCCTGTGAAACCACATCACAGGTACACATCCTTCTGCCTTTCTTGTGCTCAGTTTGTTGTCCTTCCCCCGCACCTCCGATTTAGCTCACGGTCGGCTACGTACGGTGCCAAAGAAATTCAACAACAAGCGCCATTCGCCACTAAGTGGCGGCGACGTCACCACGTCGCCTGTGCCGGGCTATGTGTACTTTTAGGCCACGTGAAGTGTCGAACGACCCCCGGTGCCACGTGCAAAATATCGGAGTTCAATATAGGCACGTAGGCATACGTACACATACGTGCACCTGATGCGCCGTTCTCACATACTGCCCAACGGTGAGCCGGTCTGCTATCCCAAAAATGGTCTGGGCCCAGGTTCCTACAGCTGAGTGGTTCACCATTGAGTTAACCCTGGGTGCAGGTGGCAGCGGTACGCTGGGCGCGAGCAATCCAGAGGTCACGGGATGTTTCCCCCGCGGGGGGAAATGGAAATGAAAATCTGGAGCAGTTTCCTTCACTCTACCGCTGTACGCCTTGGTAGGAGAGCGAGCGAGGAACACTCGAGACGGAGAAGGGGGATAGCGACAAGATGATTCGTCGATTTAAGGCGGGTTCTTTAGCTCTCCAAACGGCGCATTTCGATTCGTATATGTGTGCGGTGTGACCGCCACTAGTGGCCGCTACGTTCACAACTTAAAAACAAATACAAACTGGATTATGCAAGCGAGTTTCGAACCCGAATTGCGACAAGTCACTGGATCACCGGGGAAGGGAATTGTGACGCCTCGACCTTTCTGAGTTGGCTTTCATGGTGGGTAAAATTCGGACATCGCCATGCCCACTTCATTCAGTGCTCGTGTTCGATGTGGAGGAGTGGCATCAGCCTCATAACGTGGGTGGTGGGGAGGTGGCATAACCCATCCCTTGCTATTTGCCGTGATTGACATTTTAATTTTTGACATTTTTATTGTGATTATGAAACACCGTGAATAATTGCCTGGTTCCCCGCGTTTCAGCGTGTGCACGTAGCCACGTGAGCATCGGTGTCTTCGACTTTCTAACAAGTCTGCCGATGAGAAGGTCAAACAGCCATTCCAGATGTTTGGCAAAACAACTGCTGCGGGTTAATATTGCTCTGGAATGCCAAGAGGCCGATGGATTAAGATATATCTACGCGTCGTGAGTTTATACGTGAAGAGGTACAAGGGAGTTCTGCTAGCGTAGTTGATGTTGACCGAGTGATTGTCACAAGTGCGGCTGTAATGGGATGCGCACGCTCGTGCTGGGTGCGGGGTCTCCGTGTGTCTCCCTAGAAGTGGCAGAGGCGGTTCTTCGTGCTGTTCGAGCACGGGGGTCTGCAGTTCGCCCTCGACTCTTCGGTAAGACGCTCCTCCTTTTCCCTCCGCACCTCCGATGAGCACGGTTGGCTACGTACGGTGCGAAACAAGTTCAACGTACACACGTAACCAGCCATCATCGTCTTCATCATCACCATGAGACGTGTCTGTGTGTGCATGTACAGCCCTCTTGGCAATCCACTGCTCGATGGGTTCCTCCTCGCGCCGTGAGGATCGTGGGCGGATATTTGACCGAACGCCGCCGCGCTGGGCTGGTCGTTGGGGGGGGGGGGGTCGGGTCACGGCACGGGGGCATAGATGAGGCAGTGCAGTATAACAGTGGGAAATTGCTGCACTGCCCACTACGTCGCGTTGCATCACAATCGCTTCCATTCCCGGCCACCCGTGGCTACCGTCGGTGGTGAGTGACGACTGAAGCGGTCCAGGGCCCCCGCCCGCCACCCGCCCCCCCCCCCCACTCTCCTCCTGCCTTCCTTTGATAACCGCTCCTGATCGTCATGGTCAAGTATGGTCAAACGACATTCATTGCCAAATATCATCTCACAATCCTACAACTATAAACGCAACTATTTGTTATTCTAACGGGCAAGGCCCCACTCAGCGACGTGTAGCTCTTTCTCAGAAGCGACCCGGCCACAATTGGTAGCTCGCCGCAGTGGCTCCTCATCATCATCATCATCACCACGCGGCCACGGTGAGAGAGAGATGCAAACTCCAAATATACAGCAGCAGGCGTCAGAGTCGGGATCGAACCCACGACCTCCTGTATACCAGGCGAGGTAGTTAACATGTCGCCACCGCAAAATTGACAATAGGCTGTGCATTTAAAAAAAAATCATCATCATACGTTGATATATGGTCATGATTTGCAGTGCACACGAAGAAGCAGGCTGTACGTTTGTAATGGAAGCAGTGGCAACAACCTTGATGAACAAACTACCATTCGAGAAAAAAATGTAACAAATGATAAAATGATAAATCCTTCACTCGACAATTAGCCGAACAACGAAAACCGCGATGAACGCTCTTACCCGCTGCCTTGGCATGACGTCGCTCGCTCTTGTGAATTATGCAATTGCTCAATTGCATCACCTCGTCGCTCCATCTCCACTGCTCGTCAACTCCGTAGCCACCCACGCGACAATGAATAACAGGGCAAACACGCGTTACACGCCCATGAAGCAAACGCGCTGTGTATTTCTGTACCCTGTGCATTGTGATCATTTTTTGACAACGGCACCATGAATAAGAACAACCTCCGCTCGGTATTTTTGGAGCAAAAGCGTTAATTTTAGAGGCACGCAAAAAGAGGAACGAGACGAGTGTGCAATCGGTCATAAGTCAAACACTGTCAATAAACAAGGCGCTTATTTTGCGATAACTGAGGGGTACGGAATTCCTGCAGCATTCTTGAGATTGGAGAGAGACACACACAGAGACCGAGACACACACACACACAGAGACACACACACAGAGACACACACACAGAGAAACACACACACACAGAGACACCGAGACACAGAGAGAGAGAGAGACACACACACAGAGACACTGAGACACACACACACACAGAGATACACACAGAGACACACACACACAGAGACACCGAGACACACACACACAGAGACACCGAGACACACACACCGAGACACCGAGAGACACACACACTGAGACACCGAGAGACACACACACAGAGAGAGACACACACACACACACACCGAGACACCGAGACACACACACAGAAAGGGAGACACACACACAGACACGAGACACACACCGAGAGGGACATGGAGAGAGGGACACACACAGACACACCGAGAGAGGAAGAGAGAGACAGACACAGAGAGACAGACACAGCGAGAGCACCCGGCTGTGTAAATCTTCTCCTGAGAACTGAAGAGGCCTTTTCACTCGTGGAACAAAAACTAGGGGGAGAAGATTTAAACGGCGTCCCCAGTTGCGGAGGAGCTCGGCACAATGCGTGTCAGAGGCACATTCCGGCAGACAAACGGAGCGCTTGGTGTGACAGAAGATCCCGTGTCTGTGTGTGTGTTGTCTTTGTGTGTGCCGCGCATGTGTGTGCGTGTTGTCTCTGTCTGTGTGTGTGCCATGTGCATGTGTGTGTGTGTTGTCTCTGTCTGTGTGTGTGTCATGTGTGTGTGTGTGTTGTCTCTGTCTGTGTGTGTGTCATGTGTGTCTGTGTGTGTGTCATGTGTGTGTGTCATGCGTGTGCGTGCGTGTGCATCACGGTGTGCCTCTGTGCGTAGCTGTTTGTGGGGGGCGGTGGGGCGGTATTGCGGTGGCGAGCGCACTCCACTGCGCACCGTTCGGCCGGAGTTCGATCCCCGCTCACGACTAATAACAGTGGCGAATATCTGGACCGGTCCTGCGCCTCCCCTAGGTCGACTCAGCCTCAAATGAGTACCTGGTGCGATGCGTAAATGTCGCCATTGGAGAGACAAAGGCGGCCGGGCGTGGTGCTGGCCACCCACCCCCTTGTGTACCGTTCTGGCCTTCATAGGCGCTCGCTAGCAGCACTTGCCCCTACAGTCTGTTAAGGCTATACGGGGGATCTTTGTCTTTGTGGGTTTATATGTGTAATGGTGTGTGTGTGGGTATATGTGTGTCGGTATGTGTGTGTGTGTGGGTACATGTGCCACTAAGAGGTGGGGCCTTACCATCAGCCCCACCAAAACTAAGCACCTGCCTGGGTATTTTGTACCATCGGGCACTCCACCCCCACAACTCCCAATCGGTGATGGGGCAGTTGTGGAGAGAGTAGAGAGTTTCCCATACCTGGGCAGTGTGCTCATGACCGGCTCCAGTTTATCAGCAGAGGTCTCACTCCGAATCAGTCGAGCGGCAATATCTTTTCATCGGTTTCGTAACGCTGTGTGGAAGCTACCTGGTCTGTCGCTCCGCACGAAGCTTCAGGTCTTCTCGGCCACGGTCATTCCCTCCCTTCTCTACGCTTGCGAAACGTGGACCCCCCTAGTGGAGCATCTTCGCCGGTTGGAAACATTTAGGCTGGCCTGCCTACGATCCATCCTGGGTTTAACCAGGCTGGATTGTGTGAGGAGCTCACAAGTCCTTGAAAGATCTGGGCAAAGTCCCATCAGTGAGCTCCTCCGGCAGGCAAGGCTGCGTTGGCTGGGTCATGTAGCCCGCATGCCCAGCCATCGCATGCCTAAACAGCTTCTGTTCGGCCGGATCGAGGGGGCTAAACGGGCGCGGCACGGGCTAGAGAAGAGATGGAGTGATGTGGTACAGGAGGACGTGGAGCTGAGTGGACTTGCCGATGACTGGTACCAGCGGTGTCAAGATCGGCCTCAGTGGAGGAGGCTCGTGAAGGACGCTACTGGGCAGTTGGAGGCAGTCGCCCTCCAACAACAACGGAGGGCGGAGGAGCGACGCTCACAACAACGAGCGGAGCGCCGGGTGGCTAAAGCACAGCAAGTTGGCACAGTAGGGGGCACAGGTGGTGCATCAGCCAGTCATCTCAGTCATCTCGGTCATCTCGGTCAGTCGACCCGTGGCACCTGGGTCTGCCCCGTGACCTCCTGCCAGCGGGCGTTCGACACTTCACGTGGCCTCAAGGTGCACATGGCCTGGCACAAGCGTCGTGGTGACGTCACCGCCACTTAGTGGCGAATGGCGGTTGTTGTTGTTGTACATGTGTGTCGGTGTGTGTGTGTGGGTGTATGTGTGTCGGTGTGTGTGTATGTGTGTGTGTATGTCGGTGTGTGTGTGTGTATGTGTGTGTGGGTGTATGTGTGGGTGGGTGTATGTGTGTGTCGGTGTGTGTGTATGTGTGTGTGTCGGTGTGTGTGTGTATGTGTTGGTGTGTGTGTCGGTGTGTGCATTCCCCAACATCCCCCCCCCCCCGCTTGCATCAGTCGGAATGCCTCTGCATCACTGCACAGGCACTCCCCTGCACTTGCCCAAGTCGCGTGCAACTTTCAACCCGAGACTGTTGACGGGGCCGTCGTGGCGCTGTGGTTGACAGCGTCATTGTCCCTCCCGGGTTGCACCTCAACACGTAGTGCTCGTGGCAACAGCAGCGACTAAACACACACGACACAACAGACGGGCTGGGGGGGGGCACATTGTACAATGAAGGCCACGACTCTTCTCGTGGAATCTGATTAAATATCTGAAAATGCGAAACGTGCGCGTGTTTTCGGATTACGAAACAACGAGCGGAGGAGGCGGGAGAGAGGGGGGGGCAGGAGAGAGGGGGGGGGGCAGGAGAGAGGGGGGGGCAGGAGAGGGGGGGGGGCAGGAGAGGGGGGGGCAGGAGAGGGGGGGGGGCAGGAGAGAGGGGGGCAGGAGAGGGGGGTCAGGAGAGAGGGGGGGGGGCAGGAGAGAGGGGGGGGGGCAGGAGAGAGGGGGGGGGGCAGGAGAGAGAGCGACGCAGCGTGGGACAACACCGCGCTGCCTCCGTCCCCTTGTGGGGGGCCAGCGCTCGTTTAGCCTTAACAAGGGGGGGGGGGGGCACTAAGACATCGTCAGCGTGAGTACCGCCGCACCATTTGAAACCATCGTGGGGTTTGACAGCAGCACCATGACGACGGTGATGGTGATGATGATGGGGGGGGGGGGGTGTTTTCACTTTAGTGTCTTGTCGGGGGCCGCACTGAAGGCCACCGCGGGCCTTGCAATGGACAGCAGCGCTGCGCTGGCCATTTGTTTAAAGCAGCACACGGGCTACAGCTGCCGTGTGCTGCCTGGTTGTGGGAGCCAATCCACGACGGCACCCAGGGGGGTGGCTGAGTGGGGTAGTCGGCTTGTTACATCACACTACGCGTGGTTGTGTTGGGGTAGCTGAGTGAGAAGTCCACTTGCTCCACCAGAGTACACGTGGTTGTATTGGGGTAGCTGAGCGGAGTAGTCGGCTTGTTACATCAGGGTACACGTGGTTGTACTGGGCAGTCATTCCTAACATGCCTGACGGTTCACACCTCACCGCACTCGAGTTTGGTTTGTGTAACTCTGTGCAGGGTCGTCTTCACGAGTCCGCGCACTATCGCGCGACAAGAGGAAATGGGCGCATGGGTGCACGGCACAGATTCCTTCATTCGTAGCCTGGACAGTGTTTCTCTTTATCTCTTTGCGCAAAACAAACCTGGGTGTGAACTTTACTTTAGACTGAGACGTTGCAAGCAAATCCAAAGCAAACGTGTTCCGTCATTGTGCAAAAATTGAATGGGTCTGAAAGCTAACATTAGTCTAAGACGAAGCAGTGCAAACAAGCACACGTGGTGCGCATGAATGCAGACCGTGCCGTATTTACAGAAATTGGTAAAATCCTGCGACCTTGACGCAAGCGGTGACCGCTCCTGCTGCCTCCATTCCAGGAGGTTGGAGACTCCTTCTCGGACCTTTGCACTTGAAGGCGACACGCGCTTTGAGTAAACATTCGGGATGTGAAAGCGACGATTGAGAAACGGTGCTACGGTGATGAATTTCACGCGGACGCGTCGAGAGAGAGAGAGACCCCTGGTGAAGCCGCTGCCGCCACATTCCAATCATTCCCTTAAACACCTGCGCGCATCACCTGAGACACAGAAAACCTGGAGCCGGAGTCAGACACACATCCCGGACTGGAGCCGGAGTTAGACACACATCCCGGACTGGAGCCGGAGTCAGACACACATCCCGGACTGGAGCCGGAGTTAGACACACATCCCGGACTGGAGCCGGAGTTAGACACACATCCCGGACTGGAGCCGGAGTTAGACACACATCCCGGATTGGAGCCGGAGTTAGACACACATCCCGGACTGGAGCCGGAGTTAGACACACATCCCGGACTGGAGCCGGAGTTAGACACACATCCTGGACTGGAGCCGGAGTTAGACACACATCCCGGACTGGAGCCGGAGTCAGACACACATCCCGGACTGGAGCCGGAGTTAGACACACACCCCGGACTGGAGCCGGAGTCTCCTCTGGTGGCCATGGTGATGCGCCGGCGAGAGAGCCGGGCGGGGAGGTGCACACCTTTGATGCAGCGCCTTGGGAGCGAGGGCTGGTGGATCGCGTAGAGATTTGGCGGAACTCCCAAACGTGATGGGCTGTGAGGCGGCCAGGGTTCGGCGCACGTGCGCCTCGCGTATCCCAGGGTGTTCCAGTTTCCTCCCAGAAGCAAAAGAATAAGGAATCGGGAAAACATCGCAATGCAGCTCGTTCCAATTTTTTTTTTATGAATAGATGTCATCATGACGCAAGCGCGTCCTAATACTAGCGATGATGCCCTGGGCTTATCGTGAGCAATGTTGCCTTAAATATGAATTACGTTTCGCGTCTCGGCTTGCGAATACTGTAATCGCGTGAGGGGCAGCGCTTGTCACGAGGTTTGATTCCTTCGGTCACTTCTGGGGGGCTGTCGCGGGCACCGTCAGCCAAGCGAGGCAGTCGCCGTTAATCTCACTGGGCGACGATGACTCCAAACTGTACTTGCAGGAGTTTAGCGAGCGCCCAGTGGAAATGGAGAAAGGAGCGTTGTGTGCACACGGGGTGGGCCGCGGTGGCTGTGAGATGTTCACTACCTCGCCTGGTGTACAGGAGGTCGTGGGTTCGATCACGACCCTGACGCCTGCTGCTGTATATTTGTAGTTTGCGTGTCGCTCTCTCTCATCATCATCACCACGGTGGCTATGAGATGTTCACTACCTCGCCTGGTATACAGGTGGTCGTGGGTTCGATCACGACCCTGACGCCTGCTGCTGCTGTATATTTGTTGTTTCAATTGTTTGTCCCCGTGATTGCGTGGATTTTTCTCCGTGTCCTGCGTTTTTCCCCTGCATATTTAGAATCGACATCACGCATTTCGTGTATTTGGCGGCTATAAATGTCCACGTGATGATAACGCACTTCGTTGAGCTGTCATTTGTGGTCAGCTCGCTTCTGAAAAAAAGCTGCAGAGTTCTGGGGACCTTGCGCCTGGTGAAATAAAAATAGATCGTCGCATCGCGAGGCCGTGAGAGATGGCGACGGCTCGGGTGGGGGGTGCTCATCCAGAAGAGGATAGATCATGGCTGACGATCAATGAATGAAGTCTATTATAAAGCGATGATTGTTTACATCCATGAACGCAGGAAGCTGCGTGTGTCGCTGTGTGTGTGTCGTGCGCGTGTTACGTTGCGCATGTCGCTGTGCGCGTGTGTTGCTGCGTGTGTCTCTGTGCGTGTGTCTCTGCGCGTGTGTCGTGCGTGTGTGTCGTGCGTGTGTGTCTCTGTGTGTGTGTCTCTGCGCGTGTGTCGTGCGTGTGTGTCGTGCGTGTGTGTCTCTGCGTGTGTGTCTCTGCGTGTGTGTCTCTGCGCGTGTCGCTGCGTGCTTATGACGCGGGCAGGCATGAGAGTCACGATTAGAACGCAGCCGGCAGTGTGAAGCCTCGAATTACCTGCTTAGTGCTTATCCGGCTGGAGAGATTATCCGTTTAAGCACCGAGAGGCACCTCCAGTCCCCCTCGTCACTTCCATTGTACGAGTGTTTGCCTGTTTGCGTGAATGTATTCGTGCGGGGAGCGGTGGCGCAGCGGTTAGCGCGCTGCACTAAGAAACCAACGGAACCGAGTTCGATTCCCTCTCACGGCCAACACCGGTGACGATTATTCGAACTGGTCCTAAGCCTCTCCCTAGGTCGACTCAGCCTCAAATGACTACCTGGTGTGATGTGTAAGCATTCCCAACGCGGGAGACAAAGGTGGCCGGGTGTGGTGCTGGTCACCCACTCCCTCGTGTGCCGTACCAGACTTAATAAATGCTCGCTAACAGCCCTTGCCCCAAGAGTCTCGTGAGGCTATACAGGAGATCTTTGCCTGTGTGTCTGTGTTTGTGGAGCGGTAGCGCAGTGCTGAGTGCACTGCGCCACAAACCCGGCGACCCGAGTTTGACTCCTGCTCGTGACCAATATCGGTGACAAAAACCGCGACTGATGTTCGGCCTCCAAGTATTTGAACGAGTTCCTGATGCTGTTTGTTAACATCGGCACTGGGGAGACAAAGGTGGTCGGGTTGTGGTGCTGGCCGCACCGCTCCCGAGTGCACTTGACCCAACAGCCGGTGCAGGCTATACGTGTACAGGGGATCTTTGTGTATGCGTACAAGCGTCATGGCACGTGCGCTTTGTTAAACAGTTGCCAATGGAAATTATTAGAAAGGACGATCTGCCAAAAAGGCTAAGTAATTTAAACTCCCTTTTCTCGTTGCGTCATTCATGTTTAATTCGTGAATGTGGTATTTTCTTTGTAATGTGCGTAAAGTACACGCTCGTGTTGTGTTTTTTTAAATCCGGCAACTCCCAACGTCACCCGGCCGTCTTTCCCTCGGAGTGCGCGGTTTTGCTGTATCACGAGAAGGTGGAATTTGTGAGAAGAGCGCTGCGGTGAGATCGTCACGAGCCCTGTCCGCACTTGCTCGGCCTCGCGGTGCCTCCGCTGTGCCACGGTGAGCCCTCTCACGTTCCTCGCTCCCACCTCGTTCCTCTCGCGCCCACCTCGTTCCTCTCGCGCCGCTTCCACTTTGTGACTCCCAACTTCCCCTTAACTGCGCTCGCTTCGGTCATAAACGCGTTTCCCCCTCGCTGACCAGACCCGCGATTTAAGTGCTGCTCGTTGCTGTCCGCATGACGTTTTGACCCTGTGTTGGGTCGTGCGGTCGGCTATTGCGATTAACCGCCCCCCCGTCTCCCTTCCGTCCCAATATCTTGACGGACCATCGCCAATGAACATTTGACACAAATTGTACATGAAATTCATCAATTCGATTTTGGGGGATTATTTAGTTATTTATTGATCTGTAAGTCTTCCTAAGCCTCGTATAGTCAATACATTCCTTTCAATTTGTCCTGAGGCAAGCCTCTATTTCGAGTATAGTTTTCCAGTCCACGGGCAGACTGGACTATGCGTGTATGTACGTTGAACTTCTGTTGCACCGTACGTAGCCAACCGTGGCTAATCGGAGGTCGGATTAGGTCCACGTCGATGGCTCTGTAATGACTGCAGGCGCTTCGCCAGACAGCAAACTCCGTGGTTTACTTGAACCATCGCCTCTCCCAGTCCAAGTGGCATTAACACGGCCGGCGAATGACCCTCAAGCGATCTCAAGTTCAAGTTTCCCTGAGGGAGCCGCTTTAAATGGCAGCAACAGCAGCCACATCAAACAAAGGACAACGACAGAAACAACGGCAAAGAAACCGCGATCGCCGCCGGCAGCATCGTTACACCCTCCCTGCTTGTCGGGTCGTGCTGCCCCGGGGGCGATGACGTCCCCGTGCCGATGACCTCCCAGTGCCGGCCCTCTCGCTCTGCGACGCTTTGCACACCTCCCATCCGGTAAATGGAAGTTACGGCCACGTTTTATCTGCAGGCTTGAATCGGGGCGCCGCGGTGGCGAGATGTTAACTACCTCGCCTGGCGTGCAGGAGGTCGTGGGTTCGATCCCGACCCTGACGCCTGCTGCTGTTTATTTGGAGTTTGCGTCTCTCTCTCTCATCATCATCATCATCACGGTGGCTAGGAGATGTCAACTACCTCGCCTGGCATTTAGGAGGTCGCGGGTTTCTATCCCGACCCTGACGCCTGCTGCTGTATATTTGGAGTTTGTGTGTCTCTCTCTCTCTCATCATTATCACGGTGGCTAGGAGATGTCAACTACCTCGCCTGGCATGCAGAGGAGGTCGTGGGTTAGATTCCGACCCTGACGCCTGCTGCTGTATATTTGGAGTTTGCGTGTTCCCGTGGCCGCGTGGACATTAAGAATCAACGTCACGTGTTTAGAGTATGTGGATACTGCTATAAAATGTCCACGTGATGATAAGCCGCTTCATTGAGCTGTCATTTGCGATCGCCAGGTCGCATCTGAAAAAGAGCAACGTAGCTCAGTGGGCCTTAGCTGGTGAAAAAATAAAATCGAAATAGTTTCTCGTTTTACTGTGGATCTCAGACTCACGCTCGCCCCAACTCCCCAGCATTACATAACACCGCTGTGTTTTATACAATAGCTTTGAGTGGGGTATAATGACGGCCGCGTTCCAAAAAAAAAAACCTAACAGCATTCCTTGGGGCCCGAGTTATATAAATATACAATTGTTTGTTTCCTCTTTGATGTTTAACGCCGCGCCGCGTGTCAAGCCACAAGGCGGAGAGCGTTTCCCGAGCGCCGTGTTCGTGATCCCCTGCGGTGCCACGATGTTGTTGTTGCCGTCTTCCGATGGCAACAAAGCAGCTTGCGGCGCGGGAGAGAGAGAGAGAGAGACCACTCGAGTGGCCAAACGCCTCCTACTCCTCCTCCTCTCCGGTGTCACGAAACGAAGAGTCGATTTGGATCGATTTGGTTTCCCACGATCGATTAATCGGTACCCATTTTAAACCGGTCTATGCCAGATATCCAGCTTATCAAATGCTGGAAAGTTACCGCAGTTCCTTCCCAGCATGACGCGGCGAAGACGTTGATGACCATGATGACCTTGGTGACCTTTATGACCATGATGGCCTTGATGATCATGATGACCATGATGACCTTGACCTTGATGACCTTGACCTTGATTACCTTGATGACTTTTATGACCTTTATGACCTTGATGATCCAAAGAGTTTCGGACCATCTCGACCTTGGGCCCGATGGCATTGTTTATTCACGGAAATACCATACTGTGATGTGAATTGTGATGTAAAAAAAAGATTACAATCGATGATTTGGATCGGTGGCTATATCACGATTCAATAGTGGCCGAATGTGTCGTAGAGTCCTGATATGAGAATTGCAGGACCTGACGAAATTGTGCACATGCTGTCTCACGGACGTGGAACAATACCTCAAGTCTCTTCTATTTTCACTTAAAGCTTTCGTGACTGCAGGAATTCATTCTCGCTATATTTTTCTTCCTGCCTCGGCAGTCCGCCTGCTGTATTTTTTTCACCTGACGACGATTGGCTGTGTTGCGATTGAAGCGTCGTGATTTTTTTTGTATTTTTCTATCTACGTGGCTTTACTGAAAGACCCAAAGAGTATCTCTTCTATTTGAAGACTTCTCCCTCTCACGGACATTGTCTCGTTCACGTTGTTGATTTATTTATAGTTTTCCCCACTCTAAAACGTTGTCATCTGATGTTCTTGTGCACAACTGCCAGCACAGTTTCGCGATTTGCTCGTTTAACTTTGATATCACACGGGTAACATATTCAGTGCTTAATAACACATTTTGTGAAACTTAGCAGTTTAGATTTGCAATCATTGCCGAATGTTGTCCCTGTCCATTTATTTTATTCTTAACCGATGTCTCCCCTTAAACAACGGGAGTCTTATTCTCAATGAGCCCTTACCTAGTCATAAATAAAGTCGGTGCTGTAGCTCCACTTATTTTCCCATGTTTCCTTCTCCCCTGTATATTCTGGCTCACATCCATGTCCTTGCTGCTGCTGCTGCTGCCGCTGTTAAAATCTCTCTCCTGGCCACCCGCCCACCGTGAACGGCGAGCGTCGAGGGCGACCGGCCGAGGCCACCGCTTGCGTCGTGGACTGTGTGGTCCCGTGGAAAGGCAAACAGAGAGGCCGACACAGAGACCAGAGACGCTTGGACAGACAGACAGACAGACGCGCCGACACACGGGACGGGGAAGCCGACGCGTCTCCAACGCTCTCGACGACTGTTTGGGCTGGCGTTCGTTTTCCGTCGGCGGTGGCCCTGAGCCAGTGGTGGAAATTCCACGTTTGCATGGCAGGTTCGAGTGGGTCTCGCAAAGTGGCCCTGGGCTGAGCTGGCGACCCCCGACCGTGAGTTTGAACCCGAGCAGAGGCACGAGTCGAGCAAGCGCTCATCACCAGGTCGCCTATCGGAGTTTGGGGCTTCTCAACGTGCACCGCGCCTCTCCCCTGGATTCAAATGTCCACATTCACACGGAAAGTGTTCTCTTCGTGCACGGAGCCATCCAGCGATTTATGATCTGATTCTGCAATCTGCAGCACACGCAGCAACAACAACAACCGCCATTCACCACTAAGTGGCAGTGACGTCACCACGGCGCTTGTGCCAGGCTAGGTGCACCTTGAGGCCACGTGAAGTGTTGAACGCCCGCTGGCAGGAAGGCACGGGACAGACCCAGGTGCCACGGGTCGACTGACTGAGACGACTGTCCGATGCATCACCTGTGCCCCCTACTATGCCAGCACGCACACACACACAGATATATACACACAAACTCACGTACACACGGAAAAATACGTACCGTATATTCTCTGTGTATGAGTATTAATTACGAGTAATTATCACAGACTGTGGGCGTAAGTGCTTTTAGCGAGCACCCATGCCTCCCGGTGCTGAAGCTGACACGCCGCACCATGTAACTCGCTACACGCCGTCAGGTTTTTATTTTACTGAACCCGGTGAGAATTCAGGAGTCCAGGATAAGTCTCGTCACCAAAATGGCAATTGCCAAACAAATAAAATAAAGTTCAGCATTGAGGTGAATAGGAATCGGACCAAAAATAAAAACACAACTGTACCAATGGATAGATATTACGCAAACATAAATCAGCATTAAATCAAAGTTCAATATGAAGCGGAAATACAAAGACACGCGTGCACACAGAGAGACGCGCAGGGTAAGTGTGTCTGTCTGTGGTTGTCGTGTTCCCCGAGGCAGCGTGGTGATTGGCAGCCAGGGAGTGCAGCGTGGGGGGGCGAGTGAGGGGACAGACGTCTGTGGCTGAAGATGTTAGTGACTGTGCCCCTCCACTCCCTCCCCTCACTCCCCTCACTCCCTCCCTCCCCTCACTCCCTCCCCTCACTCCCTCACTCCCTCCCCTCTCCTCACTACCCACTCCCTCCCCTCTCCTCACTCCCTCACTCCCTCCCCTCCCCTCACTCCCTCACTCCCTGCCTGCCCTCCACCTCCTCCATCCCCTCCCCTCTCCTCCCTCTCCTCCCTCCCTCCCCTCTCTCTCCTCCCTCCCTCCCCTCCCTCCCCTCTCCTCCCTCCCCTCCCTCTGCTCCCTCCCTCCCCTCTCCTCCCTCCCTCTCCTCCCTCCCCTCTCCTCCCTCTCCTCCCCTCCCCTCTCCTCCCTCTCCTCCCTCTCCTCCCTCTCCTCCCTCCCCTCTCCTCCCTCCCCTCTCCTCCCTCCCCTCTCCTCCCTCCCCTCCCTCCCCTCTCCCCTCTCCTCCCTCTCCTCCCTCTCCTCCCTCCCCTCTCCTCCCTCCCCTCTCCTCCCTCCCCTCTCCTCCCTCCCCTCCCTCCCCTCCCCTCTCCTCCCTCTCCTCCCTCTCCTCCCTCTCCTCCCTCTCCTCCCTCCCTCTCCTCCCTCTCCTCCCTCTCTCTCCTCCCTCCCCTCTCCTCCCTCCCCTCTCCTCCCTCCCCTCTCCTCCCTCTCCTCCCTCTCCTCCCTCCCTCTCCTCCCTCTCCTCCCTCCCCTCTCCTCCCTCTCCTCCCTCTCCTCCCTCTCCTCCCTCTCCTCCCTCTCCTCCCTCTCCTCCCTCTCCTCCCTCTCCTCCCTCTCCTCCCTCCCCTCTCCTCCCTCCCCTCTCCTCCCTCTCCTCCCTCCCTCTCCTCCCTCCCTCTCCTCCCTCTCCTCCCTCTCTCTCCTCCCTCCCCTCTCCTCCCTCCCTCCCCTCCCCTCCCTCCCCTCTCCTCCCTCTCCTCCCTCTCCTCTCTCTGCTCCCTCCCTCCCCTCCCTCCCTCGCTGCATCTCGCACGAGCACAGCCTGGACGGAGCTAGCGAGGCATTCCTGCTCAAAGCAGCCCGTCCGGTCACGACAGCAAGGCGCCCTGAGAGGGATTATTAAAGTTCTGCTGGTTATACAACTACCCCGACAGCTCGCCCCTTGTTATTTAGCTGCTGTGGAGCCAAAGCACATCCACTCACGCTCACACACTCACATACTCACATGCGCACTCACACACACACTGACACACTCACACACTCACACGCTCACTCACACACACACTCACACGCTCACTCACTCACACACTCACACGCTCACACACTCACACACTCACACACGCTCACTCACACACACTCACTCACACACACTCACACACACACTGACACGCTCACACACTCACACACTGACACGCTCGCACACTCACACACTCACACTGAGAAGCTCACATGCTCACACACTCACACACTCACTCACACACTCATTCACATACTCACACACTCACACGCTGACACGCTCACACGCTCACACGCTCACTCACTCACATACTTACACGCTGACACGCTCACACGCTGACGCTCACTCACGCACACGCTCACACACTCACACACTGACTCGCTCACACACACTCACACACTGACACACTCACACACTGCAACACTCACACACTCACACACTGCAACACTCACACACTCACACGCTCACTCATGCACACGTTCACACACTCGCACACTGACACGCTCACACACTCACACACTCACACGCTCACACACTCACACACACACGCTCACTCACTCACATACTCACACGCTTACACACTGACACGCTCACACGCTCACACGTTCACACACATACTCACACACTCGCACGCTCACACACTCACACGCTCACACACTCACACACGCTCACGCGCTCACACACTGACACGCTCACACACTGACACGCTCACGGACGCAAGGTCAAACCCGTGCTGTCCCCTCCCTGACTTGAGTGCAGAGCCGCTCTGTAATCCGATTAGTTAAGTTATTGATTACTCTGCCGATTATTGCTTCCATTACGCGACTGCAGCGTGTGCAGCATCCTTCGTGTCGGGAGCCGCGAGATCCGACCGTGTCCGCTCGGTGCTCGCCGAGCTTCAGGTTGCCGAACGAATACCTTGAGAAGGTCGCACTCGTTACGCGCACAGCGCTCGCCACAAATGAACCACGACACCTGTCGCTGGTCTCGTCAAGGACCATGAACCATCACGCCAACTCCGGGCATCCTCGCGGATTTTGGCTCAACCGTCGAACAAAGACGGCGGTCGACGCATCGCGTGCCGCTTTCGGTTGCGCATCTGCGGCCGTCTGGAACGCTCTTCCAATATTCGGAAGCCACTGGAGCTGTGCACTTTTAAATAATCTCGATTGAAAATAATTTCTTGAGAACATATCTTTGCGTTTAGTTTGTTGTCCTACCCCTCCTGCTCCTCCGATTAGCGCAGTTGGCTGTGTACGGCGCGAAAGAAGTTCAACGTACATATATATTCTTCAATAAAAAAACCTAAGAGACACGTGGACGGTGAAGACAAAGACTGCAATTCCCCAGAATCCAGCCATTCCAGTTTGTAGCAATGTCACTTCACTTGTGGCTACGAAAGGAATGTGAAAATATCTCCTCCGATCTCTTGAATTCTTGCCAGCCACCTACATTGTGAGTTATTTACGTGCTAGCAGATCTATTTTATGACATTGCATGCCCGCACACGTATGTGTGTGTGTGCACGTAACAGCACTTGCCCCAAAAGGCTCTTTAGGCTATATGGGGCATCTTTGTGTGTGAATCGGCAGCGGTGACGCAGTGGTTTGCGCACTGCGCCGCTGATGGCATATCTGATTCCCGGACACACATACCGTCAGCGGTGAGTGATATCTGAACTGGCCTTGGGCCTCCCCTAGATTGACTCAGCTTTAAATGTGGGTAAACAAAAGCGGTGATGCATGGTCCCGGCCACACCACCACCTTATGTACCATGGCGGCCTTAAATCGGTGCCCGCCAACAGAATTTCCCCCAAAATTGAGTTCAGGGCTACACCTGAGTAGTGACTGTATTGTCCCGGGTGTGTGGCCGTGCGGGGTTGTGAGTCTCTGTGTGACCGTGTGGCCTCGTGGGGAGCGCTCGCGCAGCGGTGAGCGCCACGCTGCGCTACGCACCCGGCCCACCCGGGTTCGATTCCTGCTCACGGCCAACATCGGTGACGGTTGTCTGGACCGGTCCTGGGCCTCCCCCGGGTCTTTTCGGCCTCAAATGAGTAGCTGGTGCGGTGTGTAAACATCGTCACTAGGGAGACAAAGGCGGCCGGGGCGTGGTGCTGGCCACCCACCCCCTCGTGTGCCGTGCCGGCCTTCACAGGTGCTACTCGCTAGCAGCACTTGCCCCGACAGTCTGTTACAGGCCACGCGGGAGATCTTTGTCTTTGTGTGACATCATCAACTGACCACTTGCACGGTTGAACTGAGGATGCATATTGGCGAGATGCAGCGATGACAGAAAGATGGGCTTACAATTGGTTGTGTTCACTTGTTGGCAATCTTTAATTAATTTGGTTTTGTTCTGCGTGATCTAAATATCACATTCGCTGGCATTTATCACGTGTCTTTGTTTGTCACAACGATAAATTGATCGTGCAGTGCGTCTATCTGGGATGGAGTGGTGGAGCAGCGGTTAGCGCACTGCTTGATAAACCTGGTGGCCTGAGTTTGATTCCCGGCCACAGCCAACGTCGGTTGCGATCAACATCTGAAGCAGCCCTGGGGATTCCCCCTCTCTTTCATAATAAATTATTTTAGTGTCCAGTTCATTCTCCTTCAGGGCTCAGTGGAGTTTGTCTGCTTGAACAAAAGCTTTAGAAGTTCGTTTTTTAGTCCAGAAGGCCCTCAGGCTGCTGTCGTGAATGTATGTTCTTTGTAAAGAGACAGACGGTGGTACGTGATATATTTATTTACTTACCTATACAAATTGTCTATTTGTATTGCACAAAGAAAGGCCTGGGCCGTTACCCGAGGTCAACAGTCGGGGCATCTGAATGCCGTGGTGGCGGTGGCAGCACATTACCTGTGCTGGCCACGTGGTGGCTACGTTACCCTGTATGGTGGCTATGGTAACTGGATGTGATCGCGGTTACCTGTATGGTGGCTATGGTAACTGGATGTGATCGTGGTTACCTGGATGGTGGCTATGGTAACTGGATGTGATCGTGGTTACCTGGATGGTAGCTATGGTAACTGGATGTGATCGTGGTTACCTGGAGGGTAGCTATGGTAAGTGGATATGATCGTGGTTACCTGGATGGTGGCTATGGTAACTGGATGTGATCGTGGTTACCTGGATGGTGGCTATGGTAACTGGATGTGATCGTGGTTACCTGGATGGTGGCTATGGTAACTGGATGTGATCGTGGTTACCTGGATGGTGGCTATGGTAACTGGATGTGATCGTGGTTACCTGGATGGTGGCTATGGTAACTGGATGTGATCGTGGTTACCTGGATGGTGGCTATGGTAACTGGATGTGATCGTGGTTACCTGGATGGTGGCTATGGTAACTGGATGTGATCGTGGTTACCTGGATGGTGGCTATGGTAACTGGATGTGATCGTGGTTACCTGGATTGTGGCTATGGTAACTGTATGTGATCGTGGTTACCTCGATGGTAGCTATGGTAACTGGATGTGATCGTGGTTACCTGGATGGTGGCTATGGTAACTGTATGTGATCGTGGTTACCTGGATGGTGGCTATGGTAACTGTATGTGATTGTGGTTACCTGGATGGTGGCTATGGTAACTGGATGTGATCGTGGTTACCTGGATGGTGGCTATGGTAACTGGATGTGACCGTGGTTACCTGCTTGGTCGCTATGGTAACTGGATGTGATCGTGGTTACCTGTATGGTGGCTATGGTAACTGGATGTGATCGTGGTTACCTGGATGGTAGCTATGGTAACTGGATGTGATCGTGGCTACCTGGATGGTGGCTATGGTAACTGGATGTGATCGTGGTTACCTGGATGGTAGCTATGGTAACTGGATGTGATCGTGGTTACCTGGATGGTGGCTATGGTAACTGGATGTGATCGTGGTTACCTGGATGGTGGCTATGGTAACTGTATGTGATCGTGGTTACCTGGATGGTGGCTATGGTAACTGTATGTGATTGTGGTTACCTGGATGGTGGCTATGGTAACTGGATGTGATCGTGGTTACCTGGATGGTGGCTATGGTAACTGGATGTGACCGTGGTTACCTGCTTGGTCGCTATGGTAACTGGATGTGATCGTGGTTACCTGTATGGTGGCTATGGTAACTGGATGTGATCGTGGTTACCTGGATGGTGGCTATGGTAACTGGATGTGATCGTGGTTACCTGGATGGTCGCTATGGTAACTGGATGTGATCGTGGCTACCTGGATGGTCGCTATGGTAACTTGATGTGATCGTGGCTACCTGGATGGTCGCTATGGTAACTGGATGTGATCGTGGTTACCTGGATGGTGGCACCAGCATGGTGGTAATTGCACCAGCAGGGCAGTCGTAGCGTCGGTCACTTGCCACCAATTCCAGAATCTGGGGGCCCAGGTAATTCTACTTCTCACCACTCTGTATCAACCAGGACCTTACTCAGTGCTCATCAGCCAGGATGAAGGCCTCCCCCCTGTCTCCTGCAGGGTCTCCTCTGGGCTGTTCTCATCCTCGCCAAATGTAAACTGTCCCAATATTTGCGGGTGCCCACCGAGCCTCTGGTGTGCCGTAACACGGAATTGAATTTGATTGAAAAACCACGAGCGCCAGGAATGTTATTTTCAAACGAAGCAAAACGGCTGACCGCCTCAAAGAGTTTGTGGTGGCCTGTCTGGCGTGCGCAGGAGAGATATTGCGATGTTTTTATATGGAGCGTTTTCTCCTGATGGAGAAATTTAAATTAAAACGGCTTCCTGAATCTTTGCGTAACGAGGCCTTGAAACCATCCGCTTTCTCTCTCAACTCGTGCTCGTTTTTGTCATCTTGGAACAGAAATAATAATAATCTTTTGGCACGTGTATTGTTTAACAGCAGTTGATGTTTATTGTGTAACAATGATGATGAAGTCTCTTGTTTACGTGGAAAGCTTTGCTGTGTTTCCACACTTTTTCAGGGTGGCCTGCATTCAAACGATTGCCAAGTTCCAGTCATAAGTGTTTGGCGTATGGAAGGTAAACAGGAGGACATAGAAACAAACCGACGCATGTCAGGGTGGGGTGGGGTGGAGGGGCGGGTTCACATGAAACGCTCCGCACAGGAGGATTCAGGAATCTGTTGTTGTGCTGCCTTGCCGGTCAGCTCGAGCATCCGAATACAACTTTACAAAATCACTGTAGAGGTGCGTCTGTCGTCCGCATCGATTCTTAATCTCTCGGCAGCCGCAGCGATGCGGATCAACGCCGTCTGCCAGGTCGCCGTTGAATTCAAAACGTTGCGATCAATTTTCCCGGACGGATTTAGCTTTTTGGCGAACGTCCCGCCTCTCCCTCGCTTTGGCAGCGGCGCGTCACCACCAACTCAAGGTGACCGTGCCGGGAGACAGGTGCCGTGGGGATTGCCGGCTCACGAGGGGGCGTACCGGGCTCGCCTCGGGGCATTTGGGGGGGGCACGGCGAGGTCGGTAACGGAGGGACGGGCGTACCGCCAGATGGCGGTGATGTTACCACGCCAAGAGCGTCTCCTGAAGGACCTGCAGACGCCTTGAGCCAGGTAGAGGAGACGATGGGACTGGGAGAGCAGACCGGCGGAATGGCTGACGATTCTGGCAGCAGGAAGGAGGCGATGGCAATGTGTGTGGTGTGGCAGCAACGACAGCGTTGGCCCTGTGATGACCTCTTGATCTCGGACAAATGATTGATTCCCTTTGAAGTTAATTGTACATTTCAATGGTGGTGAGAGCAGTGTTTAACTATAGTACATCGTTAATATTTTATCTCAAGTGACTCGGCTGAGCTGGCTCTTTCTTGTTTCAGATTCAAATCGTCATCGTTCGTAAGTAAGTTTCGAGCGCGCGCTAAAAGCTCGCTCATTTAAAGGGAAAAACGAATCCCGCGGACGACGAGGATTGGAAGTGGGTGAGTGGGGTGACGGTGAGAATCGCCGTTGTTGTCTGCGTGGTCGTTGACAAGCCCCACTTCTACAGCTGCGCGCCATCAATGCGAAGTGCAATTGACGCGCTGATGAAGCCCCAACCGCACGCAAAGTCGCAGCAGGGCCAATTATTTGACAACAAACAAACTTGACGGGCCCTTGGCTCGCTCCACCGCTGAGCGAAAGCCTTCCCCGTGCCACGTCGTTAATGGGGCATTGTCTGACCGCACTTCACTGCGCCGGTCAGTGAGTATCGTGGGTGAAGGGAAAAAGTGTGGCCCTGGGCCCCGGTTTCAGGAGAAGGAGCCGGGTGATGCGAGTGGGGGTGGGGGGGGGTTCACGGGGGGGGGTCCCATTCTCTGAGCAGCATTCGCGTGGCTCGGTGTCGCATCCGTTGACGAATTATTCCAGCAGCTTCCAATCGATCTTCATGACGCAGCACAGGAACTCCGGCCGGGGTGACTCAACCCTTTGCCTTGTGGCATCGGCGAGTCTTCCTGCCGCGTTCGGTGGGTTCCACCCGTGACCGTCACTCCGCCAGTGGCTGTTGGCTATAACCGTCAAACAAAGACGGTGGTCACCGCATCGCGGCGCTTCCAGATGTGCTTGTGCGGCCGTCTGGAATGCTCTTTTTTCTGATATTAGGAAGCCACTGCTTTTTGTGTTTAGCTTATTGTCAATCTCCCACGCCTCCGATTAGCACGGTTGGCTACGTGCCGTGCGTAAGAAGTTCAACATACGTACTCCAGCGGGCGGCCTGGCGCATGTGCTCGATGTACGCTCCCTGTCGACATCGGCTTGATATTAGCGTCGTCCGGGGCACTCACTTCACAGCTCCGAGCTCTGCCCCGGCAATCGCTCTCGTGTGCAGATGGTGCGCGTCTCTAACCTCAAAGGCTCGTGCATTCCTGTCCCATCTGAGGCCACGGGTGGGAATGCGACGAGGGGAGGTGAGCAGGGTGCGTGAGGTGTGGTCGGGAGGATGGGAGCGGAAAGAAATCCGCGGAATCGTTGATACCGCAACCACGTTGAGCGATAAGCCTCTTCATATCCCCTGTCCCCTTGTAGTCCACTACAAAATATTAACCGTGCCCCAAACCACGGAGGAGTCGTTCCAGTTATCTGCTTGGATTCAGCAGTTCGAAAAAAGGGTTGGAAAACGCACAGAGGTTAGGGACATCATTGACTGTGCAGAATAATAATGGTGAATTCGGTGCGCGCTATAAATCGTACTCATTATTGGTCCTGTTAAGACTGCTCGGGGCAGGACGCATCACCACTTGAAGGGACGATGGCCGATGGCTGCGGCTTACGACAAAGTGGCAGCCACAGATGCGTGGGGGGAACTCGCCTGGAAGGGGGCCGCAGTGGCGAGATGTGGACTCCCGTGGGTGGGATGCGGGGGCACGTGGGTTCGATCCCAACCCTGACTTCTGCATATTTAGAGTTTGCCTGGATTGTTCTCTGGGTCCTTCGGGTTTTCCCTCCGCATTTAGAATCAACATCAGTTGCTTGGCAGCTATACATTTCTACGTGATAAGCCACTTCGTTGCGCTATCATTTGTGATAGCCAGCTCGCTTCGGGGGGGAGAAAAAGCTACATAGCTCAGTGGGACCTTACCTGGTAAAATAAAACATTTTAGTTGAATAGTTTCTAGAAGGTTGAGCGATGAGATGAGCCCGTGGTGCAGGGCCAACGTCCGTCGCTGGGCCCTCCCTCCGCCAGCGAGGCCAGCTGCTGCCCTGCCCCCCGTCCCAGGGAGGGCAGCTGCACGGTTGCGTAACACTCGCTGGCTCTGACGCTCCACGCGCTGCGTCTTGCGACGTGGCGTTACCTTTAGCGCCGCCGTTTGGTCGTGGGATTAATGATCACAGCTGAGAGGTTTCGGTAAATATGGTGCGGCTTAAAGGGGACTGGGGGATTTTTTTGTTTTAGACCTACAGGGCACGCCCATCGGCAGCTGGTTGACTTAACGGCTCGTTCCTTGAGTCATTCATTCCATTCAATCCCTTTCATTCAGTCAAGGGTGACTGACTAGGCAGAAGCACCGCTGGACAAGTCTGCGTGGTCGCGGCCTTTGTCATGAGAAGCGTTTTTGGTTGACCAGTTCCAGGGCGCCGCGTCCACCGGCGCCTCTTGCGTCGCGCGGAGCGTTCACCTCGACATTGCCCGGCGGCTACGTCGCTGGCAAGCAAAAGCGTGGAACGTCGGACAAACGTTGGACCGACGTTGGCATGTTTACTGGGGTCTAACCGCCAGCAACCCCACAGTTAATTTCTGTTTGAATCCATCGGAGTGGCCGAGTGAGAATTTGACACTTGGCTACGGCTCACACGCACCCTTGTTGAAGTGTCACGATTCGATTAGACTTCGTTCACATCGCGGTAACCCATTACATGCAACGTATGCAGAGAAAGACATCGATTATTACTCGTGCGGTTCGATGCCGTGCATCGTGAGCTTAACAACGCGTATCAATCGATTAAATAATGCATCGTTCCACCCGTATCCCACGTGGTCGGGCACAGCGCAGGTCGGCCTGTCGTCGTTCCAGTCGAATTATCACAAACGAGAGCAGAAGTGACCCAGGTGGCTCAGAGGTCAGAGCACTGAGCTGGTTTGTCACGTGATGAACATTTATTTGGTGTCCGGGTGGGTGGGAAAGTGCTGCCCCCTAGTGTGGAGAAGACGTCACTTGAAGGGCATCCCAAGCAGTAGCTCTGCAATGTCTTCTTCCGCGGACCGCCAATCTAACATGGGGCGATGCTGCATTGCTGTCTGAGAGGTTCTGGATGGATTCTTTGTCTCACGACACCGATAGCACAATTGGTTAAAACTTGGGGAATGAGAAAACTCGTTAAATAAATCAGCTGAGAGCCCTTCGAGAAAAATCTTTAAATCTTTATTGTATGCGCCAATATCGCCCGTGATCAAGTAGGCATCGGTGCACATTACAACGGAGCGGGAATGGACTAGGGCCATAGAGCAACAGGAATGAAAGAAAAGTTTTAATTTCAAGGGAGACCTGGTGCACAAATCTACCGCACCCCTCACCTGCCCCCCAGCAAGATACAGACCGAGAAGTCAAAGCAATGACTGTTTGCCGGCGGCACGATTTGACCGTCTCGCCGGCGCTGGCTGCGAGCTGGGGCGCGATGGAGCCGATAACGACGATCAACGGCTCGTGACGAACACCGCCGAGGGCGTAGGGGTCGCTTGCCTCGAGTGGAAACGACAACAACGACACAAAACCTCAAGCGTGGCGTTGTGGGGGGCCTCTTGGCTGAGTGGTGTGGTGGTTTTTAACAATCGCAGTTTAGAAAATAATTTAGTTTTATCCCATCCGTATGACGGGCTGGTACATCCCTCTGCCAGATGTACACATTAGATTGATACGAAAGCGTGGAAGGCGGTTTTATATATTTTTATACAAAACAGAACAAAAAAAACCACGCCAACAGCTAAAAATAAAATGTGACATCACGCGGGCCCCAGGCTGAGCGCCGTGGGGACCCGGGGAGTGGACGGCCTCGGCCTGCTCGTTAGGGCACGCGGGGCGCAGCGATGGGCCCCACGGGTGGCATGGGGGGAGGGTGGGGGGTGAGCGGGGGGGGGGGTGAGCGGGGGGGGGGAGTGAGCGGGGGGGGGGGTGAGCGGGGGGGGGTGAGCGGGGGGGGGGGTGAGCGGGGGGGGGGTGAGCGGGGTGGGGGGTGAGCGGGGGGGGGGGGTGAGCGGGGGGGGGGGTGAGCGGGGGGGGGGTGAGCGGGGGGTGAGCGGGGGGGGGGGGGTGAGCGGGGTGGGGGGTGAGCGGGGTGGGGGGTGAGCGGGGGGGTGAGCGGGGTGGGGGGTGAGCGGGGGGTGAACGGGGGGGGGGCATTGGAGCAGGCGGCAGACAGGGCCCCTTGGCCCACAGTGAATTGTGTGAACGTGAGTGGTGGACGAGAGGGAGGGTGGACATGGGGAGTTGGGGGAGTTGCTCGGGAGGGGGGGCGAGGTGTAGAGAGAGAGATGTTGCGCCCGAAACGTCGTGATTTATTTTATTTTCTACCTACGTGACTTTACCGAAAGAACCAAGGAGTATGGATTCCTGCAGTCACGAAAGCTTCAAATCAAGAGAGAGAGATTAATTTGAGTGCAGAATCAGAGCACCCTGGAACCTCACGCAGGACCGTGAGGGATAGGGATCATGGCTGAAGAAGGAGGTGGTGATGATGATGATGATAGCGGTGATGAGAATCAGGGCAGTGGTGTCTCCGGCAGGCTGAGCATGAGCGCCGAGTTTGGACCAGGTAGGGAGTCCGGTTCTGAAATCGCGGTTCACTCGGACATCACAAGCCAGCGGGTGGAAATCCCGCGTTGCGATGTCGCCGGGGCGAGTCCGAACCCATAGGACACCCGCTGCTGGCTTCCCCGTAAGACGGTATTTGTTTTGTCGAGAGCCCCTGTGAGGGATGAAGAGCTGAGTCAATCGGTGACGCCGTAGCCCGTGTCGACGTCAAGCTCACTCGCAGCTCCGTCGACTCGTCAAGCCAACAAAATAAAGAACACGCGCGCATTTGTGTACTGTTTGTAAGCAGATTGATATTTCTTGGGAAGGATGTGTACGCATTTTCGTCCTCTGCCGATGTCGAGTCAATTCAATCGGCCACGCACCGTAGCGACGCACCGTAGCGACGCACCGTAGCGACGCACCGTAGCGACGCACCGTAGCGACGCACCGTAACGACGCACCGTAGCGATGCACCGTAGCGATGCACCGTAGCGATGCACCGTAGCGATGCACCGCTACCACGTCTGCTGCCCTGGTTGCGCTGTGACGAGCTCGGATGCGTTTGCGGATTTGTACCGCCCGTTGTTTGGCATGAAGTCTGACGTTTCGCTCCTCGTGCTTCGTAGTTTCAGCTCCTCTCGAAGCTCTACCGGCACGCGGAGCGAAACGCCAGATGATGTGTCGTGCCAGAACAACAAGCCGGGCGAGTTGTACACGCGGTTTGCGTTCCACTCACACCAAATCGAACGCGAGTAGCAGCAGCAGCATCTCAGCGGGAATTCTCAGTCGGACAGCGTTCACCCCCCCCCCCCCCTATCCTCCTCCACACCTCCCCGGAGCTGCCGCTAATAATCACAACAGCTGCCGAAGAGAGAGAGAGAGAAACGTTGGAACATTTGAAGGCCCGGAAGATAAAAGGACGCAGCAGGCAAAGTGACGAGTGCAAAGTGACATGCCCAAGCGGCAGCGCGTCCGCTGCTTGCTTCGGAGGTTCACGGTTCAAGCCCGGAGGCCGCCCTCGTTAATACCGCAGCACTGTCAAGCAAAACATCCGACTTCGCGACGTCTCCACCGCAAACGGTCCTGTGACGTTCTTTAAAACGGAGTCGACCGTTTCTGCAGCGTCGTGGTCCACATTTGGCCCGATTTGAAAACTCGCTGGGCAATTTGCGTCATTGCATAAGAAGCCGCGTAGCCACGAAGCAACGTTGCACCGCCGCGATCGCCTCGCGCGACAAGAGCGGCGCGAACACCGAAGCGTCACGATGGCTCGGAGGGTCTGTGGCGGTGGGGTCCGTGGTTGCGGACTCTGGTTGGCCCTGCACGTGCGCTACTGGCGCCAGAGCACGCGGACATCATCGCCCCCTCCTCCCAGGCGCCGGGGGCGCGGGCGTCCTCGTTGTGAAATGAACGAGGGGTCGCAAGTGACGCCGCCATCGCGTATTGAGCGTCAGTCGCTTGTCGTGCTTTGTGACCTTGGGTTTGCTGCGTCCTCTGCCCCGACCTCGGATCCTTTCGCTCGTCACACCCCCCCTCACCCCCCCTCACCAACCCCTCTTACCACCCCCCCTCTTACCCCACCTCTCTCCCCCTCTCACCCCACCTCTCTCCCCCCTCACCGACCTTCCCAGATGTTTCGCGAATTATATTTTCCCAAAGCGCGGCGGCCCTTGCGTGAAATGCAGCGACCGCGGCGCCACGACAATCATTGCGTCCCCATGGGCGGCGTGGCCTGTTTGTGTTGACAGGGCGGCCTGTAAGCACGGTGGGGGCCGCTGGGGGGGGGTCGGGACGGGGGGGGGGGCAAGCTGCTCGTTTGTCTTCGTCGTCCTCTTCGCGAGCGCTGAGAAGGCGGCCGCGGGAGCTGTAAGGGAATGAGCTGTTTGGGAAGCTTGTGATTGGCAAAGAAACATTTTTCACTTGAGCGAGGTTTCTAAAGGCTCGCCCGAGAGGTCAGCAAGAGGGCAGAGGTCACAGCAGCGGGGTGGCAGCAATCTGTGACGAGGGGGGCGGGTGTTATCATTGGCTGTGTGTTTGTGTGTGTGCCTGTGTACGTGTATTTGAGTGTGTGTGCGTGTGTGTGCGTGTGTGCGAGCGTGGTGTTGGCCACCCACCCCTTCGTGTGCCGTGCCGGCCTTCATAGGTGCTCGCTAACAGCACTTACCCCAACAGTCTGTTAAGGCTATGCGGGGGATCTTTGTCTTTGTATGTATGCACCGGTGAATGTGTGCAGGCATGCATGCGTCTATGTATGTAAGTGCCGGGATTCATGCATGCTCGTGTGCGTACACGTGTGCGTGTATGTATATATGCTTACTGTTGCTGCTGCTGCTGCTGCTGCTGTGTGTATGCGTGTGTCGATAGCAGAGGGGTTATCGTACAGCGACCTGGGTTCGATTCGCGGTCACAGTTAACAGCAAAAACCAAGATTTTTACCTCCAACCCATGATGTACAATGTTATGGTATCTGAAACTGCCTTGGGCTTCTCCTAGTTCAGCTCCGCCTTATAAACGTGTATGTCTGTTGCAGTGTGTAAAACATCAACATTCGAGAGGCTATGGTTTGGATGCTGGCAGCACCACCACCCCCATGTTTTTTACCGTACCGACCTTATGTGGAACTTCCAGCAAATAGGAAACCGCCGCGAGCCTATACCGAGGCAGGCATCTTGTTGTACCGCCTGCACCGTGGGATCACGGCCGCGCTGCCGTGCCGAGAGGCTTTGCGGGTGCCGTGATTCGGCACACCTCGACCTGCGGACATCGGAAACGCAGAAACGGCGACACGCGGCACGTCGGTTGGAGATTACCTGCAAAGTGGTACAAAAGCCCTATCGATGGCGGGGCTCCCGGCTGACAGCAGACGAGGACACCTAAAGGTCACCAGGTCGGCGCCGTTGACGGCGTTAATTGTTCCACCAAAATTCGGCCAGCGGGGGTAGAGGGCACTTTGCCTCTCGTACCAGCGGCGACGACGGCCACTCCAGACCTCGCGGACCCTCACGGCCTTCCCTCCGCGTTTGCTCGCAAGTCCGGCAACGCGACGGAACAAACTGGCAGCGCCTATTCCGGGCACCTCTCCGTGAACTTAAAAGGAAAGTGACTTTTAAAACTGTGATTCACATTTGCAATAACAGTCACGAACCTAATGGCCAAATCACCCAGAGCCCTCCCAACCTCGCCAGCTCTCCCCAGCTGAGCGAGGTTGCGCGCTGGATCGTGTTGGCATCGAAGGCCGACGGCGCACAACAGGTGCTATAGGCTCACGAGACTGCGTTGGGAGCGGCAAAGGGGCAGTGCGGCAAAATGCGCCGTTGTACTGCACTTCTGTGCTCTCGTCGTGTCTATGCTCCCCCGCCTTCACCAACCAGCGCCGACCGCGTGGAGAGGTATGGCCAACTAACAAGGCCCTCATTAAGCCGTGGGTTAACAAAGGGCCTGTGCAGGAACAATAGCAATAGGCTCATTATGAATGCCTTTATTAGCAGGGAAATATAATTATTTATTATCTACAATGTATTCCATTATTATTATTCCACTTGTTTACCCAGGAATGCCTCGCAGAGTCTCGGGACTCTTTCAGGAAGGGCCGAGATTTGGCGCTGGGGAGCAATGCCGCAGCGTGTAATCCCAACTGGGTATGCACGTTTGTGTGTTGAACGTTTTTCGTACGTAGCCAACCCTGCTAACCGGAGGTCTTGGACCCCCCCCACTCGGGCGACTCAGCCTTAACATGAGCACTTGGCAGATTGTGAAAAATACCAGTAGTGCTGGCTTTAATAGGTGCTCGCTAACAGCACTTGCCCCAATAGCCAGTATGGATATATGTTGAACTTCTTTCGCACCGTACGTAGCCAACCGTGTTAATCTGAGGTGCGGGGGAAAGACATCAAACTAAACACAAAAAGCAGTTCTAAAGAAAAGAGTTTTCAATCTAGATGGAAAAGTGCATAACTTCAGTGGCTGCCTTATATTGGAAGGAAAGAGCATTCCAGACGGCCACAGAAGTGCATCTGAAAGGACCGCCTTTGTTCCATGATGAGCCAGAAGCCCCGCTGGTGCTGCGAGGATGACCGGAGTTCGCGTGACGGTTTACAATTCGCAGGTTATAGTTGTTCTTTCAGCGTTGGAATGTTTTGGCTAATACCAAACACCAGTTCCACTGCACGTTGCCGTTGTTTTAGCGATGGGAGGAAAGCGGACAACCCCGGCAACCCCGGCAACCGCGGTAACCGCGGAGGAAACCCATTGCAGAACGAGGGGGAGAGAACGCACAACAAGCGTCGTCCGGGTCGGGAATCGGAGTCAGGCCCCTCGTCGCTGTGAAGCGCCCTACGAGTCCCACCGCGTCCCACCGCGTCCCACTGCGTCCCACCGCATCCCACCGCGTCCCCCCGCCCGCCCCTCTGCCGATTCTCTGCTGCTGCATAAAGTGGCCGCTCCTTGGCGGAGGGGACGGCAGCAGCTTGGGGCTTGTGGGTCGTGCCGTGTAGGCCGAGATTTATGACCTAATGAGCAGCCTCCAGAATTCCCACGCTCCTGCCGTATATGCCTTTCCCACGATTTACGCGCCGAGCGGGGACCTGTCACCATTCTTTTCTTTGCTCATCCTTGCTATTTAACATAATATGCCATGTAAAGCATGCGCAGTGCTGTATTTTGTGCACCCACTCAGCATGGTGCATGTAAATACTCCACGTTGTCATCATCATCATCATCACCAGCATCCCTGGTCCATCCACTGCTGCACTGAAGGCTTGGCCAAGCCGCAGCTACTTCTCCACGATCCTGCAATGCAACGTACTCCAATATACACGGCATACATTACAGAGGCGCCACGGTGGTGAGATGTTCACTACCTCGCCTGGTGTACACGAGGTCGCGGGTTCGATCCCGACCCTGACGCCGGCTGTGTATTTGGAGTTTGTGTGTCTCTCTCCCCGTGGTCGCGTGGATTTTCATCCGGGTCCTCTGGTTTTTCCCTCCACATTTAGAATCAACATCACCACGCGTTTAGAGAATTTGGCTGCGAGAAATGTGTTGAGCTATAATTTGTGAAAGCCAGGCCGATTCTGAAAAAGAGTGTTGCAACTCAGTTGGCCTTCATCTGGTAAAAATCAAAAGTCGATTTACGCGTTGGTACAATAGTCACCCCTCTATGTATGTTTAATTTTATTGAGATGGTCCTATAATCAGTCTAAACATAATCTGCCTGAGCCAACTGTGGCTCCGACGTCAGGGAATTTGTAATGTAACGTTATTTTACGTTTGTGCGATATATTTGATTTGTTTCATTTTTTTGCTCTCACTTCTGTTTGCTTCATCGCTGTACTTGATTTGCCAAAATGACAAAAAAGTGACTCTTGCGAATGAGACTCATCCTGCCCTCTTGAGTTCTCACCACCTGGTTCAACAAAATCAACTTGAAATACGGAGCGTGCGTGCGTCCAATATCCTGTTCTCAAAAGCTCAAAAGCTCACTCTGGCTTCGCCGTCCGGAGGGAGGCTTTCTCCCGCGTCGGCGGTTTCTTGAAGATGTTTGTTGTTTTTTTTGTGGCGCTCGGTCTCCGTTGATGCTCGCGTCCAACCGCTCGCAGGCAAGCCCCTCGCTTGTTCATCCTGAGCGATATCGGGACGACATCTGTGGAAAAGAGCTTTGGAGCCCATCGGATTTCTCCGGGATAAATAAAGAATCAGAATCTCTATTTATACTGGGAGGAATCTGATGAGCTATACAGCCCCTTATCACAGATGTTCAGTCGGGATTCTGATTCTGGTGTGACTGGGACTGAGATTTAATTGGCCCTCGCTGGGAACGGTGTTCCCTCTCATCTCCAGTCCTGTACTCGGAGTTACACGGAGAGGCAGAGAGAGGGAGAAACACGTGGATTCGAGACACCGTACCGACCGCTACGAAGAAGCAAGTGGGGCTTGGAGCAGGACACATCGCGGCTCGAGGGGACGGTGGCCGGCGGCCGAGACTAACGAGGGAGCGGCACGTTGTGTCCACCGTCGAGAGGGAGCAGTGGAATCGGCCGGCGTGCGCTGGGGCTCGATGGAATGCTTCATCGCGTGACCTCCAGAGATAGCGACGGTTTGGAGAGGCCTTCATCCGGAAGCGGATAGAGCACGGCTGATAATGGTTCGATAACGGCAGTGATTGCCGTAGCTCGCAGCGGTATTTTTCAGGGCTGCAGTGTTCTTCTCCTTCAAGATCAGTGGCACTTGGGGCAGCAGCAGCCTTGAAGGTTCCGGCCGTGGTGGCGCGCGCCCGGAACCCAGCGCTTTGCAGGGCAAGGGTTGGTGGATCACGTCGAGATTACTGAAATTCCAAAACAGGCCGGGTAGTGCGATGGCCATCAAGGGTGCAGTACGACCGCGTGGGTTCGTGCATTCTTCTGCGCTGACATTTGAGCGCCGTCCCTCGGTGTGTGTGGCGACCTCCCACAGGAAACTAATCGCTCCTCGCGGTGACATCCAAACGCGATTCGGTCCTGGAAACGTCTCGAGACTCGGATGATTTACGTTTTGATCGCCCCGGTGACCTCTGTTATCAGGCTTCTAATCGGGCACGGCGCTGGGGTTCTGTTTGCCGAGCTTCTGCGAAGTGGCTCCGGGCCGTTTGCGTGCCAACCAGCTCAGGCACGCAAACAGTTGCTCTGTTTTAGCTATCGACTATGTTTTTTCAGAAGCGACCTGGCTATCACAAATGATAGCTCAACGAAGTGGCTTGGCACGTGGACATTCATAGCGGCAGCCAAATACTCTAAATGCGTGGTGATGTTGATTCTAATCGTGGAGGGGACGCTGAGAAAAATCCACGCGACCACAGGGAGAGAGACACGCAAACTCCAAATATAGAGCAAGTGTCAGCTTGATGGACCCCACGACCTCCTGCATACCGGGCAAGGGAGTTAACATCTCCTAGCCACCGTGGCGCCCCATCATCTGGGAAACGTGTACTTCGTGGACATGGCGCGTTCCTGCGGACATCGACCGAGACCTCGTCACCCGGAGAGTCCTTCGGCCCCCCCCCCGACACCCCCTCGCCATCCCGCAGCCCCCCACCAACCCTCCCGCTCCCTTCTCGGCGCCCTCGACTTTGCCATTGGAAACCGTGGCGCGATCAGAAGTTGCAAGAGAGTGCAGCTCCCCTGGGCGCCAGGGGCTCGCCCTCCCTCCTCCGACCGTCCCCGCTCGCGGCGGGTACCCGCCCCCCCCCCATCCACTCCGTGGTTGGAGCCACGCGGCCGCGGCACTCGGAGCCGCCCCTCGGGTGCGGGGCGCGTGCCCGAGGGGGGGGGGGCGCGTGCCCGATGGGGGGGGGCGCGTGGCCGAGGGGGTGCGCACGCGGCTCTAGTAGCGTCGTCGGTCGGAGCCCCCCCCTCCCACCCATCCCCGTCTTTGTTCATCCTGGACCACCGTGCGCGTTGGAACGATTCGGGCACTTCAGTCGCCGCACTCGGCGCTTGATCAATCGATGAAATCCTTTATTCAAAGCCAGATGCTGCCGCGGAAATCGCCGATCGAGACGCGAATGTCGCTGCCGCTGCCGCCAGCGTGGGGCTGAGAGCGGGGCGGTGGGTGCGCTGGGGGGTGGGGGGGGGCGGCGTGGACAGAACGCTCAAGCGAAGTAACGAGGACGTCGCAGCGGCGTGGCCGCGCGATTTGGCCGCTAAACCAAGACGGGTGCCGCCCCGTGAGTTATATGAGCGCACGCGTCAAAGTCACGGCGTGTTATTTTTGTTTTGTTTCTCTCTCAGGCTGTGGGTCTGGGCAGGCGCGTGTGTACACACTGCACTGTTGACACACTGGAGATTAGCGTGTGCGTCCGCGAGGAGGGGGCCCAGCGGTGTTCCTGCGCCTCTTCCGTCGCAGGCGCCAGGTGCTGTTTTCTCAGCTGATGGCCGAGACGGCCGGGCGAGCGCTGTGAGCGTCGCTCTCCGTCCGGCGAGAGGTCCGTTGAGGTCCTCGCCGGGAAGGAGTTAATCACGACGCCGTTGAGCGCATTACGCCTCGTTCACATACGCACGGATCAATTCGCTAATCTCACCTTCGTGTATTTATAGCTGTGCTTGGGGAGGGAGGGGGGGCATTGAGAGAGAGTCTGGTAGATGGGGGAGGAGCACGTGGCTTGATAAATGTTTTACTATTTTTATTTTCGCAGGTAAGGGCCACTGAGCTATATCGTTCTTTTTGAGAAGGAGATAAAACTCCGTGCCACTTCGTGGGAAGGTGGCAGAGATGATCCCTGACATGCAGGGTCATTATTTCTTCATTCTGCTATGATGCTCGTTGTTTATAGCCAGGGGAGGGTCCATGTAGACGCACGAGCTCTTGTGTTGACATTCATTCTTTAATGTACCCTTAGAGCCAAGTGAACATAAGCTGTTTATTTCTCAGGGGAGGTCTGGCTTTCGCAAATAAATACAGAAAACAGCAGTTAACATTTCATATATAAAACATTCAACAATACGTGAGCCATAAGCAGTAGCAACAATAACAATTTTACAGAAATACATCCCCCACTCTTTCCTCGGGATTCCCACCGTTCCTGGCCAGTGTCGTGGGATACAGCAGCGTGGAGATGCCAGAGAAAGCCCCGTTGCGTTATATATTTAAATGGGCCTGTACATCTCATAAAGGTAGATTTTTTTTTTATTCGTACGACACAACAAGACGAGTCTAATTTTCCCAATTAAAATCCAACCGAGAGGACGTCGCGATTGTAATGGTGAAAGGAGAACAATGAGTCTGCTTGTGTGAGGAACGGCATAGCAGCCAGGATAGGAAGACTCTTGAAAGTCCGTAACGGTCATCGTCTGGATACTATTAGTCCCTGTCATAGCAATATGGAATGTCCACCACTCGGCTCAGGGCCAGCGATAGAGACGAATGCCTCCGCATGCTCGTATGCGCAAGCCAACACCAGTGATAGCGATTATCTGAACCGATCTTGGGCCTCCCCTAGGTCGACTCAGCCTCAAATGAGCACCTGGTGCAGTGTGTAAATATCGCCAAGAGGGAGACAAAGGCGGATGGGCGTGGTGCTGGTCACCCGCTCCCTCGTGTTCCGTGCCGGCCTTCAAAGGTTCTCTCTCACGGTACGGTCTGCTTGGGCTACGCGAGCGATCTTTGTATTTTTCTCCACTGAACAGAAGGCAAAAGCCGCTTAAAAGGTTGTCATTCCAAGGGACACATTTTCCAAAAACTCCGTCTTTGTAACAACAGGCGTCTCTTGCCGGCACTGATTTCTATAAAGATGTCTGTGTTCCTGCATCCTCCGCTGACATGCTCACGCCTCTCTCGCTCTCCTTTCTCCGTCTCCGCCTGCACAGTGCGGCTCTGCATGTAAATGCCACTGCTCTGTGTAGCAGGATTTTTTTAATGTCATTCCCCCCCCCTCCTCTTTTTCTGCTGCTACTGCTGTCCTGGCTTTGCTCTGATATTGGCGAAGTTTGCCTAAGGTTGCCAAAATGTGCCGCGCGACGATGAATTTTGTACGATTAATGTTTGGGAGTCCGTCGATTTATATCTTCGGAGTTTTTCCTTTGTTTTTATATGGATCGGGTATTTTTGTCACAAAGAATCTAAACATAACGACCCAATGATGTACACACATGTTGTATATTAATCTTGTTTCGTTTTGTTTGCGATTGATATTTATAGAAATTCCGTGTGATAAAATCCAGAGTGGGGCTGTTGTGGCAGCCGGGTGGTTCAGAGGTCAGAGACGCCGATCCGGCATCGCTCCGTCCGTGAATAAACGGAGTGCGTGAGCCGGGCTCTAAAGTGCAACGAGTTGATGGTCTTGGCGCAGTCAACAATAACGGTCAACAACAACAACAACAACCCGTAGCATTTAATTTAGGGTTTCATTGAAATTTGGCTAAATTCCAGCTCTGAGAATGAATCGTTCAACATTGACTGCCATGCGGCGGCGGGAGAGACCTCCGCGGCAGAGCACGTGGGGAAGGGCAGCGCCCAGGGCGAGTTGGGCAACCACCACCACAACCACCACCACCACCACCACAACCACCACCACAAATACCACCACAACCACCACCACCACAACCACCACCACAACCACCACCACCACAACCACCACTACTACAACCACCACAAGCACCACCACCACAACCACCACCACAAACACCACCAAAACCACCACTGCCACAACCACCACAACAACCACCGCCACAACCACCACCGCCACAACCACCACCACCACAACCACCACCACAACCACAACCACCACCACCACAACCACCACCACAACCACCACCACAACCACCACCACAACCAAGCACTGCGCCCTCCAGCGTGGGGTGGTGTACTGCTGCGTGAGACACACAGAGGCCGCATTCTAAGGGATCGACACAAACGGCAATCCAATCACGTGGCATCGCTCGGTAGGTTTTGGGTTAGATCGCACAAATATAAATGTGTCGTGAAACCCGCCACCACCCGACACAGCCAATTAGTAAGGTTTGCCACGTAAACAAAACTTGCCGATTCGTTGTGAGTACAGCACACCGGTGTGTGGGAGAGTAAACTCTGTTTTGGACTGCCATTATTACAGCACAAAGGCTATCACGAGGCTGCCAAGTCAGTCGTCGTACTATGGAGACGCTAGTGCATGCCATGGGAATGTGGAATTTCCGCCACTGGCTCACGAGCTGCCAGCAGAGAGGTGTGCACCTCTCCTCGCTTGTTTGTGCAGCGAGAGACGCCTGTGACTTTTAACAGTTTTGAACACTGTCCTGTACTTCTGGGGAAGCAGCGGGCAGCGCACTGAACTCTGAACCCCTGGCGATCAAAGTTCAACTCCCTGCCACAGATGGCATCGGTGGCGAGCGGCATCCGAACCGGACCCGTGTCCCTCTCCCCTCGTGCGTGGTGGAGAGAGCTCCGTCGACCCCCTTGATTGGCGGGGGCATGAGAAGGCCTTCATCATCCAACAGTGCATTGACGAAGGGTGCCCACACCATAGTGACAGTATATGGCTGTACCTCGTATACAAAGTACCTCGAGACAATGCTGATTCGGCATTATTATGTTCGTCTCTTGAAGTGTCAAGGGCAGAGGTTTGAAAGTGCGCAAACCGGGGAGGGACTCGAGCCGTACCAGCGCGCTCTGGCGTCACCTGCACGTGAAACGAGTGACCCCGCACGGCGCGGCCATTCCACAGTCTGACGAGCAGAACCTTGCGGGCCCGACGTTTCTCGCGACAAGTGGCGCGTGGAGCGGTGGCGCAACGGTTAGCGCGCTGAGCTACCAGCCCGGCGACACGAGTTCGATGCCCGCTCACGGCCAACACCAGTGGCGATTATCTGAACCGGTTCTGGGCCTCCTCTAGGTCGACTCGGCCTCAAATTACTACATGGTGAGGTGCGTGAACGCCGCCACTTGGAATACAAATGCGGCCGGGCACGGCGTTGGCCACCCACCCCCTCGTGTGCTCGGCAACAGCACTTGCCCTGTAAGTCTGTCGAAGCCTACGAGGGGGGTCTTTGTCTTTACTATCGAGTGCACAGGTGGTGCAACTGCACTGGAGCCCAGGCGTCGGGCTCCAGAGAAGAGGAGGAGGGGAGGGGGTGCGAGATTGAGAGAGGGGGACGCTTTTTAATTCCTTGCATCGGGGTGACGCCACGCCACTCGCTTCGTGGCATGGCGTCACTCGTGTGTCGCGTGAGCGCAGGATAATTTTTCCACGCCGTCGTAATCCTCGTGGCGATCATTGTCCTTCTTCTGGTGCCTCGCATCGCGAGGGCAAAATCATTCTGAGGATGCGCAAAGCTGGAATGGGAATAAGGGACAGGAGGTTTTGAAACTATGAAGTGCCGATTGAACGTTTTAAGAGGTTAACAGAAGGTACAACTGTCACAGAGGGTTTCTATTTTCTCGACCTGCTGAATGGGATGTCCACGCAATGGCCATCTCATTTCACAACTTTTTTTTTTATACAATCCATTGTTGATCTGTCCACACTCACGACCTAACCTCACCTGCCACCACTATTTTTTAAACTCTCTCTGTTCAAAAAGTTAATACAACATTTTATGAGGAAGGCCGGTTGGCTGAAACGTGGAAACCTTCCCTGTTCTCTGAGTGATGGGATGAAAACGTCTTATTTTTTTAAATTTTCAAACTTTATTTTTTTCATATTTTTTTTTTTATATGTAAATAATATTTTCCTTAGGCTCTGCCAACATTTCTCCCACAATACAGGGTGAGTGCTTCTCAACATAAGTCCCTCGGGCACAAATGGCAGCAGCAAGCCATGATGGCTGCACTTTACTGATGACTCATAATGATGAGTGTGAGACTGCCACGATCTGCACTTTCCTTGTTGTTGTTGCTGCCAGTGTCGAGGTGGTGATTGTCATCACAACAGCAGTGACGTCATCTTGATATGCATGCTGGGATTCCTGTTATTCTTTGCTGTTGAAGAAATTTTTTTCTTTGTATATCATCATCATCATCAGCCATGATTGATCCACTGCTCAATGAAGTCATCAATCCACTCAGCACACAGCTGATCGATGATATTATTGCAGCGATGTTTTATAATTTATTTGCCAGGAAAGCCGAACTCGAGGAGGGTCTTGATTCAGGATGGTGGTTGGCCGACCCCCTAAGTAGAGAACGCTCCTTGCTGCACCGCCTTCACGTTGCCATGCAGCTGCCAACCTTTGGAAATCCCGTGCTCCCATCTCCGAGCGGTCCTCCAACCCCGCCCCGATGCTGGAGTGCGTCGCACGTATTTGCCGGCACAACTAATCCGGGACCAGATTTTATTTTTTATCAGGCTATTCATATTTCTTTACATTTTGAAATTTTCTAAAGTATTCACCGCGAACTCGTGGACAAGTCCGGGCACGATGTGAAACACAATGGAGCTGCTCGCAGAACAGCGAAGCGTTGGCAGCGGCACAATCGTTTCATTAAAGCCCGCGGTGGTGTCAAGCCACGTGATGCCGCACGTTGTTTTGCCTATTTATCCCCCGGAGGCAGCTCACGTGCACGAGTCCATTAGCTCGCCGCAGCAGCAAAGCCGCCCCCGCACGGGAGAGATCGCAGTTGGCGCAAAGAGAAAACTCCTCCCGGAGGTTCTCTGCCGTGCCGCCGCGTTGCAGCATCGTGAGGCTGCGTGCGAGGTTGGGGAGCGAGCGCGAGTGGTGAGTGGAGCTCCACGGGCCACACGCTGCTGCTGCTGCTGCTGTTGTTGTTGTCCTCGTCACGATTGTGCTATCGGCGTCGCGTCTTGAGACGAAGAGTCCGTTTGTATCTTTCGCAGAGCAGTGCAAATCTTCGTTGTCGAGAGTGGATGTGGCAGAGCTTCGTCTGAGAACCTTTCAAGTGATATATTGGGATGGCAGCCCTTTACCACGCGTTCTGCAAATCAGAGTCATGTTCATCACACTAGAGTCAGACGGATGTTACATTTTCCGCTGGAAACTTTGTGCAGCCGTGCTGGGACCATCAACTCGCTGCACGTGAGATGGCTTGTGGGGTTAAGTTTTGGTGATTTGCGGATTTAAAATTCACCGTTTGTACCAGTACAGGGCAGGACTTAGCCCCAGAGCTGAGCTTCTCGTCAGACAGATCTAATTAAGCCGTTGTGTGCGTGTGGAGTCATGCGTGTGGAACCGCAGTGCTAGACCTGTGGGAATTCCTCAGGATTACTTGTTTTTTAATCCCCCAGGGAGGGCAGCCGATACAAGTGGGAACTATCGACGGCGACCAATGCTAATTTTTGCAACGTCTGCTGATGACGTTTGGATTTGCACTTGGGGGGGGGGGATGGTTAGGACGAGGAACACGTGGTTTGGAGAAACACACTCTCAAGTTAGAGAGATCATGTTGAGCGTCAGGAGTAGGAGCTAGGCCTGGGCAGGAGAAGTCTCTGGAAGGGGGGGGGGATGATGCCCGCTGGTCGTGACTAAGGCCGGAGAAGGGGAAGGTGCCCGAGAGGACAATCGGCGCGTGAGATCGAGCGATGAGATCGGCTCGTGTCAAGGCCCAAAGATATGGTGGAGGCCTGGGAAAGGCTTAATTCAGCAGTGGATAGAACATGATAATGGTAATGATTAGGATTTCACAGAATTCGCAAATTGAGTCGCTTTTTGGTTGGCGATCACGCATCATTTAAACAAGAGCGTTGTGTTGACAAGTCGCAGTTGCGTATCGTTCTATTGTTATGGTCTTGTTGGGGCGAGTTCACATGGCAACGAGAAATGGATTTGCTGGCCCAAGCATACGAGGGCATGCGGACCATGCGCGGAATTTCTTGTCGGGATAGGGCATGCGACTCTGAGGCTCGGAATGGAATGCGGTCAGAGAGAAGGTGTTGCAGATTAGGCGAGGAATCGGACGCTGCCATGGGTGGGGGCGTGTTACAGAGACGAGCATTCGAGTGGCACCCGGAGGTTGAGTGACCATGGGGAAGGCCCAACGCCAAACTGGTGGCGGCGATGGTGAGACCGTGAGAGCTGCCCAGGGAAGCCCTCAGTGTTACGAGGCCTGGGGTGCCACAGTGGTGAGATATTCACTACCTCGCCTGGTATGCAGGAGGTCGAGGGTTCGATCTCAACCCTGACGCCTGCTGTGTATTTGGAGTTTACGTGTCTCTCTCCCCGTGGTCGCGTGGATTTTTCTCCGGGTCCTCCACTTTTTCCCTCCACATTTAGAAACATGCGTTTAAGGTATTTGGCTGCGATAAAGTCCCACGTGACAAGCCACTCTTATGAGCTCTCCTTTGTGGCCAGGTCGCTTCTGATAAGAGCTACGTAGCTCAGTGGGCCTTACCTGGTAAAATAAAAAAAAATAGCTATCGAAGGAAGGAGACGTTCGCTTGGTGGGAATGCTGTCAACGGCATTGTGATGGCTTCGTGAACTTTTCCTTCGCTCTCTTGGAGAATTTCAGCCGTGGCGGTTGCATGGCTTGCAGGTGGTCAGTCATGGACGAATGGAACCATGCGTACCCAATGTGCCGTAATCCGCTCTGCTGTAAGTGGGGTTAGCGGTTCACACAGAGATAGAACCGTGACGACGCGCGCGTGTCGCCACCCCCTCCTCCCGCCGCACGGCAATGAGGCGACGCTCACAGGATGTAGTCCAGCAAGTAGGTTGATGACCCATCTCTCTGAAATGTGACCATTCCCTCCTCTTACACGTTTCCCGTTCCTCCCACACACACTCCATAATAATACAAATTTATTATATATTTAAAAAAATATCCGAAGCAAGATGATTCCTCACTGACAAACTTCAGCACCGCATTCCTCCGGGTGATGAGGCATTCTGGTGAGTAAGAAGCACCTTAAAAAGACGTGTTGCCCCCCCCCAACCCCACACACGCACGCGCGCACATCGTCAAGAGCCCCCCTAAACTATTGCGCCAACATAGAGGGGGAACAAGTGGGCCGTGATCCGGAGAATGCGACGGCCGTTATGACTGTTACTGCAGCGGAATCTCTAAATATCACAGTCATTTACTTTGCACGCGTGAGGAACGCGAGTCCTCCCTAACAGCCGCTGTTGTTGTTGGAGTGAGCCGTTTAGAAGCAGCAGCAGCGGCGGCGGCGAGAGAGAGGAGATAAGAGAGAGGAGAGTCATTTGTTCTGTGTGGGCGAATCGGGTGGCGGCTGTGACTGTGCCAGGCGGTGGATGGGAGGGAAACGCTGCATTCCTAAGGGGGCGAGGATAACAAAACTGGCGTGTCGTGGTCGTCGTCGTGAGCGGCGTGCACTTCGCGAGCGAGCGAGCCCTTTGTGCCGGACGAACCCGGCGTCCGTGCCGCGCTCTCCGAAACAACTCTTCCAAAAAAAAAACTCTCCCCATCGTCGTCGCTGCCGCCCGTCGCGCTGGGGCTGACGGGCTGCCCACGGACCCCGCGTCTCGCGGCGTGTGAGTATCGTGTGAGTATCGTGCGAGTATCATGCGAGGATCGTGGGCCACACGCTCTGGTGTTCCTGGAGTTGACACGGCGTGTGACGGTGGCGGTGAACCTGTTCGCGGTTTGGCATTTTCGCGCGCGCCATCTGTTGTCAATAAAAAGAAATATCCAAGAGGTATTTAAATAATGTTACAAAGGAGCAAAACAGGCAGTACTGCCAGCATGCTTTGTTCGATGTTTTTTTTAATCTGCTAAAAATGCAAAGTAAATCAAAACGTACCACTGCTACGGTTTGAGCACTTAATTTTTCCCGTAGTTTTATGTTTTAGATAAATATTTTTTCACGTAATATTGCATGAACAGTTGCCAAACTACTGCTAGATAATAATCCGAATAATAATCATCATCATCATATTGCACGGCAACATGGCTAGCCATGACAAGGCTGCTGAGCAAGCTGCATCAACACCAGTGCAATCCGCTGAGACTGTGACGCTACTGCCAGGGGGAGCTGTGAGCGAGGCTGTGAAGTGACGGCAGAGACACCCGCAGCTCGGACGTGTGACGACGAGGGCCTTCCCACGCTGTCTCGGGGGTTGCTTGACCATATTTCACCGCTCTCTTAGGCGCTGGTCGGTTGAAGTGGGGGGCGAGGGTCGGGGTGGTGGGGGGCGCCCGGACCGACTCACAAGGAATGTGCTCAATCTCCCGTCAGATCTCAGACACGAAGCAGGGTTTTACCCAGATAAGGTTGTGGGTGCTCCACCGCCAAGCACGACAGGTGGTATAGGCTGCGGAGCTACGTGGTGGGAAACAGAGGGCCGGGCAGAAAAAAAACTGTTGTACTGTGATTTAAAGCTTTCGTGACTGCAGGGATTCATCTTCTTGGTTCTTTCGGTAAAGTCATCACGTAGAAGGGAAATAATAAAAATAAAACATAGTAATTTATTTTTATTATTTTGTTATTTCCATTCTACGTGACTGTACCGTAAAAACCTAAGAGTATGTTGTACTGTGCTTCTATGCCGCAATGTCTGTGCTCCCAGTCTCACTGGACGGTGTGATGTTAGCAGTGTGACCTGATGATAAACCGGGGCCGAGACCTCGAGCTGCGCCACGACGGGCCGCGACTCCTCGCTGATAACGACTACAACAATAAACACGAGCGGAGTAATTGCTCGGGGAATGGTTAAACTTGTTTTTGTTTCGTCGTTTCGTTTGGGCTTGGTCGTTTTACATTTTTATTTTTTATTTTTTGCCGTCGAGCAGTAGGTGGTCTCGGCAGCAATGCCCTCGACGCGTTTCAGTGGAGCCGCGCGGGTGTGTTGGCTTGCGTGGATGGGATGAGGGTCGCGTTACCTTTGTCCACGTGCTCAAGGGGAGCGTTGCTGTACTGCAGGCTGCCAGGGTACACGCGTGATGTTCACTGTCTAGACTGCCAGGGTACACGCGTGATGTTCACTGTCTAGACTGCCAGGGTACACGCGTGATGTTCACTGTCTAGACTGCCAGGGTACACGCGTGATGTTCACTGTCTAGACTGCCAGGGTACACGCGTGATGTTCACTGTCTAGACTGCCAGGGTACACGCGTGATGTTCACTGTCTAGACTGCCAGGGTACACGCGTGATGTTCACTGTCTAGGCTGCCAGGGTACACGCGTGATGTACACTGTCTAGACTGCCAGGGTACACGCGTGATGTTCACTGTCTAGACTGCCAGGGTACACGCGTGATGTTCACTGTCTAGACTGCCAGGGTACACGCGTGATGTACACTGTCTAGACTGCCAGGGTACACGCGTGATGTTCACTGTCTAGACTGCCAGGGTACACGCGTGATGTTCACTGTCTAGACTGCCAGGGTACACGCGTGATGTTCACTGTCTAGGCTGCCAGGGTACACGCGTGATGTTCACTGTCTAGACTGCCAGGGTACACGCGTGATGTTCACTGTCTAGGCTGCCAGGGTACACGCGTGATGTACACTGTCTAGACTGCCAGGGTACACGCGTGATGTTCACTGTCTAGACTGCCAGGGTACACGCGTGATGTTCACTGTCTAGACTGCCAGGGTACACGCGTGATGTACACTGTCTAGGCTGCCAGGGTACACGCGTGATGTACACTGTCTAGACTGCCAGGGTACACGCGTGATAGGCATTGCCCCTAGGGCTCAGCAGATCGCCAGACATCGATCTGCATGGAACAGGGAGGCGATAATCGAACGTTGTGTTAATAATTTCCTTGCTCGTGAAATTTCTGGAATTTAGGAAATTGAGTTTGTAGCAAGTGCCTCTACTGTTGGATCAAAGTCCCATCTACCTGCCTACGGTTCACAATGGACGCCGTGACCAAATCGCGATCTCAGTCTCGGTACGCTGAGCAGCATCTGAGCCTCAGTGGTGCCGTGATGCGAGACTGCCGTGCATAACAGGTGCTATAGGCTGCAGGGGTATGTGGTGAGCGGTGCAGACCCCCCCCCCTCCCCGTTGTTGTATGGTACTAATATGCTCCCACGTCATGTCTACGCTCCACACCTTCACCCCGCCACTGACCAGCTTGGCGAGGCATGGTCAGACAACCCCCACGACGAGCAGAGGGGGGGGGGGCGTGATCCAGCAATGGGTCTAGTCGAGGGGGCCGTGGGTAGTGAGGGGAGCCGTGGATAGTCGAGGGGCCGTGGGTAGTGAGGGGAGCTATGGATAGTCGAGGGGGGCGTGGGTGTAGCGAGTCTAGTAACAGGAGTGTGCTCCCGCACGGTGACTCCGGGCTGGGCCGGTGCGGTGGTGGTGGCGGCCTTGGCGTTTATTGCGCCGGAGCGCGATATTAAAAAGAATCCCACAAGAATGAGGAGCCTTTTGTTTTTACGATATTGCATTCTTGGAAATCTGCGGCACATGTGTCAGCGTTTTTACCACGCGGAAATGGAGCGGACTAAGCAGTAAAAATTAAACAGATAACACGAGACTTCATCTCGGCAGCTGATGTGATAAGGGGCATTGTTTCTGTTTTAATGAAAACAGAGGGTGGAGTGGGGGGCACACTGATGAGCGCAATGATAGAACAACTCAGCGACCTGGGTTCGATTCCTGGCCACGGCTAATATCAGTGGCACATCAGTGGCTGACATCAGCAATTGACATCAGTGGCGTGTGGTATCTGACTCGGTCCTGGTCCCGTCTCCCCCCCCACTCCCCTAGCCAACCTGCACTGAGTGTTGTGGTGAAGTATGGTCAACAATTCCCGATGACTGACACGGCAAGGGAATCCAGCGTCAATTGACCAATGGTTGTAAAAACAAGAGTAATATATCTTAAAACAAATAGTTATTTTGTTTGATGTGGCAACATTTTTAAACGCTTTACAACGACAACAACAACAACAGCAATATATCGGAGATAATTAGAACAGAAGATGAGAAATAAAATCGGAAAGAATGGGGCAATGGGAATGACTTTAATGCGACTCGGGCAAGGGCCAGACATTTTAGGCAAATTTGCCTCGACGACGAAGAGTGAGCAAAGCCCAGATGCTTCGCTGCTCACTATTCTCCTCCCATGGGTGCATTTGGTGACATATGTGTGTGTACATGAATGATAGCTTTCTGAGCGTGGTTCCCACACGGCAATGCCAATTGGCAAATACATCTCTTAATAGGCATTTTGATTATCACGGTTGACCACGTGCGGTGCTAAACATACGTACCATTCATATACACACAATTACGCACAATCGGTGGGTTTGTGGGTCAACTTAATTGAGGGTTCCAGAGCCGTCCCACGTATTCACATCTGAAGTTGTTGTTATGATTCTTGTTACTTGCGTTCGCTGTCAGTGGGAGTAATGTGAGCGTTGCGAATGTGGTTTTTCGGTGTGTGGTTTGTGAGGTTCGTGTGGCACGAGGTGCGTTGATTGGTGTCGCGGAACGCGTTGCGTTGCATTGCTCGTGAGAGCTCCGGCGAGGCTGCCGTGGGGAAAGCGAACGGGGCCTGCCCCCCGAGATTTGGAACTTTCGTTGTCTCCGTTTAGTTTGTTGTCCTTCCCCCACACCTCCGATTACCAGGGTTGGCTACGGACCGTGTGAAAGAAGTTCAAGATGCATACGTCCGTCTGAACAAGTTCACATCGGTGGAGGCTGTGGGGGGGGGTGCGTTTGACCAAGCGTTCCAGGTTCTGCTTCTTATGTAACTGTGCTAGCATGCCGCACGTTAAATAGAGATGTGGGAGTTCATGCCCTCCTCGCTTTTCTCTCTGTCGCCCACTCATACAGCACGTTTCAAACGGTGAGTACAATTAGAAGCAGAGAGCAAAAACGGCAATAAATGCACGCCTTTGTGATCTTTCTGCTCAAGGCCGTTGGCAGAGTCGTGGAGAGAGTGAGTGTGTGTGTAGCTGCTTTGTGGGGCAGTGCGAGTGTGTGCTCTTGTGTGAGAGTGAGTGTGTGTGCTGCCTTGAGAGTGGGGGAGCGGTGGTGTTGTGGTTATAGCACTACGCTGCGAACCCGGCGACCCGAGTTCGATTCCCGCCCACGGCCACCAATACCAGTGGCGATTATCTGAACCTGTCCTGGGCCTCCCCTAGGTCGACTCAGCCTCAAATGAGTACCTGGTGCGGTGTTTAAACATCGCCACTGGGGAGACAAAGGCGGCCGGGCGTGGTGCTGGCCACCCACCCCCTCGTGTGCCGTTCTGGCCTTTATAGGTGCTCGCCAGCAGCACTTGCCCCTACAGTCTGTTACAGGCTACACGGGGATCTTTGTCTTGTTATGCTCTGTGAGCGAGTGTGTGCATGTGAGTGAGAGAGTGGGGGAGCGGTAGTGCAGTGGTTAGCACGCTGCGCTACAAACCCGGCCACCTGAGTTCGATCGCAACTCACGACCAACACGTGGCGGAACAAGTTGTGGGACTCCCCTAGGTCGACTCAGCCTCAAATGAGTAGCTAGTGGAGAGACAAAGGCAGCCGGGCATGGTGCCAAGTACTCGCTAACAGCACTTGCCCCAACAGTCAAAGACTATGCAGGGGATCTTTGTCTTTGTGCGCTCCTGTGTGTGTGAGAGTATTTGTGCTTCTGTGTGCATGTGTGAGTGTGTGTGAGTATGTGTGCTTCTGTGTGTGTGAGTGTGTGTGAGTATGTGTGCTTCTGTGTGTGTGAGTGCGTGTGTGAGTAGTTGTGCTTCTGTGTGCGTGAGTGTGTGTGTATGTGTGCTTCTGTGTGTGTGAGTGTGTGTGAGTATGTGTGCTTCTGTGTGTGTGAGTGTGTGTGAGTATGTGTGCTTCTGTGTGTGTGAGTGCGTGTGTGAGTAGTTGTGCTTCTGTGTGCGTGAGTGTGTGTGTATGTGTGCTTCTGTGTGAGTGTGTGAGTATGTGTGCTTCTGTGTGTGTGAGTGCGTGCGTGTGTGAGTATTTGTGCTTCTGTGTGCATGTGTGAGTGTGTGTGTGAGTATTTGTGCTTCTGTGTGTGTGAGTGCGTGTGTGAGTATTTGTGCTTCTGTGTGCATGTGTGAGTGTGTGTGTGAGTATTTGTGCTTCTGTGTGTGTGAGTGTGTGTGAGTATGTGTGCTTCTGTGTGCATGTGTGAGTGTGTGTGAGTATGTGTGCTTCTGTGTGTGTGAGTGTGTGTGAGTATGTGTGCTTCTGTGTGTGTGAGTGTGTGTGTGAGTATTTGTGCTTCTGTGTGTGTGAGTGCGTGTGTGAGTATTTGTGCTTCTGTGTGCATGTGTGAGTGTGTGTGAGTAGTTGTGCTTCTGTGTGTGTGAGTGTGTGTGAGTAGTTGTGCTTCTGTGTGCGTGAGTGTGTGTGTATGTGTGCTTCTGTGTGAGTGTGTGAGTATTTGTGCTTCTGTGTGCGTGAGTGTGTGTGTATGTGTGCTTCTGTGTGAGTGTGTGTGAGTAGTTGTGCTTCTGTGTGCGTGAGTGTGTGTGTATGTGTGCTTCTGTGTGAGTGTGTGTGAGTATTTGTGCTTCTGTGTGCGCGAGTGTGTGTGAGTATTTGTGCTTCCGTGTGCGTGCGTGCCTGTCCGTGGGCCCTTTCTGTGTGTGTGCGCTGAGGCGTGACGCGTCCCAATTAAGCGGCGCATTAAGCTGCGGGTCACAGGCCGGGGCCCTTCGGACCCAAGCACCCCAGTTGTCCCCCGGCCAGGTGAGAGCGCTAATTAGATTGCCTCGGGGGGGGGGGGGGGGGCGGCCCCACACGGCCGCCGCGTTCTTGCCGAGAGAATAATGGCCAAGTGGTGACCCCGGGGAATGCGCCCCTTTGTGGGCTCGTGGCGATTCATTCACTCGCTCATTTCCGTTTTAATTGTTATTGTTGTTACGGTAACGGGTGTCGGATAGTAGTTTGGCCATACTTGAACCGCGCCAGTTGGTAGGAGGTGGGGTTTCGAGTGACCGGCGCTGCTTCAGATTTTCGCCTGCCACCAGGGCTTGATTTCTCGCCGAATATTTTCTGGGTCCCTGGCAGACTGGAGTTGGCATGCTGCGATCGTGGCCACGGGAGTTAGCCACAGGTATGTTGCATGTGGTGCGCCGGGTGCGGAAATATTTTCCTGGGCTGACGACAGGGACGGGCCCGGCCAAAAGCCCGGCTGGAATTAAGTCTTACTCGCTCCTGATGTTAGCCGTAGCTTGGCATCAAACTCAATGAGGCCCACGGTGCCATGGCCCAAATACTTCACTGCCGCTTGTTGAGTTTTTCTTGGTAATTTCTCACGTTCTTTTTTACGTGATTATTACCGATGCCTCTGTTTTAGTTGTTGTGATACACTCCAGGAATGTTGTGGTTTCACGCTTCAACACACGGTGGGCTAAAGCAGTGAACTATTTGTCTTTTGTCAACGTGACACTTTTTTACTGATTGGCCGTGTCGGGTGGTGGAGGGTTACGACACATTTATAAATAACGCGATCTAAACCCAAAAATCGTTGATTATGAACAATATTGGTCGCGAAAGCCTACGTGTTAAACACTCCAGGAAGTCACACCTGTAGCATAGACCTTGTTTAAAAAAGAGTGTGTGGGGGGGGGGGGGTGGAGGGGGGGCACGACTCCGGTCAATGTTAAACAAACTTCAAACGAGTGTGAAACGCGAAACAGCAGCGATGACAAGATCTGCGCGGTTGCCCGTCATGCGTTCTGCTCTGGCTCTCAACCCCCGGCGCGGACGAGCGAATGCTCTCCGATGCCCCGTCGCTTCGTTGCCGTACTCGTCTGCACACGATGTCCGGCCCCCTCTCGCCATCGCGTGCTGGTTGCTGCGTGTGGACGGTGGTTGCCAATTCACCCATCTGAAGCCAGCACACGGCACGCGGGCACATTCCATTTCACGGCCAAGGGTGGTCCGCTAAGGCGCCCCACACCTTTCTTTACTTCGCTGCAGCATTCCCTCGCTCTTCGCGAACTTGCTGTGCGCAATTTTGGGCTGTCCGCGAATCGCATTTGGAACTCTACAGGACTGCATGGAGAGAGAGAAAGTGATGATGATGCTACTGCGCAGCATCATACTTTAATATAAGTTCATTATAAACTATAACATAACTAGCCTATTGCCCGTCCAAGGACGGGTGTATTTCAGTAAATCTGAAACTTGCGAGCGAAAAGCAGACCGCGACATGATATTCATTGTGTAAGGACAGTACGGGGTGATGTAGGGACAGTACGGATCCCCGTGGCCATGGCTACTAATTAAAGTAACGCGAACAGACAGGGTCACGTTAGGGTAACTGGGACCTAAGTGGTCGCTAATAATTATTGATGCGACAGGGTCGCGTGAGGGGAAGCACGGGGACCTAACGGTCGTAAATTGTAATAAGGGCAGAGACGGACAGGGCCAGGTGCGGTGAGAGAGGGTTCGGGAATAGGGGCGTGGCCGGGTCGTGAGGGGGATAAAAGTCGGCGTGAACCGGGGCTCTGGGCTGCTGTTGTGGGGGAACTGCCATCACCGTCGTCACCTTTGAGCGGGTCGTCTTCACCATCCTGGAGTGGGCACCTTGTCGTCTTGGAAGGCTCAGAGTTATGTTGTCTCAGAATAGATTTACCTAAGTTACCCAAGTGTATATAGTCACTCGCCGTTGCTCGTTAAGTTATCAGTGAGTCGGTGGACTTTATTCATAATAAATAAACATATAACTGAACAAGACGGTGTCTGAGAGCTAGATTACAATTGCATCAATTCGTGTGCAATTTGTAAGGCCGCTTGAGGGTTCTGCCTTTGTAGTGAGGGTTGTAAGTTGACGCTGACAAGGGGGGAGGAGGCGCCTCGCCCCCCCCATGTGGAGTGACGTCACCTGCTAATTAATATTAATGGCAGGGTGTCCATTTGGAAGACGTCACCTCCTCATGATTATTAATGAGGGGGGCTGTTCGATGTGGAATGATGTCACCCGCTCATGATTATTAATGAGGGGGGGGGTCCATGTGGAGGACGTCACCAGTTCATGAGTATTAATGAGGGGGGCTGGCCGACGTGGAATGACGTCACGCGCGGGACACACAGACATTCTTTGCTTATTATAGTCGTTAATACTTTCATGTTACATTTCATCTACTTTGTGTTTACTATAAGCACATTTCTTTTGCTTGTGTTTTTATGATAATTTTAATTTAATAGCTTATTTATGTATTTATTTAAGGCAATTTATTGAGAAAAGACACGAGCGTCTCCGGAACGTATCCCTCGCGAATAACGAGGGAAGACTGCCTTAGAATGTAGAAGGGGGGGCCCGGCATTAACCAGGGCGCAGGGCTGCAGGCAGGGAAGGCCCTGCAGCCCTGCCCCTGTTGATGGTCACCTTGGTTGGTGGGTGTTACGATTGTTTTGTTTGATTCCCTCTCGCCGTCACTTGCGATGGGCCCCGTGCCACGCGTGCCGGGTTAAACCATCGCACGCGCACAGCCCTTTGGTGAGCCCTGACCCCGGTGACCTTGGGGGTTGGGGTTACGCCCACCGCCGAGTATTACGGAAAGATCAACAATGGGCTTCGTGCCGCCGCGCGCCGTGGGCTGACTTTGCTGCTACTGTTGCTGCAGCAAGAGAGGGGAATTTGTTCTCTTGGTTTATTTACTTAATTTGTAACCTTCATTCAAACGTCACTCTGAAGAAGAAGGAGAAAACCCAGCAGCTGCAGTGCATGTGGTTTGAGCAGAAATCGACAACAACAACAAAAAACACGTGACCAATTTGGAAGGAGAAAATTGGTCGACAATGATTAACTTGTATTTAATTTGGTCATGGTGGAGTGGTGGCACAGCGGTTGTTAGCACATAGAGCCATGAAGCCGACGACCTCAGTTCGATTGCCGGCCACGGCTACCAACAGCGACGAGTGATATCGGAACAAATCCTGGGACTCCTCGCCACCCTTTGCCAACCGCGTACTGCCCAGCGTGGCGAAGTACGGTCACACAAACCCCCCGTGACTGATATGACATGGCCCTCATTCAGCCGTGGCTAGACCAAGGCCTGTTCAATATGATATATTTTAATGTCAACAATTTATCGCTGCGATGTGGAGGCCATTCTGCAGATACACCAAAGCTGCAAAAAATTATTTCAATTTTAAATTAAACTAAGGTCATGTGACATGCGGTGATGATAGATTTGGCAGCAGCAATTACTAAATGTGCCGCATGAGTTACGGAGGTGTAAATGCCAGCGCTTGGAGATGTTCGATGAATCATGATTTATATATATGGCTGTGTAGCGGAGTGCATGGCTCGCAATAAGTACGCACGAGTTTTAAATCCTGGTAAGGGATTGACTCAATTCTTCAACCCAACGGCGTTGATAAAATGAGTGCTCTCCAACCTATTGGGGAAAGCGAATAGTGGTTGTCCTGCGAACAAACTTGACCCCACCATAGGAGTGTGGAATTTCCACCAGGAGAGCAGGGAAATCACTTTGCCTTCTGTCCAGAGGTCGCAAACGGGTTTTGATTCCTTACCCGTACCCGTACCCGGCCGCACCAGGGTCGCAAACGGGTACCCGTACCTGTACCTGGCCGGGTACGGGTAGCCGGGTATCGGGTAGGGTACGGGTATCGGGTACCCGATTGCGACCTCTGCTTCTGTCACCTTTTTTTGAAAGACAATAGATAAACAACATAGTTGATATCTAGATTTGAAGTTTTCATGACTGCAGGGATCCATACTCTTTGGTTCTTTCGGTAAAGTCACGTGGGTATATTTTATTTTTTATACCTACGTGACTTTACCGAAAGAACCAAAAAGGACATAGTTGATGGTTCAGCGTTATCGTTAATCTTGTGTTTGTGTGTGTGGCTGTGTGAACCCGTTGTGCCTTGTGCCCGTGGGTGTCGCAGCCGTCGCTCTGGGTCATGTTTGAGACGTACGCGTTTGTCGGTCGTCTTCCTATAACTCGGATTCCCCCAGTTGGAAATAACGATTCTGATTCTATAACTCGAACCGTGCTCCTTAAGCTTTACTGCAGCCTTGCACCCCTTTGGATCTCAATCGTAATATTTTTTAAAAAGTATGTTAATAAATACATAGGCTTGATGTGTTTTCGATTATTTACCTTCTAAAAATATCTGCCCACGTCTCGCACCCCCAGAAAGGGCATCACGCTCCCCAGGTTAAGAAGCACTGATCTAGAAGAGGAGCTCTCACTGGTTTGAAATCGAAGCGTTGCCTCCCTGGCATTGAGAGCTTGTGTGGACGTCTTTGTGTCTGCTCATACGTGCTTGTGTGTGTACACGTGTACACGTGTGGGTGTGTGGGTGTGTGTACACGTGTGTGTACACGTGTGTGTACACGTGTGGGTGTGTGTACACGTGTGGGTGTGTGTACACGTGTGGGTGTGTGGGTGTGCGGGTGTGCGGGTGTGCGGGTGTGCGGGTGTGCGGGTGTGTGGGTGTGTGGGTGTGCGGGTGTGCGTGTGTGTGTACACGTGTGGGTGTGCGGGTGTGCGGGTGTGCGGGTGTGCGGGTGTGTGTGTGTGTGTACACGTGTGGGTGTGCGGGTGTGCGGGTGTGTGGGTGTGTGGGTGTGCGGGTGTGCGGGTGTGCGGGTGTGTAGGTGTGCGGGGGGGAGGGGGTGTGGGTGTGTGGGTGTGTGGGTGTGTGGGTGTGTGGGTGTGCGGGGGGGAGGGGGGGAGTGAGGGGCACGGTGGTTAACTCTGCACTGCTTTATGAACCTGTTGTATGTATCTATGCACGTGTGTTCACTTGGCTGTATGCATCCACTGTGCGTGTGCGAATACATTGCGGGGAGCGGTGGCGGAGTGGTTAGCGCACTGCGGTTCCATACCTGTTTACGGCCAACACCAGTGACGATTATCTGCACCGATCCTGGGCCTTCCTTAGGTCGACTTAGCCTCAAATGAGTACCTGGTGGGGCGTATAAACATTAACACTAGGGAGACAAAGGCGGCCGGGTGTGGTGCTGGCCACCTACCCCCTCTTGTGCCGTGCCGTACTTCATACGTGTGTAGTGGTGGTATTGACGTGCGCCGACTGTGACAGTGATGGATCACGGGGCGGCGCGGGGTGCGGGGTTGGGCACGCGTTGTGGGCGTGGTGTGGACGCGCGCGCCGGGAGTGACAGATGACGGGGCGGCGCGGCGTGAGTGGTGAGGCACGATGAGATGTGGGAAAAGAGGATCGTAGCCAGCGCCCGGCGATTGGTCGAATAAGTGGGTGCTCGCAGCGACGTCCGCAGGTGGAGTATAAAGGGGGACGCGCGAGAGCACTCGGGGAGAGTTACCCAGTTGAAGACCCGAAGACGGAGCTGAAGACTTAGTCGCTAAGTGGATGTTAGTCATCCGAGTAGCTCAGTGGCGTTAGTCGCCGAGTAGCTAAGTGGATGTTAGTCATCCGAGTAGCTCAGTGGCGTTAGTCGCCGAGTAGCTAAGTGGATGTTAGTCATCCGAGTAGCTCAGTGGCGTTAGTCGCCGAGTAGCTAAGTGGATGTTGGTCATCCGAGTAGCTCAGTGGGCGTTAGTCGCCAAGTAGCTAAGTGGGTGGTTGTCACCCGAGTACTAAGTGGATGTTGGTCATCCGAGTAGCCCAGTGGCGTTAGTCGCCGAGTAGCTAATCGGATGTTGGTCATCCGAGTAGCTCAGTGGGCGTTAGTCGCCAAGTAGCTAAGTGGGTGTTTGTCACCCGAGTACTAAGTGGATGTTGGTCATCCGAGTAGCTCAGTGGGCGTTAGTCGCCAAGTAGCTAAGTGGGTGTTTGTCACCCGAGATACAAAGTAGGTGTTAGTCACCTGTAACCAAGTTTGATAAAATAAAGAGTGTGTTACCCGTGAAGTCGTCTCCCGCCGAGTTACTACATTACAACTGGCGTCAGAAGTAAACCTGTCTTCAAGAAGTATGGACACAAGGAAGACTACCCGTACCCACGAGCGAGGTCGGGATGACGACGGCGTACCGGGGACACCGACCTCGGGAGTAGAGGACGAGGAGTTGCCGCCGATGCAGCACTTCGCGGTGATGGCCGACGCTCCGCTTGCCTCCGACACCGGCCTCCAGGACGCGCACGCCCGGTTGGCGGAGTTGCTACTCGCCGCCGCCGCTGTCTTGGCCGACATCTCCGTTCCGGCGAGCGGAAAAACGGCTGCGGGGGTCGTGGAGGAAGCGGCGGTGGAGGATTCCTGCCAAAAGGCGCTTCGCGCCAAAAGTCTGGAAGTTGCCGCCGTTTTTGGGGGGCCGCCAACGATTGGCGGGAAAGACGGACGCCACGTGGCCGGACACCTCCGCGCAGCGCAGCCCACGTCATCGGCGCGCGCCGGAGCCCTCCATTTTGCGCCTGACAACCGAGCCGACATTTTACACAACTCCAGCGGAGCGCGGGAAAATCTCTCCGACGTCGACGACGATCGGGTCCTCCAGCAAAGATTGCCCGCGCTGTCGGCGTTCAAGGCGGATGGGGGCGACTGGGGAGCCTTCCAACGAAGGTTCCTCGCTCATCAGGAGATGTCGGGGTGGTCCGACACCACTGCCCTGCGTGCGTTGCCAGCGATGCTTGACGACGACGCGCTTGCAGCCTTCACATCTGCTGCAAGGTCGTCCCGCTCTACGCTCCAGGCCGCACTACACCTGATGGCGAAGGTGTTCGGGCCGCCCTCCACGTGCCGCCACCAGTTCTACGATCGGCGGAAGGTGGCTGGGGAAACGACGCTAGCCTACCGCACGGCACTGCTCGCCTTGGCGGACGCGGCTTTTCCCCGCATGGATATGGAGGGGAAGGACGCCATGGTGACGGAGCAGCTGCTGGTGTTGGCCCACGAGTTGGGGGTCCCCATCAACGTGGCAGACGAGATGGAGATCTGCTCCCTGGCGATCGCCACGAGCATTCACGCGTACGCGGTCCTCAAACGCAAGCCGGGGGTCGTCTGCAAATGGCCGGGGAATGCGGCACTGGCCGCCACGATCGCCGAACCTCAGCCAGCTGCGGTGCAGGAGCGGGGCTTCGCTGCATCGTGTCCGGGGGAGTGGAGAACGGGAGGTCGTTCGCCCACACGTTCGCCCCGCAAGCTGGAGCAACCGAAACCTACGACGTCCGTCGTCTGCTACAACTGCGGCCTTCGGGGTCACGTCGCAGCCGGGTGCCGGGCCCCGCGTCCGCGCGCCGCAGGACCACGTCGGGACGACGACCAGGGCCACAAGTCATCCCAACAAAACCCGGCAAGTCGCGGCACCTCACACGTTCGGTCCACAAACACGGCACATTCGGGTCGCCGCTTCGCGGTGGGGGGTTCGCGGCTGGGTGCCGGGGGTTCAATTCGGCGAGGGGGGTCCGTACGCGGCCCGCAAGCAGTCGAGTGGTCCGAATTGGCCCACAGGATCGTGGCTGCGTCAGCCGGGTCGTCCGTGGTAACGGGGTTCATTGACGGGGTTGAGGTCTGGGTGCTTGTTGACACGGGTGCGTCGGCCACCATCATCTCGGACCTTATTTATAACATTCTTCCCGTCCAAAGTAGACCCCTTCTGCCAGTAGACGTGCCATTTTATGCGGCGAATGGGGGATCCCTGGGGATCATCGGCCAGATTCGGGCGACTATTTGCATTGGGGACATTAAATTAGCGGGCCCTATTTTTGTATCATCATCGCTGGCCGTTCCCTGTTTGCTAGGTACGGACTTTTTGTCAAAAATGCCCATCAAAATTCTTATTGATCAGGCCTGCATAGAGCTTCCGTCAGGTCGGCGGGTTGCCTTCTTGTCGAGCCCTATCAAAGTGCGCACGGTTTGTGCGACGGTGCAGGCGCTGGCGACTCACACTGTACGGGTACCCCCGGGATCACAAATGTTAGTACCCCTTCGGTTCAGGAAGCCACTCGAGGTGGGTGCGGAGGCACAGGGGGTGCTGTTGGGGCCGTCAAACAGAGCCAGTAAGGGCCTCGACTTAGCGGTTGCTCAAACCGTGGGACAGTGAGCCGTTCGTAATGGTCCTGAATACGGGGTCGCGGCCGGCCGTAATTGCGCAGGGAACGGTGCTGGCTCACGCCGCGCCGCTGCCCGTTGAGGAACGGCTCGTGGCTCAAGCAGATTTTACTGTCGAGTCGCATCCTCAAAGTGATGAGGGGACTGAGTGGTTGGACTCGCTGTGTGCGGGTTCTGCTAACTTGTCCGGGGTGCAATTGGGAGCATTGAGGGGTTTGCTCATCGAGTTTGCTGACGTGTTCAGCAAACATAAGTACGATATCGGCTGCACTGACCTGTTGCGCCACCACATAGCTACAGGGGACGCGGCCCCTATTCGTCAGAATCTCTTCCGGCTCAGCCCGGCCGAGAAGGAACATGTGCAATCGGCGGTTAATGATATGTTGGCGGCCGATATCATTTCGCCCTCTTCTAGTCCGTGGGGTGCTCCTATTGTCCTAGTAAAGAAACAGGACGGGTCCTTGCGGTTTTGTGTCGATTTCCGCCGCTTAAACAAAATCTCGATGGCGGATGCGTATCCGCTCCCCAGGATGGATGAGTCGCTGGATGCCTTGGCGGGAGCGCAGTTTTTTTCCACACTCGATCTGCTTTCTGGATTTTGGCAATTGCCACTCGATAACGAGTCTAAACCTAAAACTGCTTTCCGGACACCTGGGGGCCTTTTTGAATTCAACCGTTTGCCCATGGGCTTACATTCCGCTCCCGCCACGTTCCAGAGACTCATGGAATTGGTTTTGTCGGGCCTTCAATGGGATACCTGTTTGATTTATCTTGACGATATTATCGTCTTTAGTCGGACTTTCGAGGAGCACCTCCAGCGACTGAGAGCGGTGTTCCTCAGGATGCGTTCCGCTAAGCTTAAATTTAAACCGGCTAAATGTTTTCTGCTTCGGGAATCGGTCAGGTATTTGGGCCATATCGTGAGTCGTTCAGGGATCTCGACGGACCCTGCTAAGACGCATTGCGTCAGCTCATGGCCAACGCCAACCTCGGTCACGGAGGTTCGTAGTTTCATTGGTTTTGCCTCCTATTACCGTCGTTTTGTCAAGCAATTTGCCACCATAGCCAAGCCCCTGCACGCTTTGACGGCTAAGGGTGTGAGGTTTCACTGGGGGGCAGAGGAGGAGGATGCGTTCTGCTCCCTCCGTGACGCTTTGGTGCAGGCTCCCCCCTTGTGTTACCCCGATTTCACACAACCGTTTTTGCTTGACACGGACGCCAGCAATACGGGTATCGGGGGGGTGCTCTCACAGTTGGTCGGGGGGGTTGAACGGGTGGTCGCCTACGGTAGTAGGGTTCTTTCCCCCGCAGAACAACGCTATTGCGTAACTCGTCGTGAATTGTTAGCCATTGTGTTTTTTTACACAGCAATTCAGGCCGTATCTTTACGGCCGTCATTTTACGGTCCGCACGGACCATGCGGCTCTACAATACGCTATGCGCGTGGCGCAGCCATCGGGCCAATTGTCCCGATGGTTGGAGCTCCTTCAAGACTACCAATTCACGACGATTTACCGCAAGGGGTTGCGGCACTCAAACGCGGACGCCTTGTCGCGGTTGCCGCCGTGCACGGACTGCACATGTTTGTTGGGATCAGCGCGGTGCAAACCCCCGGTCGCCGGCACCCCGGGAGTTGCGCTCGCCGCCACTGACACCCCGGGAGAGGACGCCCCCACGGGGAGGGATTCGCTGTTGTCGTTGCCCCTCATTGAGTGGGGCCGCCTCCAGATGTCCGACAGCTCCCTACTTACGCTGCGTCGGAAAGTTGGCGCTCCCGAACAAGGGGAGGCGCGGGTCGGTTCCTGGGTGTGCAGACAGGGCCTGTTGATGAGGTGGGACAACATGTCCCGGCGTCACGTGCTCGTTGTGCCTGTTGCTATGCGGGGTAGGGTTGTTCTGGCAGCTCATGAACGGCTCATGCATCTGGGTTTTCACAAAACGCTCGCCCTAATCCAGCGAGACTATTATTGGCCGGGGATGGGTAACGACGTGGCGAATATTCTTAAGGGATGCGTAGGGTGCGCCAAAAGGAAACCGCCACCATTGGCAGCTAATCCACCGCTGCAATCCATTCAGGTTTCGCGTATAAACGAATTGGTAGCGTTGGACATCTTGGGGCCCTTTCCGGTTACACCAAGGGGAAATAGGTTCCTGCTGGTTGGCGTGGAATACTTCACCCGATGGCCTATGGCATGGCCGCTCGCCAACCAGTCGGCTGCGGCGGTGGCGGACGCCTTTGTCCAGGGTTATGTGTTGGACAAGGGCGCCCCCGAACGCTTGCTGACGGATCAAGGGAAGAATTTTTCGAGCGTTTTGTTGCGCGAGGTGTGCGACCTGTTGGGTACAAAGAAAGTGCGTACTTCCCCCTACCACCCGCAGACTGACGGGATGGTTGAGCGTCTGAACAGAACGATTACGTCTATGTTGTGCCAACAGGTCTGCGACGATCAGGTTGATTGGGACTTACAGGTGCCGGGGGTACTCGCGGCCTATCGAATGGCCCCTCATGCGGCGACAGGGTTTTCCCCATTTTTTCTTATGTATTGGCGGGAGGCCGATCCGGCCATGGACGTCCAACTGGGGATTTCCCAGCCACGTGCAAAATCTAAATTGGCAGACCACATCAAATTTAATATCGCCAAATTGACTGAAGCGCGGGAGGGGGCAAGGTTGAATTCGCGGTCGCGGCAAATTGCAAACGAGAAATTGCATGAGCGGAGGGTGCATACGCATGATTGGAAACCAGGCGATAAGGCCTGGCTGCATTGTCCACATGCACCGTTGGCTACGTCCCCCAAGTTGTTGAGACCTTGGAGGGGACCGGTGGAAATTGTGCGGGTTGCACGGCCCCAGAGTATACAGATTAAATGGGGGAAACGCCGTTGGTATGTGCACCCCTCCCGACTGAAGCCCTATGCGGCACCGTGTGACCCCGTTCTGTGCCGTGACGACCGGGCGTGTGATGTGACCGTCGACTCGGGGAGGGAGGTGTCGCAGGCTGATCCTCACGTGTCTCCACCTGACCCACCCCCAGGTGCCTCGGGCTTGACGGCTGCTGACCGTCGAGAGCCTGAACCCCGGGGCACGCACGAGTCCTCGATGCCTGGCCGATGTCTTCCTGAACCGCCGGCACCACCGGACGTTCAACCGCGTCTGGTGCCGTACGACGGACCGGCAAGGCGGACTCGGGCTAGGTCTCAACAATTTTCATGAGGACGGTTTTTTTGTGCTCTACACCGAGCTCGCCCGGTGTTCCCCTCTGCCGGGGTAATGTCCCGTTGTAGGGACGCTCGGAAGAAAAGGGGACACTGCACGAGTCGAAAGAAAAAAAAAAAATTTCCATTTATTTTTTTTTGTATACACATTGCTATTGTCACTCGCCGGTTTGTATATATTGTTCTATTGTCGCGGTGGCATTGGTTGAGGGTTGCGGATGGTGGTGTTCGCGTCGTGTTGTGTTGTTAGCTTAGTTGTTGTTCTTGTTGTTGTGTTGTGTTACGGGGCACACAGGGAGGGTTTGTATATTTTTGTAGCAGCCGGGGCGGCTGCGAGCTATGTGGTAGGGGGTGATGTAGTGGTGGTATTGACGTGCGCCGACTGTGACAGTGATGGATCACGGGGCGGCGCGGGGTGCGGGGTTGGGCACGCGTTGTGGGCGTGGTGTGGACGCGCGCGCCGGGAGTGACAGATGACGGGGCGGCGCGGCGTGAGTGGTGAGGCACGATGAGATGTGGGAAAAGAGGATCGTAGCCAGCGCCCGGCGATTGGTCGAATAAGTGGGTGCTCGCAGCGACGTCCGCAGGTGGGGTATAAAGGGGGACGCGCGAGAGCACTCGGGGAGAGTTACCCAGTTGAAGACCCGAAGACGGAGCTGAAGACTTAGTCGCTAAGTGGATGTTAGTCATCCGAGTAGCTCAGTGGCGTTAGTCGCCGAGTAGCTAAGTGGATGTTAGTCATCCGAGTAGCTCAGTGGCGTTAGTCGCCGAGTAGCTAAGTGGATGTTGGTCATCCGAGTAGCTCAGTGGGCGTTAGTCGCCAAGTAGCTAAGTGGGTGGTTGTCACCCGAGTACTAAGTGGATGTTGGTCATCCGAGTAGCCCAGTGGCGTTAGTCGCCGAGTAGCTAATCGGATGTTGGTCATCCGAGTAGCTCAGTGGGCGTTAGTCGCCAAGTAGCTAAGTGGGTGTTTGTCATCCGAGTAGCTCAGTGGGCGTTAGTCGCCAAGTAGCTAAGTGGGTGTTTGTCACCCGAGATACAAAGTAGGTGTTAGTCACCTGTAACCAAGTTTGATAAAATAAAGAGTGTGTTACCCGTGAAGTCGTCTCCCGCCGAGTTACTACATTACACGTGCATGCTTAGAGCACTTGCCCCAACAGCCTATGAAAGCTATACGGGAAGATCTTTGCCTGGAATACATTCAGGTCCAAGCATTGTTGCACGTGTGTTTTTCACGATCCCAGCCTCTCCTGATTAATGCTCTCCCCGTGCTAAACATTGCAATAAATAAGCAACCTGTAAAAATATACACATCGGACACTTAAATAAACACCTTACCTTCAACAAGAGGCGCACAGTGAGAACCTGCGTCTGAGAACGACGCTGCAATCATTGCACGTCAAAAAAACGACGTGCGGGCCCGCGTGGGTTCCTGGTGAATGATACACCGCGGCTTGGGCCTCCGGGGTCCCATGAAGTTGCGGCAAACTTGGAACATTGCCCGCGGGGTGTCCATCCCCCCCCTCGGTCATCTCAGCCTGCAATGAGTAACTCGACGCAGCAGACCTCACTTCCTGCACGGACGAAGGAGGCAGCGATGGTCGGAGACCGGTAACGGCGGCCGCCTCGATCCTGTGCGCACGTGCAAACCGGTGCTGGGCCTCCCCTAGGTCGACTCGGCATCAAATGAGTACCCGCTGCGGTGGGTCAACAACGCCACCGGGGAGACAAAGGCGGCCGGGCGTGGTGCTGGCCACCCACCCACCCTCGTGTGCCGTGTCGGCCTTCGTAGGTGCTGCTCGCTAACAGCGCTTGCCCCGACGTTCTGTTGAGGTTATACGGGGGATCTTTGTCTGTGTTGTGTGTTTCCAGCCCAGTACGCTGCCCCAGGGCACGCTGAACTTGGCCCAGTGCACGGAGGTCGCGGGTGCGGAGGAGCGGACGGGACGCAAGCACTCGCTGCGCATCGCCGCGCCCGACAGGGAGCTCTTCATCGGAGGGGAGAGCAGGGAGGATATCAGCGCGTGAGTACAAGGCAAAGATCCCCCGTGTAGCCTTAACATACTTTTGCGGCAAGTGGTGTTAGCGAGTAGCACCTATTCAGGCCGGTCCGGCACACGAGGGGTTGGGTGGCCAGCACCGCTCCTGGCTGTCTCTGTCCCCCTGGTGGCGATGTTTACACGTCGTACCCGGTACTCGTTTGAGGCTGAGTCAACCTAGGGGAGGCCCAGAACTGGTTCAGATAATCGTCACTGGTGTTAGCCAGGTTCATAGCGTAGCACGCTAACCGCTGCACCACCGCGTGTGTACTCAAACACACACACGCGCTTGTGCGGCCGTCTGAAACGCTCTTCCTTCCAATATTAGGAAGCCACTGGAGCTATGCACTTTTAAATCATCTAGATAGAAAACTGATTTTTTTAGAACTGCTACGCACGGTGCGAAAGAAGTTCAACATATATACATACCGGCTATTTGGGCAAGTGCTGTTAGCGAGCACCTGTTTTACACAATCTGCCAAGTAGTCGTGTTAAGGCTGAGTTGCCCGAGCGGAGGTGCAAGATGGGCTCAGGATATCAGTAGCCACCACTGTCAGCTGACAGACAAGCACCCGGCATGCAAAACCCACGTGGATAAATAAATCATCAAGTATGCTCGCTGAGTAATGTCATGAAAGTCAGTGTCTGCTCGAACTTTCAGATGGCAGTACATCACCCCACGTGCTTGGCAATGGCAGGCAGCAGGCATGGCAATGACGACACAATTTGTCATCATTGTCATGGGGCCCGTTGAGAGTGAATACCAATTTAGACCGACAACTCGCGTAACCATCTTGCCCCAGCCTACATCGTCGCACCCATGTCCCCTCAAGGTCCCTCAGGGCTGGGCATGCTGCAGATCTTCTCTGCAATCCCAGATCGAGAATTCGGTCTGTGGGTGGCCAAGTTTGTTCCCGCGTAGCCCCCAGGAACGCACTTCCACGACATATCAGGGATTTCACAGAGTCTGTGGACATTTAAAAAATGCGCCCTAAAACCTATTCATACACTTCCGCTTATTCAGCTTTTAGTTCATTTATTAAATGGATTATTTCACTTGTAATATATTTTTATGCTGAGTGCTGCTGCTGCTGTGTCCTGTACAGCACTTTGAGATCCTTGATGAGAAGCGCTATATACATGGAATTATTATTATTATAATAATAATTAGATGGTGGGCTCATTACCATACACCACTTGCTCGTAAACATTTTATGCTGAACTGATCTAGGGGAGGCCCAGATGTTGTTCATGGCCAGGAAGCAAGCCGAGGTCCGCGGGGATTGCAGCACGCCGTGGGAACTTGGCTTTTCAACGACGCATCGTTACTGACGATTCTCGTGCTGACGGCAGATACGCGCATCGAATCGCGAGTCCGAAAATGTATAATTTACGACTCGCACAGATGAACGTCGCGCTTCGGCTGACGGAGTGAAGAAAACGGGTCAAACGGGAGACAAATAAATGAGAGAAACGATGCGAACGCTACGGTGGTAAACGGGACGAAGCGGAGTCGATTCTTCAATCGAATCGCGGCTCCGAATGGTGACAATTCATCGAAACTCTGGGGACGGGGGCGGGCGGGTGGGTTGAGTGTTCAGCGTGGTGGATGGTGAATGAATCTGCCGGTCATCTCAGTCAGTCAGCCCATAGCACCACCTGGGTCTCCCGTGACCTGCCAGCAGCGAGCCTTCGACACTTCACGTGGCCTCAAAGTGCACCTGGCCTGGCACAGGCGCCGTGGTGACCACACCGTCACTTCGTGGTGGACGGCGGCGGCTGTAGTCGTTGTTTGACAGGCTTACACACAGACACATTCGCTACCACGGGCGCGCCCAGTCACATGTCACCCGGCAGTCATATATCCATTGCCTTGAGTGGTGCATTATTATTGCCCAACTGACAGAGGCCGTGGACTTTGAAAGTTCCGGGAAGACTTTTTTTTTACGGATTTTTTTCCAGGACGGGCCACCTTGAAAGGTGGACAACCCTTGGGGAAACCAAGACAGGCGGCATGCCTGGTCCTCGCGATGACGCGCGGGGCAGAGGCTGTACCGTGCTCTCCCATTCTCCCTCCTCGTCGGTGGTGGGGGAGGCGGCGGGGGGGGGGCTATTAAGGGATTAGAGCGCATTACCCCGAGGCGTGGCTTGGGGTGAAGTTAATTTATCCGATTTTTTAACGCACGTCAAGTTCCCGCGACAGTAACCGACGTCTCTGTAAAGTTTTTGGGTCGACAGAAAATACGGAAGCAGAAAATCCCCTGTTAATTGCTGATAATTCCGCTTGTTAAGTCCGTTGCAGGCCCCTGGCGAGCAGCGACTTTGTTTGTTTGTCTAAAAGGACCCGACAGCCATAATCACCGTAAGCGGTGGCTCTCGGAACGGCGAGGCACTTGGCAGGGGGAGATGATTCGGCTCTGCTGAAGAAAAAAAACCCAAACTCCGCTTAAGTTTTGTTTTTGTTGGGGTGAAGTGGCTGGGCCTAGCGGTGAAAGCGACAAGAAGGCGACCGTCGATAATGAAACAACATTTTTTTTTTAAAAGCGCATTGTTGCGTTAAGTTTTTAGTCCTTCTACCCCGCACCTCCGATTAGCACGGTCGGCTACTCACGGTGCAAAAGCAGTTCAGCATGCGTACGAACACAAACATTGTCGTCACCATCTCCTCCGAGCGTGACGTCTCGCTCACGCCACCTGCAGCTGGTTTGGCTGCGGGCGATGGTGGCATGCGGGGGTGGCGGGGGTGGCGGGGGTGGCGGGGGTGGCGGGGGTGGCGGGGGTGGCGCTGCCTAGCGGTCGTGACCCAGCGCGTCCCGCGATGTGCTGCACCGCCGCAGTGTCACCAGACCGTCGCGCTTCCCGCCACTTGGCCGGCAACGTTGCATGCAGGGCTGATGACGTTACATGCAGGGCAATGTTACATGCAGGGCTGGTGACGTTACATGCAGGGCAACGTTGCATGCAGGGCTGGTGACGTTACATGCAGGGCAATGTTGCATGCAGGGCTGGTGACGTTACATGCAGGGCAATGTTACATGCAGGGCTGGTGACGTTACATGCAGGGCAATGTTGCATGCAGGGCTGGTGACGTTACATGCAGGGCAATGTTACATGCAGGGCTGGGGACGTTACATGCAGGGCAATGTTACATGCAGGGCTGGGGACGAAGAGCCACGAACACAAAAGAACGGCGGGCACAACTTTGTGGTTCCTCGCGCCCCGCCACCGACGGAGAGACTGGCCCCCGTCACTCAGCTGCTTTTGGAGAAAGAAAAAAAAATGTTTTTACTTCCAACCATGGGAATGTGGAATGTTCCACTGTGGCATCGGGACCGCCAACGGAGATGGGCCTGCTTGTCTCAGCAAGGAGGAGACCCTTTGGGTTAAATACAAAAAAATTCATTTCGACGAGGAATGTGTTTTCAGTAAGAAAGCTGAACCAAGCCGAGCTTTAACGTAAATAATCCCGCGTGTTTTTTTTTGTTACCTCAGCCAGGCATGATCCTGGCCGTTGTTTCCGATGTCAGCCAATCCTATTGTCCACCGGTTTCCGTTTTCCACCGTGGCATCGCTCGTGGGAGGAATCGGCGGCAGTCGGCGGGAACCCGAATGTCACCGAGCGTCTCCCCCCCCGCGCTCACCCCGATTCGCCGACGCTGCGTGCGCCTCCCGTGCCCTCGATTGTCCGGCGGCACCTCGACCACGACAGCCACGTGACCTGCAGCAGCAGCAGCAGCAGGAAAGGCAAATGAGAAAAGAAGAGTGAGTGATGGAAGGTTAATGCCCCCCCCCACCCCCCGGGGTAGCCTCTGGTGTCACCGCTCCACCAGCGATGGTTTGCGCTCTCAGTTCGTGGCCGCACGCTCGCGCATCCGGTCAGGCGGGTTTGCTCCGCGCGTGAGCGAGGTGGGGCTCTGGGCAGACGCCGTCTTCTCCCTGTCTCTCTCTCTCTCGCTCCGCTCCGGTTATAGGGCCCGGTGCCGCCACACCCCGAGCGAGTTTTAAGCCTCGCGCGTCACACCGCTCCGCAGTTCCCACGGGTCGACCCAGCCGACTCCTCTGTCTCTGTGTGTCTCTCTCCCTCCGTGTGTATCTGTGCCGTGAAGTGTAACGCGACAGAAGCACTCGCTGCAATAGCAACAGCTTAACCGGAGAAATCGACGCAACAAAACTAAGGGGATAACACCTTTGACAGCTTTGGGGGTGGCGGTGGGGAAAACTTTCATCGTGAAGAACATTTATGGAGAGAAGTATCCGGATTTGCTAGCAAGTAAGTGTCGCAAATTGGCCTTGTTCCTCGGGGTGTTGCCGTGCCGTGCGTGCCGTGCCGTGTGCGGAGCGTGGCCGTGCCCGCCGCGAGCGAGCGAGCGAGTGGCGGCCGGCGACCCCGGGGTTTTTGTTTTGTTTGTTCGGGGATAACCGCATCGCGCTGAGCTTTTCACCTCCACTTGAGCGGGCTCTTCCGCGCCGCGCAGGCTCGTTCGTCTCCGCGCGGCCGTGGGCCCCGCCGCGTCGCCGCGTTCGCCGCGGCCGTCGCTCTGGGCGCGCGGCCGAGTCGCCGGTTCTCACGCGACTTTTGACCCGCCGCTCCGCGGTGCCGACGGGCATGAGCACGCGTTGGCTTTTCTGATTACTTTCAATGCATCTGGTGTATTTGTGGTGTATTCATCTGGTGTAGTTGTGGTCTGTTTGTGGTGTATTTGTTGTGTATTTGTAGTGTATACATCTGGTGTAGTTGTGGTCTCTGTGTGGTGTGTTTGTGGTCTGTTTGTGGTGTATACATCTGGTGTATTTGTGGTCTGTTTGTGGTGTATACATCAGGTGTATTTGTGAGGGATGGCAGTGACTTGAGCACCCCAACCATGGATTCATCATGGCTGATTATAATGATGACATTCGGCTTGCCTGCCAATCTGTCACTGAAACACACTGGGGTTACTGGTTTTTCAAGCGTGGTTTTATAACCTCTTTCTACCTATTCAGGCCATCTGTGCGTGGTCAGATCCAGGAGGCGATCACGCCTCGTGCAAACGCTCCCAATGCTGCTGCTGACCAAATGTAGTCGGTCTAGAAATTGCAGCATCGGTCGTTTGATTAACTACAGGCCGATGGAGGAGACCTCGGTAGTAGCAGAGCCGTTCCATGTGGCCGGGCCTCGCCGCAGCTTGCCCCCGTGCTGCTACTCCCCTGCGTTAGAGATGGGCTTGGCACGATTCAGAATTTCCTAAATGACCCGGGGATCAACCTCGGTTCTCGCGTGCAGTGAGTTCATGGTCAAATCTCGGCCACTAATGACTGCACGATAGGCTTATGACATGAAATTTTGATTTTATTTTACTCCATTCGGCTCATCCCAGCTCTGATGATAAATAAGTGGGGCTGCTAATTGGACGGGGAGGCTCTCACGAGAGCTTTTGTGAACGCCCCGTGATGCTGGCTGTAATCTCTAGCGAAACGTCGTCCTAAAGTTGTCGACAATTTCGCTTGGGCGTTTCGACATTCCTGCAGTTTGCTGAACAAAAAACAAGTTGGCACGTTTGTCCCGAATTCGATTTCATTTTGTCTGTCGGGTGGTGGAGGGTTATGTAAAAAAAAACTTACATTATGCCTACATGATAATCTTACCCAAAAGTAACAACAATTGTGAATTACAAGTGGCTGCATTGACATGCAATAACACCCCTTTGCGGAGTGCATGAAAGTTGTGGATAACGATGCTTCTTGACGGAATGTCATATCTGCGAGACTTCCAATTATCCCCACTTATTATTACGATTACTGATGTATTCCACCAGGTAAGGCCCACTGAGCAATTGGCTCGTCTTCAGAGGCGAGCTGGCCACAGCACCCTCAACTCGTTCTCTACAATGTCCATGTTTTTGCCTTCTGTTACTGCTGCTGCTGCTGTGCTCACGCAGCACCACGGATCTCCCGTGTAAGATAGCCAGGTAACTGGATAAACGGGACCATCATCCGTGTAACAAGTCAAAATAAACTTACACATCATACCTCATCGATGTGGCTTAGGTCATACGTGGGAAATTATAGCAGCAGCAGCAGCCAAATAATTTCAACGCAAGTTTCTAAAAGTGAAGGGGCAAAATGGAAAGAGCCGGAGGAAAAATCCACGCGGGCACCACAGAGAGAGGACACGCAGGCTCCAAATCTCCAACAGAGAGGCATCATCAGGGTCCGGCATGGAACCTAGCAGCTCCTGCGTGCCAGGCGAGGGAGATGACATTTTCTCGCCACCGTGGCACCCAAGCAGAAGTGACGTCATGCCAATTGGTGTATAATGTCGAGGAAAAAAAATATTTCTCTAAATATAAATTACTGTTCACATGCCTTAACACATAGGATGGTCAAAAGGGTGTTGAGATTGACATTAAAAGGACTGTATGCACCGGGAAGATGAAGCGTTCCGCATTCTTCAACGCGGCTTGAAGATCAGTGCCATCTATTACACGATTAGGGCGTGATTGCCAGGGCTCTCGGCGTAAGCCTCAAGTGATGTTTGTGCCACCTGTGTTGGGTGCATTGTCCAGATCGCGACTGGGCCCGCCCCTGGCTTCTGTCTGTGTCATTGTATAGAGAGCGGCGTTGTTCATTGCAAGGCCCGGGGGCCACTGGCGGCCCTGGTGGCCTTTAGTGCGGCCCCCGACAAGACACAAAAGTGAAAACAACCCCCCCCCCATCATCATCATCACCATCGTCGTCGTCATGGTGCTGCTGTCAAAAACCCCACGATGGTTTCAATGGTGCGGCGGTCCTCACGCTGACGACGTCTTATTGGCGAAACTGGCCCCCCTCTGAAAACGAGTGAAGAATGCTGGGGCAGGTTATAAATGTCGGCTATAGATCGCATTCAGTTTCGCGTTTGTACACGGGAATATATATTCACGCCAAAAATATTGACGTGTAAATCACGCAGACTTCGTTTGCAAATTAATTCGCCGAGCCAGAAAGCGGCACAGGGCGAGCGGTGACGCAGTGGTCGGCGCGCGGGGCTCACGGACCCAGCAAAGCTGAGTTTGATTCCCAACCATGGGGGAAGATGAGTGCTGAGTGATACCTGAACCAGTCGTGGTCCCCCACCGCTCTACCCTGACCCACCATGACTCACGTGGTGAAGTGCGGTGTCTCGACAACCTCCACCCCCCCTCCGTGACTGGCCCCGTGTGGAGAAGCTCCCCGCGCAGCAGCGAAGTGGCGTGTGTAGGAGGAGGGCTTGAAGTCGTTGTTATTGTTTGCTCACTCACTGCCCAAAGTAAAACTCGGGCACCTACTGGGGGCCTTGACTTCTGGTCTTCTTGCGCAACGTAATCCTATATTGCGCAACTTCGGCCCACGCTGTTGCTGCTGCTTAAGGAAATCAATGCGTCGGAATGGGCTGCATGGGTCACCACGTGGAAGCGTTCACGATAATCCTAGAACCTCTCCGAGCTGATGTCACGAATTGCACCATGCAAAGGCTGACAATGTCGAGCACTTTTGTCATTTGTCGACACGCACAATCCGAATAAAACACAATAGTGACTGATCCCACCTTTAGGTACGTTTAGAAAACAGCATTCCATTCGCCTGCGCATTGGAATGCGCATTCTACATATTTGAGATGATCCTCATGCGTGCGCGCACGCGTGGTCCAAACGCGGCCAGTGGGGAGCCGTAGCGTCGTCGTCGGCGCGCTGCGCTACTTTCCCACCAGACCTGAGGCTGAGTCCCAGCTACGGCTAACATCCGTGGCGAGCGATATCAGAACCCGGCCCTGCACCCGGGTTGTGTTGTGTAAACATCGCCATTTTGGCCCGCACTTGACAGGCCTTCATAGGTGCTCATGAACAGTGCTTGCACTTAGCAGTCTGCTGAAGGCTCTCTGTGTGGTCTTTGTCTCTGCGGGACATCTGTGAACAACAAGCTTCATAGCTCATTGGATTTCTCCAGGATAAATAAAGATGATGATTCTGCTGTTTGTATTTGTTTGTAAGCGACAAATACATGCTGGAAAATTGCACCACAACTAACAACACATTCTGAGAGGTGTCTAGTTTCAGTTTTACTCAAGAAGCCTCAAACCTAAATGTTCATTTCCTTTTCTGAATTAGGTATTACAGTCTTATGCATACCTGCATAACGTTGGTGATGGGGGTCATTTGACCAGATTTTTCACTCAGCTGGTTAAGTATGTGGGAGAGAGGCAGAACACTTATAGAAATCACTCCTTACAATAGAATCGAACTTAGGTCACCGGGCTCATAATGCGGAGCGTTAGCCACTGCGTCACCATCCACCCATTTATCTCCCCATGAAGACTTTGTGTTTATCGCCAGGCTAGAGCATATGCCGACCACGAGTCTGTGTTGCAATGGAGCCTCGGGGGTTTACAATCAGCTCGGCAAATCAGCCAAACTCCAATATGTTAGCAAAACCGACGCAGAAAACAACATCACGTTGACATTGCAGCTCAAATCCTGGCCCGAGGCCAACTCAGCCCATCATCCCGCTGAGTTCAGTGACGATCGGTGTTACTTTGTTAGGACACCAGCAGTGGGTTTACTGTGGATAGACTTGCCCCTTCCAGAGAAATGTGACATTTCTGTCCGTGGCTCTGGGCGACCAACAACAAAAGTGAGCGACACCAGGCCTCGCTTAGTTAAGGAGGCAGAAAGCGTGACTTTGTACGGGACTAGAGGGACGCTGTAAACGAGTGAAAGAACTAAATCTAGTTTGTATCATTAGCTATCGGCTAAGTCTCTGCATGGAGATTGCTTGATGGCAGCTCTCCAGGTGTGTGAGCCCAGATGACGTCAACTCCGTTTACGTTCTATCACCAATGCACCTATGCCTGCTAAGTGTCATCTCCGACTGAAGGACTTGACAACCCACGTGTGTGTACGAACGTGTGTACACGTGTGTACGTTGAACTTTTTTTGCACCCTACGTAGCTGACCGCGCTCATCGGAGGTGGATATTGCGTGTCCAGTGTCGACTGGCCTGCTTGTGTGCATACCTTGTGCTGTGTACATATGCAGGGTGGGCCAAAAGTCAGGACACATAGAGTTGTTATTATTTATGTTAACAGATCACTTGAAATTAGTTTAGGACTGTTTAAAGTAAGATTACAGTGACTTCTTTAGCATTCATAAAAAAATAATTTAACTTGTTCGTCTTTCAGTGAACTTTCCTTCAAATTTGCTATCTGATCAAGTAAGAAGACAAATCGATATGAATCACGATAACAGATCAAATGTTAACAATAACGAATCAACAATTAACATTTTTAATGCCAGCGTTAAATTAAATATCCCAAATGTGTCCTGACTTTTGGGCCACTGTGTACATGCAGAGCCCTCTTGTCAACGCACTGCTGGATAAGGGCCTTCTGCAGGTCGTCGGGGTTACTTCACCACCCTGGGCAGTGCCGGGTCGGTGAAAACGGGAAGCGTTCATGTGGGAACATGGAAGTACAGCTCAACAATGCATCTTGCTGGTGCACGGGCCTGGGGCTGCCCACAACCACCGTAGCCTATAGCACCTGCTGTGCTTGGCGGTTGTCCGTCCAAGTGCTATTCAGGCTGACACCTGCTTAGCGTCCGCGATGCGACAAGATCGGACGCAGGCATTGTGTGTGCTTAGATGATCGTCGTGTAAGTGACGGCAGGCAGCCATGATCGATATTTTAAAACATCTTCGGCCCCCGCCGCCCGCCAATCTTTCTTGAGGGTGATTTTGTAGCTCCTAGAGCGCACGCTGTTCAAATAATATTGACTGTAGTGTTCATGTGCTCTTTGGTTCGGGTGGGCAGAGCGGTGTTACGGTGGTTGGCGCACTGTGCTATGGACCTGGTGACCTGAGTTTGATTCCTGCCCACGGTTGTTAATTTCCTGCAAAGAGTGACTCACGTCCCTTTGTGTGTCGATTCAAAACCACCAGAGCTCGCTTAATCGGTAACTTTCCCGTTGCTTGCGTGTTATCCGCGTGCGGTTGTTTGTTTCGTGCCCTGAACTCTGAAACTATAAAACTAAACTATTTTTATTTTACCAGGTAAGGCTCACTGGGCAATACAGCTCTTTGTCAGAAGCGACCTGGCCACAAGTGACAGCTCAACGAAGTGGCTTATCGCGTGGACATTTATAGCAGCAGCCAGATACTCTGAACGCGTGTTTATAGATGTGGAGGTAAAAACTGGAGGACCCAGACAAAAATCCACGCGGCCACGGGGAGAGAGACACGCACATTCCAAATATACAGCAGGCATCAGGGTTGGGATCGAACCCACGACCTCCTGCATACCAGGCGAGGGAGTTAACATCTCGCGACCACGGCGCCCCAGAAGCGAGGGTCTCACTCTGCAGCACAACACATCAGGGGCAACGCTCATCTCCGTCCCTGGTCCAGAGCCAATGGCGGAAACTCTCACCGTTCCTTTGAAAGGGACATCTTTAAGTTCTTTCGGTAAAGATGAAGGTGCAGCCCTGTAGTTAATTTCCCACGGCACAGCTAGAGGGTGTTTTGGCCTACTTCCACACTGGCCAGACGTTTTGGCTGAGGTGGGAGAGTAACCACACTTTACCCCACCGCTCGCGACCTGCCGTTGGACTAACTGCGGTGTTGCCCACTCCTATTGCCGGGTAGACGGAGGCGGACGGGGATTTAATCATCTTGCACCGATGTTTCAGCTGGCGTGCCGGAGATCAAATCGAATTGGCGACCACGAGATTACACCATGGTAGCGTCCCGAGTTCTATAGGACGACTAACTCAGGCTTCCAAGAAGACCCGCTCTGGATTGCTGCTTTCCCGGCACGCGGACTACGCTGTCCACACCGCTGCCCATTTGTCGGCCGCCGCCCACGGTGGGCTATAAAATCGCCGCCCTTCGGCACGGGGATCCTAAAAGTAACGGCGCCGTGCATTTTTAAGTGCAATTTGATTGGAGCGTGGGGCGTGGACGTGGTGAACATTCTCGTTGGTGAGCACACAAATTGGGGGGGGGGGGGGGGGGGGACCGTTTCCCCGTTGGCTCGAGCGACTGAGTAGAATATGCAGAAGACGCGACGGACGTGGACGGAGCGGGGAGAGGCGACGGCGAGCCGTGAAGCTTGACCGGGGCCCAGCCCAAGTTGTGGTCAGCAATGTCTAAAAACTCGGTTCGCATAGAGGGCCAAAAATAAGGTCAGAATTGTATTTCCCCGCATTACGGTAGAGATGCGTTTCCTTCCCGCATAATTTTTGTTGGTGTACATACACAGGGTGGCCCAAAAAGTCGACATATGGTTATTTTAACATTTCCCAAAAGGTTATTGAATTTATTTGAACAAATCTTCAAACTGACTCCTGCTAACATCAATGCGTGCACGAGTTCTCTTTTGAAATGAATTTAGGACTTTTTAAAAGGTTACAGTTTGTAATCTTTGAATATTCATCAATTATGTTTAGTCTCAATTCATGTGGGGTTCTTGGTCGAGTTTTGTAAATGTCATCTGAAAAGAAATGAGAACATTTTATATTAATAATATGATCATCGATAAAATATTAACCTAAAGAATAAAAAATATATATTTACATGCCACTGTTAAAATAAATTAAATATCCGTGTGTGTCCTGAATTTTGGGCCACCGTGTAAATGGACAGGCACACCACATACAGTGTGACCTCACATTCAAACGTTGCCTCCCAGAGATGGCCTGGTGGCTCAGAGGTCGGTGTGTGCCGTGCTTCCAACGCTGAAAACCTGGATTTGAATTCAGGCAAGGCGCTTGTGATTAAACCGAACTGTCAAGTGTAGCAGGTTTATAGTGTCGACTCATCACCAATAACCCAACCTAATCTTATTACATTTCGGTTTCGTAATTTAATTTGCCAAAAAATTCCTCTGAGAATTTAAAATACGAGTTTTATTTCCATGCGACAAACGTTTCTCTGCAGAAGAGCATGTGGGCAAGTGTTGTACCCTTGTGGGTGGATCAGAGGCTGCTTGCAGGGATCTCAGAAGTAGCTCTGTAGTATCCGCTTCCGCAGGCCGTTCCTGAACACGAAGGTTTGCGCTGCTCGGCGAGATCGCAAACAGACGGTGCCGCGGCGTAACATCGGGAGCACAACTGGGATAAACCGGCGAAAAATATAGAAATAAGTAAACAAATGCGTTCAAAACATTGCCTTGCTTGTCCCAAGAAGGCTGGAACGGTTCCACGCGTCCGTCGGCGGCGTGTGCCCACTCGGTGCCCAGAGACCCGGCCCCCTCAATGAGGGTTGTGCCCCCTCAATGAGGGTTGTGCCCCCTTAGTGAGGGGTTGTGCCCCCTCAATGAGGGTTGTACCCCATCAATGAGGGTTGTGCCCCCTCAATGAGGGTTGTGCCCCCTCAATGAGGGTTGTGCCCCCTCAATGAGGGGTTGTGCCCCCTCAGTGAGGGGTTGTGCCCCCTCAATGAGGGGTTGTGCCCCCTCAGTGAGGGGTTGTGCCCCCTTAATGAGGGGTTGTGCCACCACACTGGCTTCCTCCCGACTCCCAGTTGAGGCAACGATGCCCAGAGGCGGCATCCCAGCCGCGTTTGCGCTCGCGTGTCCCCAGGTAGAGTGGTGGCAGAGTGGTTAGCGCACTACGCTACGAACCCGGCCACCTAGATTCGATTCTCAGCCGCGGCCGACATCGGTGGCGAGTTACAGAGTGATAGCCGGACCGGTCCTGGGCCTCCCCTAGGTCGACTCGGCCTTAAATGAGTATCTGATGTGGTGTGTAAACATCAGCCACGGGGGTGACGAAGGCTGCCGGAACGTGGTGTGACGACGACACCACCACGATCACCTCGCCATGCGCTGCACCGGCCTTCGTAGTTGCTCGCTTAACAGCGCTTAGCGCCCCACCCCCCGACAGTTCGGTGTTGGTCGCACAAGTTGAATCTCTTGCCTTTGTTGTTCCCGGCCCGTGCGCCGTGCGGCTCTGCCGTGGGGCACGTTCGCTGCGCTCAACAGAGCCCAAGCGGCTCGGGGCCTTCGCGGGGCAGAGCCCCTGGCAAGCCGCAGGGAGCTGTAGCCACCCGTCGATCCAAGCAGGCGGGCGTCCCAACAATTGACTCCTGTCGTGTTTTTGTTTATATGTATGTATCTATGTATGTCTGTATATATATGTATGTCTGTATATATGTCTGCATGTCTGTCTGTCGAACTTCTTTTGCACCATTCAGCAGCCAACCGTGCTAATCGGAGGTGCAGGGGAAGGGCAACAAACTAACAGACAACCTTTTTTTTTTAAAGAAATCTAGCTTTTCAATCTAGATTTATAAGTGCATCGCTCCCGTGGCTTCCTAATATCGGAGGGAATTGAGTTCGGGATGGCTGCAGAAGCAGTACATCTGAGAGCGCCACGTGATGCGGTGACCGTCGTCTTTGCTCAATGGCAGCAGCCAAAAGCCGCTGCTGCTGCTGCTGCGAGGATGACCGGAGATCGCGTGACGCTTTATGTCCCTGGACGAGATCAGCGAGGTATTCGGGTTCATTTGTACTGATTGTTGTTGTAACCGTCTTAGCCACCCCTAGTTGACATCTTGGAAAATTAGCTTTATAGCTCATCAGATTCCTCCAGTATAACAAAAAATATTCTGATTTTGAAAAAATGTCTGAATTGTCAGCATTCATGGTGGCGATGAGATTCAAGGCTTGTTTTTTTGTGTCATTTGTCTCTGTGTGAATTATCGTGAATGGTGAAATTCACACAATTGGGATGATGATGATGGTGGTGGTCGAGATGATGATGATGATGCTGCGTGAGGGAATGTTGGGGAACGTGTTCAGTGGATGGTGGTTGAGGCTCGTGATGGCCTGCTCCTATGAATTGATGCGTTGGACGTGGTGGCGGTGCTGATGAGGAAACGGGACCAACTTAACGTCTCCCCCCGCCACCTCCCCACCCAGTGAGCGAGGTGAAGGTTAAAGTGAATGTTTGGACTTGTGTCCGTACAGTACCGCCAACTGGGGGGTTGTTGTTGGACTTTGCCCCTGCGTGGAGAGCCCACCCTGGCGCTCATTAAAAATGACCCCAAAACAGAGGTGACAACAACAACAACCACAAACATTAACGAGGTGTTTAAAACGTAGCAGGCTATCGCGACCAGTATTATTAATAATGAAGGTTTTTGGGGTAGATCGCGTTATTTATAAATGTGTCGCAACCCTCCATGATTAAGAAGGTGCTTTGCGAATACAATACTGTACTCGTTAAAAAATAATTTTATAAATGTACAGCTCTTTGCCAATCCATCCTGTCGGTTGTTCGACCGCGCTGGTCAGTGCGGGTCGTGAAGGGGGGGGGGGGAGTGGGGGATGGGGGTGGGCACAGGTCCAGCTCAGATATTATTCTCCGCTCTTTTGTTAAATCTTCTTCCAGCGCACGGCGAGTGGCGTCAGCTCGACGTGAGACTTCAGTGTGTGAGCCGCGTGGTAATAGCTGGGGGAGTAGCGCGACTAACGCCGCCCAGTCCCCCGTGATGCGCACTCGTTGGCGACGTCCTCCGTCGTGTGGCCGGGCGGCTGCAGGCCCTGCACCGTGCGCCAACTTCAGTGCCCCACTCGTGGGAGAGGCGAGCGCAGCGGCAGCGGTGGTGGCGGCGGTGGCGAGCGAGCGAGCGGTCGCCCTTCTAAAGCGGTCGGTGGAGCCACCGGCACCGCCAGAGTGAACTTGACAGGACGAGGGGGAGCAGCAGCGGCGAGGCCCTCTACGAGGCTGCGGTGGTCAGGGATCTCGACACAACTCCCCGGCGCTCCCCAGTTGACCCCCGGTTCGTCCAATTGTCTCGCGCGGCGGTCCCAGGTTGGTTTCCGGGATCTCACACGAATTCGTGGAGGGTCGAGCAGCTGGTCTTGGTCTCACGAGAGGTCCTATGCTTGCTCAGATTTTTCCCAGTTGGCTTGATGTCGCGGCCTCCCACAAAATGGATTTGACAATACGTTTTGTTGAATGTATTGTAAAGACTCATCGAATGGGGATCCTAAATATTTTTCATTTTTGAGGAAGTAAACCGTTTTTTTTGGGTTCACACAATGTGTGGTGACATAGAAGTAAGTACATGCACAGAATTGGATTATGGGACAAATCGCAATTATTCTGGGATATCGCACAAAGCTGCGAGCAGCCCCATAAAGGTCAAGTATGGGAAAAGCTCCGCATTCAATCGCAACGTTCAGTGGCTGTGGATTTTTATGAAGTTACTATTCACGTTTCTCAACGATTGGTGATCGTCACTAATGCGTAGCACTCTGGCGTAGCACAAGACTTTCAAATCGGAAGGCCTTAGATTTAAATGTTGCTCAGAGTCCATCGTTCACCCAGCTCGATAACTTGAGCACCACTTTACGGGAAGTCAACAATCATTAGCATTTATCTTGACTGACCCTGCCATAAATACGTGGAGTTTACACCACTGACTGAAGGCCACTAAAGCCCTCGTGCTCATGTAAGCAGGGAGTTACGCTGACTTTAAAAAATAATTGTAAACCTGAGGGTCGATTGAGAACTCTGCAGCACAGCTTGACGTCTGCTCTCTTCTCCTGGAGCCCACTGAGCATGAAACACGCTGCTGGTCGCTAACGAGCAACACGCACACACACACATTGCTGTGTAAGTCCGTTCCCTTCCGACCGCCGATTCGTCCGTCCGTCCATCCATCCATTAATTCGTGCGTTGGACTGTCGGTCATTCGGTCCTTTGGGCTGTTGATCTATTGGTCTATTGGTCTTTCCGTCAGTCAGTCCGTTCCTCCGTCCATCGGTCCGTCCATCCGTCTGTATCTGTTTTTCTTTCCATCTGTCGGTCCCGTCCACCAGCTCGTACTCGGCTGATGAGAGCCGGCTATTGTTTTTTTTTCGTGAGCTCGGAGATCAGAAATGCGGGGTTTCCTGCACGACGGTGGGATTCTTGCGGGCGGTGGGATTTTTGCATGCGGGGAGCGCTTGGTCGCTGGGGGTGTTTTGGCGTGACTCTGCGCGCTCTCGCTACCCCTTCTGCGGGCGAGACGCACAATGGCTGTGGCTGCTGGCGGCGAAGGGGTCCAATTACCGCGCCCTTCTCACGTTTCTCCTCCGACGCTGGCGCGCACTGCACGCACTTTAATTGACGTCAAATGGAAGGTTACGTTTTCGTCCGAATACCTCAAATCGCGTGCGGTAACATTCGACCTGCGCATCCCTCCACATCCAACGAGAGAAACCTAAACCTTTTTCTACACACCGTGTCATCAACATCATGATTTATCCACGGATGATGGATGTATGTCGGTATGTTGAACTTCTTTTGCACCGTACATGACGAAGGCCTCTCCTCGCTGCCACCTCTAATTATTCTAATTATTATTAATTGCTCCATCTCTGCGGTGGACGTCCTCTTGGGCGAGTTTCTTCGTGTGGCTGCCCCCTCTGCTCTTAGTCTTGACCACCGGCCATCATTCCTTCTAGCAACCTATCACAGGATTATTAGAAGCACCAAATATTGTTCCACCAATATCGTTATCTTGTTTGTTCGCGTAAAACAATTCACCACCAATTCAGTGCTTTGGGAGAAGTCTTCTTGTTCCTGTCGTGTCCTGCCACCACATTCCGGCATTGGGCACGTGGTGATGATGATTTGGCCAGCAGTGAATAGACCATGGCTGATGATGCCCGGCTCCACTAGGCGCCGAAGGACCAACAGATGCTCCACGCGTTGTGTCTCACCGCAGTGACACGAGTCGGTGTCGTTAGAGTGGCCGCACCTTCTCCGAAAGTTGACTCTCGATCCGCCGACCGCCCTCGGAAGGCGATTTAAACTCACCCAGGCGGTTCGGATTCCATTTGAAGAATCGCTTCTTTCTCGGGAGACATTTTTAACCATCTCATTCATATCATATATTATTTACCCTGTGTTGTTTGCATAGCTCTGTTCACTCCGTAAGCCTAAATGTAACATTAGCACATAATTTGCATATACTTTGCATAAACCATAAACAGTTGATTCTGACAGTCACAATTCAAAGCATGTATCATGGTCAAAAATAATCGATTTTAATCGATGAATCGACACATCATTACATGCATAATTGCCAGCGTCTGCTGAATTTCACCGAGTCCTCCGTGCTTGCAGTTATTACTTACGGTATTTCATCATCGTTTCAGCAGTATTTGTAGCTGAAAAGCCAGCAATGCACTGCTTCAGGAAATGCCGGCGGTTGTTTCTTTGCGTTTGCCCACTGGCTGTGGGCTTTTTATCAATTCTTTTGCGACCCGTTTGAAACTTGTGACAAGGCAGCTCGGCGGGGCGCGGTGGCGGCAGCGATCATGGCCACTGAACCTCGGTGCCCGTGACTGACCCACGGGCGACGTTTGCCCGCAGCATTCGCGCGGCTTGTGAGACGCGCGACGCTCCGCGTGCCACCCTCTTGGTTATCGCTTGGGAGAGCTCCGCCATACAATTGTCTCCACCCGCTGCGGAAGGTGACTGTGGATAACCCTGACCGGGCCGTGGAGTGTCAAACCGTTGTGACCCTCGCAAAGTTCAGCGGAAGCATTGAGGTCAACCTCATGCGACTTTTCCCGAGGCTTCCACTTCGGCTGTGGGACATGGACATTGGACAGATTCGTTGCTATGAAACGCACATCGCGGACTCTTGGCAGTTTTTGTCCGTTCGTAAAAGTTCTTCGTCCGGCCTGGCTTGGACATCGCTGCCGGCGCCGCCACATCTGAACGAGGTGCGGACGGTCTGTTGTGCCGTCTGGCCGAGGCATCGCCGCTCGGTAACATCCTGCCTCTCCCTGCTCCAGCGTGCACGTGGTGCCCGCGAGGCGAGCGCGTGGCGAGGATCTTGGTTTTCGTGTCTCTGTTGGTGGCGACAACGTGGATACTTGCGGCATGGCGTAGATGGTGAGGTGTCGGGCTCAAGACTGAGCGCTGCCCAGGGTAAATGGTTTATGGTTGTCATTGTCATCATCACCTTCCCAATTCTTGTCATGGTCATCTTCACCATAATCATCACCATGATGGTCATCACCATGATGATCATCACCATGGTCATCATCATTGTTATCATGGTCGATGAAACACGTACCACCTGATGAGGCTGCATCATTTGGTGGGAAGTCATTGGTAGTTGTGGTATGTGGACTTGTCCTTGCCATAGGAACATGGAAATTTCAGTCCTGGTTCAGCACCTCCCCCCCCCTCCCTAGTGGAGGGAAGCACTGCACAATGCTTGTTTGAGCAAAGGTGGGGCTCAACTTATTTGAATGAGACAATAAAACAAATTCCAGCAACTACAGCTCTTAGACGTTGACATCATTAAGCAGTAAGACGAATGCGATCTGTCACGAGCGTTATGACACGCATCCTGTAAGTAATACTGAATATCCCCTATGATACTATCGAGCGCTCGCGTATAATTAAGACATTAATACTTTAATAACTTATTTGCTCCTTTTGCCAAGTCCAGCAAAAAAGTGCCTCCAAACATAGACGCTTCCATTGAAGAAAACTAAAATAACCCAAGACATCGTCGTTTAGATATTTGACATTTCAACAGATATGCCGGCGTCGTTCCCAGCCATTGTGAACTTTTTGTTGTTGATAGGCGGTGGACCTCGCACCGCAACCCAACGCAGTGGATCGAGTTTCCCTCCAACTGGAGGCCGCCTTCTGCATTATTAATCTCCTGTTTGGCTGCGGGCCTTGGGGAGGCTTTTAAACAAAATCCTTCTTGAACAATTACCCCATTCTCTTTCTATGACTGTCTTCGTAATAATCACCGCGCCACACCGTTCCAATTTTCTTCTCGCTTGCCATCGTCTGCTTCGTCTTCGTCTTCTGTGTGGTGTGGAGTTTATCAGCAACGTTCGTACGTTCACGTGGAGGTGGCGAGTGTGCCAGTGGATAGCTTCGGGAGTAGCCACAATGCGAATATCTGAAACGCTGCCTGGCGATCGATGGAAGAGGGCAGTGGATCTACTGTGTGGTCCATGGTTTGAGATGTAGACTCGCATGGAGATTCAGTCTCATATAGAGAGACCCATAGACTTACACACACAGCTGGGCAATATCTGAAATGCTGGCGTAAGTATGTATGTTGAACTTCTTTCACACTGTACGTAGAAAACCGTGCAAATAGGAGGTGTGGGGGAGGACAACAAACTAAACACAAAAAGCAGTTCTCACGAAATGAGGTTTCAACGAAGTTGATTTAAACGTGCACGGCTCCAGTGGCTTCCAAATATCGGAAGGAAGAGCATTCCAGACGGCCACAGAAGCGCGTCTGAAAGCGCCGTGCGATGCGGTGACCACCGCCTTTGTTCGACGGCGAGCCAACAGCAGCTCCTGCTGCTGCGAGTGGCCCGTGGCGTCGGCAATGAGCCGGTCCCCATCGCCTGGCGAGGGGAGCCGGTCCCGGGTTTGCTCGCGTTGCCCCCAGCCCCACCCCCAGCCCCTCCCTGCACGCCCTGCGGGGTCAGTGGCTGGGGGCGGTGACCCCCGAGCGCTCAGTCCCCCGCGGGCTGTGGGGCACCCCCCCCCCCCCCCCCGAGTGCTTCGTCACCGGCACCGTCCGCCGTCGTGGCGGCGCCCCAGCCTGCCCTGGACGAGCCTCTTGGTGAAGAGGTTTTATTTCATTTGACTTTGAAGGGTTTCGGTGGTGGGGGAGGGAGGGGGGAGAGAAGCTGCCGGCGCGCGTGGCCGCGTCCCCTGCCGCCTTCTCGCCGAGAGGTGTGATAGCGCAGTACGAGACTCTCATCATCATCGTCGTCATCTGGGTTTGCGTGGCATCTGTACAATACGGTACGATGTGGAAGTGTCTTAACCGTACCTCCTCCAGGTGCTGTGCGGACAAGGTGAGTGTCTGTGTGGGTGTAGATGGTCTGACTGTGAGTCTGTGGGTGAGTGAATGGGTCCGTGGGTCTCCGTGCTGGCACGGGGCCGCCTCGCTCTGCGTAGAGGATCGACGATGTGGCCGTGTCCGCTCGCTGCCCCTCTCACTGTCTCTCACTGCCCTTCTCTGTCCCTCCCTGCCCCCTCTCCCTGCCCCCTCTCTCCCTGCCCCCTCTCTCCCTGCCCCCTCTCTCCCTGCCCCCTCTCGCTGCCCCCTCTCGCTGCCCCCTCTCTCGCTGCCCCCTCTCTCGCTGCCCCTCTCTCGCTGCCCCCTCTCGCTGCCCCCTCTCCCTGCCCCTCTCTCCCTGCCCCCTCTCCCTGCCCCCTCTCCCTGCCCCCTCTCCCTGCCCCCTCTCGCTGCCCCTTTCACGCCGCAGGTGGCACGCGAGGCTGGTGGCGCTCGCGCGCGGGAGCCGCACGAACCACGTCAAGAAGCGCAGGGCGGAGGTGCAGCTTGAGCAGGTACGTGTTGTCTCTGCCTGTGTGTGTGTAGGGTGTGTTGTCTCTGCCTGTGTGTGTGTAGGGTGTGTCTCTGTGTGTGTAGGGTGTGTGTGTAGGGTGTGTCTCTGTGTGTGTAGGGTGTGTGTGTAGGGTGTGTCTCTGTGTGTGTAGGGTGTGTGTGTAGGGTGTGTCTCTGTGTGTGTAGGGTGTGTGTGTAGGGTGTGTTGTCTCTGCCTGTGTGTGTGTAGGGTGTGTCTCTGTGTGTGTAGGGTGTGTGTGTAGGGTGTGTTGTCTCTGCCTGTGTGTGTGTAGGGTGTGTCTCTGTGTGTGTAGGGTGTGTGTGTAGGGTGTGTTGTCTCTGCCTGTGTGTGTGTAGGGTGTGTCTCTGTGTGTGTAGGGTGTGTGTGTAGGGTGTGTCTCTGTGTGTGTAGGGTGTGTGTGTAGGGTGTGTCTCTGTGTGTGTAGGGTGTGTGTGTAGGGTGTGTCTCTGTGTGTGTAGGGTGTGTGTGTAGGGTGTGTTGTCTCTGCCTGTGTGTGTGTAGGGTGTGTCTCTGTGTGTGTAGGGTGTGTGTGTAGGGTGTGTTGTCTCTGCCTGTGTGTGTGTAGGGTGTGTCTCTGTGTGTGTAGGGTGTGTGTGTAGGGTGTGTTGTCTCTGCCTGTGTGTGTGTAGGGTGTGTCTCTGTGTGTGTAGGGTGTGTGTGTAGGGTGTGTCTCTGTGTGTGTAGGGTGTGTGTGTAGGGTGTGTCTCTGTGTGTGTAGGGTGTGTGTGTAGGGTGTGTCTCTGTGTGTGTAGGGTGTGTGTGTAGGGTGTGTCTCTGTGTGTGTAGGGTGTGTGTGTAGGGTGTGTTGTCTCTGCCTGTGTGTGTGTAGGGTGTGTCTCTGTGTGTGTAGGGTGTGTGTGTAGGGTGTGTTGTCTCTGCCTGTGTGTGTGTAGGGTGTGTCTCTGTGTGTGTAGGGTGTGTGTGTAGGGTGTGTTGTCTCTGCCTGTGTGTGTGTAGGGTGTGTCTCTGTGTGTGTAGGGTGTGTGTGTAGGGTGTGTCTCTGTGTGTGTAGGGTGTGTGTGTAGGGTGTGTCTCTGTGTGTGTAGGGTGTGTGTGTAGGGTGTGTCTCTGTGTGTGTAGGGTGTGTGTGTAGGGTGTGTCTCTGTGTGTGTAGGGTGTGTGTGTAGGGTGTGTTGTCTCTGCCTGTGTGTGTGTAGGGTGTGTCTCTGTGTGTGTAGGGTGTGTGTGTAGGGTGTGTTGTCTCTGCCTGTGTGTGTGTAGGGTGTGTCTCTGTGTGTAGGGTGTGTGTGTAGGGTGTGTCTCTGTGTGTGTAGGGTGTGTGTGTAGGGTGTGTCTCTGTGTGTGTAGGGTGTGTGTGTAGGGTGTGTCTCTGTGTGTGTAGGGTGTGTGTGTAGGGTGTGTCTCTGTGTGTGTAGGGTGTGTGTGTAGGGTGTGTTGTCTCTGCCTGTGTGTGTGTAGGGTGTGTCTCTGTGTGTGTAGGGTGTGTGTGTAGGGTGTGTTGTCTCTGCCTGTGTGTGTGTAGGGTGTGTCTCTGTGTGTGTAGGGTGTGTGTGTAGGGTGTGTTGTCTCTGCCTGTGTGTGTGTAGGGTGTGTCTCTGTGTGTGTAGGGTGTGTGTGTAGGGTGTGTTGTCTCTGCCTGTGTGTGTGTAGGGTGTGTCTCTGTGTGTGTAGGGTGTGTGTGTAGGGTGTGTTGTCTCTGCCTGTGTGTGTGTAGGGTGTGTCTCTGTGTGTAGGGTGTGTGTGTAGGGTGTGTCTCTGTGTGTGTAGGGTGTGTGTGTAGGGTGTGTCTCTGTGTGTGTAGGGTGTGTGTGTAGGGTGTGTCTCTGTGTGTGTAGGGTGTGTGTGTAGGGTGTGTCTCTGTGTGTGTAGGGTGTGTGTGTAGGGTGTGTTGTCTCTGCCTGTGTGTGTGTAGGGTTGGCCGGTGTGTGTGTAGGGTGTGTTGTCTCTGCCTGTGTGTGTGTAGGGTGTGTCTCTGTGTGTGTAGGGTGTGTGTGTAGGGTGTGTTGTCTCTGCCTGTGTGTGTGTAGGGTGTGTCTCTGTGTGTGTAGGGTGTGTGTGTAGGGTGTGTTGTCTCTGCCTGTGTGTGTGTAGGGTGTGTCTCTGTGTGTGTAGGGTGTGTGTGTAGGGTGTGTTGTCTCTGCCTGTGTGTGTGTAGGGTGTGTCTCTGTGTGTGTAGGGTGTGTGTGTAGGGTGTGTTGTCTCTGCCTGTGTGTGTGTAGGGTGTGTCTCTGTGTGTGTAGGGTGTGTGTGTAGGGTGTGTTGTCTCTGCCTGTGTGTGTGTAGGGTGTGTCTCTGTGTGTGTAGGGTGTGTGTGTAGGGTGTGTTGTCTCTGCCTGTGTGTGTGTAGGGTGTGTCTCTGTGTGTAGGGTGTGTGTGTAGGGTGTGTCTCTGTGTGTGTAGGGTGTGTGTGTAGGGTGTGTCTCTGTGTGTGTAGGGTGTGTGTGTAGGGTGTGGTGTCTCTGTGTGTGTAGGGTGTGTGTGTAGGGTGTGTCTCTGTGTGTGTAGGGTGTGTGTGTAGGGTGTGTTGTCTCTGCCTGTGTGTGTGTAGGGTGTGTCTCTGTGTGTGTAGGGTGTGTGTGTAGGGTGTGTTGTCTCTGCCTGTGTGTGTGTAGGGTGTGTCTCTGTGTGTGTAGGGTGTGTGTGTAGGGTGTGTTGTCTCTGCCTGTGTGTGTGTAGGGTGTGTCTCTGTGTGTGTAGGGTGTGTGTGTAGGGTGTGTTGTCTCTGCCTGTGTGTGTGTGTAGGGTGTAGGGTGTGTGTGTGTCTCTGTGTGTGTGTAGGGTATGTGTGTAGGATGTAGGGTGCGTGTGTGTAGGGTGTAGGGTGTGTGTGTAGGGTGTGTGTGTGATCCTGCCAGTGGGCGTTCGATACTTCACGTGGCCTTAACGTGCACCTAGCCTGGCACAAGCGCCGCGGTGCTTGTTGTTGCTGTTGTTGTTGTGTGCGTATGCGGGCACGGGCACGTGTCGTCTGACTGGGTCTCTAATGTCTTTATTGCGGCTCAGCGGGAGCCCAGTACAGAGCACCGCTCACAGCGGGGGGGGGAACAGAAACTCTGTGGACCCGCCAGGGCTTAACGAGGGGGGACATCCTGGGGAGGTCACGAGGGGGGGGGGCATTCTGGGTGAGTAACGAGGGGGGAGATAACGAGCGCAATGTGGGGTAGAGAGGGGCTGGCAAAGGTGTGGGGGGGGGGGATCCTGCTGGATCTTAGGATTCTTGCGAGCGGACACAGGCAAGAGGTGTTTACTTACGACCACTTGGGAGCCGATGGGGTCTCTGTTGCAGGGGACACCGCCTGAGATGGCAAAAGTCAGACGCAGAGAAAAGTTCGAGGAGCAGGTGAAAGTGCGATATCGAACAGCGGTGGCTGAACCTTTCATTGACGCGTCGGTTAAACAGGCGCACGCAGTCGTCACCGCTCTTCAAACATAATTTTGTATTGTTATTATTAAACCTGTGCGCTTAATCTGATCAGCGTGGCGAGATACAAACAAATAACACCCCACGATTGGAGGCCGTCATCCAGCAGTGGATTGATAAAGGGCTGCCCTGTACGTGTGTGTGTGTGTACAGTGTATGAAATGGCCGTGTCAAGCTGTGTGTGAATGTTATGATGTGCCGATTGTGCTGAGGCTCGCTATGAGCAGCCATCGCTCCGTGGGAGTGTCTGTGGACAATGCCACTAGACCATGAAGAGCACAAAACATCCACCCCCATCTTTTCTATTTTTGGGGGCCGGACAGGTTTCCCGAGATTTCTCGTCGACTGCCCTCACTGTTTTTCCAGTCGCCGCTCGGTTGGACTAAAGGAAATGGTTACTGACGAGTCGCAGCAAAACCGACATCTGAATATGTTTCATTGATCTATCTATTGATCTATCTATTGATCTGTCCTGGAGAAATCCGATGAGCTGTGAAGCTCTTTTTTCACAGATGTCCAGATAGGAGTGCAGAGTATAGTTAAGGTAAGGAAATCACTGTCAGTAAATAAATTTACTGGAACTAAACATTACATTTTTTTAAACCAGGTATTCTGTTTAAGAAACAAATGATAGTTCAATGAAATGGCTTATCAAGTGGAAATTTATAGCAGCCAAATACTCTAAACGTTTGTTGACCCAAAACTCCTTGTCGAGGAGGGCCCTGCTTCAGATGATGTTTTGAAATACGAACTTGCATCTGGGAGGAAACTGGAGTACCCGGAAAAAAGTCGCCCTCACACAATCCCGTGCAGTTTGTTTTTGCGTGGCGTCCACATGCGACTGCATCTCAAGACAAAGGCGGTCGCGGCATCGCGCGCTTTCAGATGCCCCTCTGCGGCCGTCCGGAACGCTCTTTCGATACTAGGAAGCCATTGGAGCTATGCACTTTTAAATCTAAATTATACAACTCATTTCTTTCGAACTGCTTTTTGTGTTGAGTTGGTTGTCCTTCCCCCGCGCCTCCGATGTGGACGGTTAGCTACGTACGGTGCGAAGGAAGTTCAACGTGTATACATTCACGACGCTGTCACGATGGCAGCGGAGGTAATTTAATTCCTCCCCCCGTGCCACACGCATGTCCTCTGTGTCACCGCGTGTCACCGACACCCGGGGGAAGCATCCTTCACGTCTCTCTGCGAGCGCCGTCTCAAGTTGTCTCGCGTCGTCTCGAAATGAAGACGAAGGGAGAGCAGGCGCGTCCCCCACACGGCGCGGCGATGCCGGCGATACGAGACACGGCGACACTCGATAGCGTCATTAGTCGGTGTGTGTCCGCGTCAGGAATTAGCCCACGGGCCCTCACGGTTTTTTTTATTGCGGAGGAAAAATGTAAATAAAATGAGGTGCTAAACATAATGGGTGCTTTTATAGACTTGAGCAGCACTCATTGTACTTAGGCCGAGCAGTGATGCATTCTGGGAGCTTCCGTGCTTGTCAGGTATGCAAATTAAATATATTGGAACTCGATTTCTTTGAACATTTCAATGACGCGAACATACACATTACTGTCAGCGACTTGCGTGTGTGTGCCTGGCGTTGTGACGATGGTGGCGCGTGCTTCGATGCACAGACAACTGCTGCATGAGCATCTTCTGTTCCTTTGCTGCGTTGTGTTCCCACTGTGGGTGTGTGTGATTTTGGGTTCACTTTGTTTCCATACACTGTGATTATACATGAATATCCATTCACAGTCCTTGTTGACCCCCTGCTGGGTGAAGTATTCGCCAGTGGGTAGTCTATTCGCTCTCAGGTTTCGACTGTAGCACAGCACAGCAAGATCCACTCTTGTAAACAATGTCACAGCTTCCTTTAAAGTCTAGCACTTAGCGTATGGACTTCTTGAGGAATATCTTCAGTCATTGGTAATTTTGCCAAAGCAAAATTCACGGTCCACTTTGACTGTATAGCATTTTCCAAACATATGAGATGAGTTCCAGCAAGATAGGAAGAAGCAAGAATGTGACCCCACTTTGTTCAATATGATGGGGTCATCATTCAGGCAGCAGCGCACTGATCGTGGCCGGGTGGCCGGGTGGCCCAAGGGTCAAGTCACGGAGCCTGCAATGCTGAGGTCCTGGGTTCAGGTCCAGGTTTCAGCCGCTTGTAATTAAACCAGGTTCTTACTTGTAGTGAGTTAGTTGATGGTCTCGACATGGTCATTAGTGACTGCACAAAGAAAATAGAAAGTAAAATGAGAGATTTCACTTAATTCGTTATAGTCTCTGTATGCAATGGTTTTTTTTTTATATTTTACTCGTAGTGTGGGTGGAGAGGTAGGTCTGTAACGCGCGGTGATACACTGCTCACTTTGCATCACCACGTGTTAACACAGTTCACATTTGATTTGGAAAAAAGCAACAACAAATGGCCAAAATACATAATAGGAAGTAGCACATGGCAATAGGTAGCAGTGATGGTTGGTCAGGGTGGGAGGGATATGGGCAGAGGGTGGAAGGGAGGGGGGATGGGGAGACAGGGAGGGAGGGAGACGGGGTGGGAGGGAGATGAAAGGGCAAGGGCTGTTCGGTACAGCACCACTTATTCCTCCTCTGTTGTCGCGTTCCGCACGTCCGCTTTGTGCCCGACTCCACCGCCCGTACGCCGTTTCGGCAGAACTCCAAGTGTCAGCGTGTTTTGCCCTCGCGATGTCCTGCGCTGTTAGCCCCACAATGCCCCCCGACCTTCTGAACGAAGCCTCCTCCGCCGGCCGATCCAGACCGTTAATCCCACGCGCCCAGGCCAAGACGTCACGTCGAGGTCCGCTCCCACACGGCCTCGTACGCCGCCGATGAATGAGCGCTTGTTGCGGGCGGGGTTCGCGCCCTCGTGGTCTCCGCCAAAAGCTGCGCGTGTTTCCACGTCCCATTCATCGATTCGCTCGTTCACTCACTCGGCCATTCGTTGCTCCCCTCTACCCCCCCCCCACCTCCTCCGCGTTCGATGCCAAACGCTGCGATGCAGGGGGCACAAAGCGGCCAGCGGAGGTGCTGGGAGCTGTTTGTCCCCAGAAGTGCTCGTGGCCGTTGGCCGAGCGTGGTTCGCACGGATCCTGGTGCAAGTCGAGTCATGCAGTTGGGCTTCCTCTCTCATTGGCCCGGCACCTGGGCCTGTCCAGGCACCTGGGCCTGTCCAGACCCGTGGGCCCTGGTAAAGTGCCACCTCCTGATGAGCGCCTGACAGCTCGGCCACCGCATCAACGCGCGGCGCTTTTCAGATGCGATTCTGCGGCCGTCTGGAACGCTCTTCCTTCCGATGTTAGGATGCCACTGGGAGATATGCACTTTAAAAAATAATCTAGATTGAAAAACTTATTTTTTTAGAACTGCTTTTTGTGTTTAGATGGTTGTCCTTCCCCGACACCTCGATTAGTATGGTGTGAAACGTCCAAAATACATGCATATGTACACTGCCCTTGGTTCTCCGTAAACTCCACGGCTGAATCCATCATCGGCGATGTGCTCACTGTGATGTGGAGCGTTGTGTAATCTTGTGGAGGTGTCGGTGTGCCACGCTGGGGCAGCATGTGTGAGACTCCCACGTACATAAACATGAGGTGGTATTTGTATCAGGCAGGAGAGTAATTACGTCTGTAATCAAAGTACGGCGAGGTTTTACTGCTCTCCCCTCATATGCGTGGGGCTTGCCCCCCATTTCTCTACGCGTGGAAATAATTTGGTGGAAAAGAAACTGCCTGGAAATTCGAATTCAGGACCCTCATACAAGTGATTATTAAGACTCCGAGAGGCCTTTATTGTGGAAACAAAGAAACTATTCTTTTTGAGAGATAGACATTGTGAGCATTCACGACTGCTGGAAAAAAACGTTGTGATACTGAATCTGGTAGTGGTGCGCAAGCTTAAAACAACAAAAACTCAACACGTTCGTCAAGTACGCTTGCCTAAGAGCAGAAAAGTATTTAGTTGATGACAGTTTGGGCAATTGCCCTTCTCTATAGCAGGGAGATAGAGAGGCCACGGAGGCTGCGTGAATAATATCTGGAGACTGCTGTACGCACCATGGGGCCCGGCTTATAATACTAATCCGTGGACTCCGGCAAGAACAGAAGGTTGTGTTTCACGTAGACGGAGCGGTGTGCGAGCGTAGCCGTGTTGTGGTCCGCTGCCAGCCCTCGCCTCGCCTTTGGCCCAGCCTCGCCGCCTCTAACCCGGCGCTGGTTTCCGCGCAGGACGTGATCGTGACCCACGCGGTGCAGGTGGACATGTCCATCCCGGTGGATCCGGCGCACCGGAGCCCCAACGCGGAGAGGATGGACCCCCCGCGGTGCTCGGTGACGCGGTGCCCGGCCGGTACGGTCCTCGTGGTGCACGATACCAAGACCCCACCGAGCCGCTGAGCCCCTGAGTCCTCTCCACTGCTCCTCAGGACAGGCTCCGAGTTGTTGCAGAGGGCGCTCGGTGGCTCAGTGATGAAAGCGCTGAGCTGGCGCCGCCAAGGCCCCCCCCCCCCCGTGTTTGGATGTGGGCTTTAGACCGGCTTAGCAAGAGTTGTGAGTAAATGGTCTTGGCCTATTCAACCATTGCTTGTACCAACAACAACAAAACTCCTTCATATGACTTTGTTTTTGTGCATAATTGGTCTAAATTTCAGACTTAAAAATATTGGTTTGGCTGAAATTTTATGACAATTACTCTGTAGCAGGGCGTGTATAAAAGTGCTCGCCCTGAGTGTGACATACAGCAAGAGGTAATTTGAATGGATCTCATTACATGATGCCAATAGCAAAATTGTGGTGTTCAATTTTAGTGTCAGTCGGGTCACCAACGACTGTCCCGAAAACACCCCCCATCATAAGAAAGTTGTTTTTTTGCACTTCATTCGATGAAATTCCATCACTGAGAATAAAAAAAATCAGTTTGACTGTCAAAAGATTATCCGTTCGTCTCTCACTGCTAACCCCGGCGATTCTCAGGCGTGGGCGCCCGGCCAGACCGCCCGCCCAGCGGCACCTTCTCCTTCGAGCCGGCCGCGCACCGGGCCCACCCGGGCCCCGGCGCGACGACGGAGCCGCCGGCAACGCCGTCGCGCTCCCACAACGGCTCCCGCGGCGACGAGCGTGACCACCGCCGCCAGCTCCCTCCGTCGTCCCCGCACGGCGCCCAGCGCTCGTCGGCGGCGCCGCCGCCCCGGGAAGGCGTCCCGGCGTTACCGCGCGGCCGCTCCCCGAGACTCGGGGGCCCCGCGCCGCCGCAAGACGCCCGAGACTTCTGGCCGCCGACGCCCAGGGGCCGCTCCCCTGAGGCGCGGCACGGCTCCGCGTCGCAGGCCCAGGCCCCCTCCGCCGACCGCGCCAACGGCACGCGGTCCCCGTATCCCCGGGGCCGATCTCCGGGGCCTCGAGGTCCGCTCGAGCACGCCGGCGGCGGCGGGGGCAGCGGCGGGGGCGGTGGCGGCGGCGGTAATTGGCGGATCGGCGACAGAGACGACGACGACGACGACGACGGCGGCGACCACCGGAGGAGGACCAGAGGCGGGGGGGGCGCGACGCCGAACGCGGGGGGCGTCCCGTACCCGCGGCTCGCCAGCACGTCGGATTCGGACACGAGCGGCGGCGGCGGCGGGAGAGAGTACGCGAGCCTGGCGGACGTGCCGCGCGCCCGGCGCATCGGCCACCGCGACACCTTCGTGGCGGAGAAGCGGCGGCTGGAGCACAAGCTGCGCACACGGAGCCCCGGGCGCGACGAGGTGGAGCGACTCTTCGGCAAGGACCGCCGCTCGCTCGGGCAGGGCTCGCCGCACGACAGGTGAGCGCGCTCCCCCCGCCGCCTGTCGGGCCCCGCGACGTTTGTTCGGGTCGTGCGTCTCGATCCCCCGTCCCGGGATCTTGTTCGGCGGCTTCATACAAGCGGCGGGGGAGGCCTCTCTGAGGACTAACGGCACGAGCTTTCACCGGACTCCCGGCACAGACTCCCGGCACAGGAGTCCTGTGAAAGCTCCCACCCTGCGAAATTTTGTCAACATCTCGCAACTCTTTCGCCTGGTATGTAGGGGCACGTGGGTTGAATCCCGACTCTGCCACCCGTATCTTTGGATCTACTTATTCCGCTGTCTCGTTCTGCTCGCACAGTTATCCCACCCCAGTGCCTTCCACCTTAGCCTCGCTCTTCAAAAGAAAGATCTTAGAGGGGTTACTAATTGCGATGATGGGGCCCATTTATTTCGAAATGGTCGATTTCAGAGGAAACCACCCCCGTTGGATCTCAGAGTAGTTTCATCGAAACGTCGCCGTACGTCACCGTTCCAGTCGGCCACGCAGAGCATTCAAGCCAACGGCTGAGCCGCCTTATTGATCGGTAATATGACCGATACGTGGGCACGTTCAAGTAATATCTTTGTAAACGTGACGACCTCGTCGGGTGGCGGAGGATGAGGGACCAGAATTTTTTTGGCCTGAAACCATCACGTGGCCCAAACCTGAAACCAAACATCCATCATTGCATCGGCTGCGGCAAACCGACCACGGCGGCAGAGCACCCCTCGAGTGCCGCTCGCGCCCTGTGCTGCAGTGCCACCTAGCTGCTCGCCGCCTTGCTCGCCGTTTCTCGCCCCCGTTGCCGTGCCAGGCCATAGCGGCCGCCCTCTGAGGGTCGTGGGGTAAACCGGCAATGTCCCTCTCGGTGGGCAGCGGCCTTACAAGGAGTTCCGGGTATATCGTGGTGGAAATGTGTTTGCGTCCCGGTAGCATGTAAGGAGGAGGCATCCAGAGATACAGCATCCAGAGCTCTCTGCTCTATTTAGACTCACATCCAAATTGTATGATATCACGTGATGGGACCATTTGTGACGCATGTCATGTGCGGTGAATATATGTTTACGTGTGATACGGGGAGGAGCAGCGCACTGGTGTGCGAACTGCACCTGAGTTTGACTCCCAGCCACGGCTAACTTCGGTGGAGAATAGCAGTGCTAGGTCTACTCAGCCTTAAATGGGTACCATCAGTGGGCGAGACAAAGGTGACCGGCTCCGGTACCGGCCGCGCCAGCCCAGCCGCGAACCGTTGCCACCCTTAATAGGCGCTCGCTAACGTCGCCTGCACTCGGCATCCGCCGAGCGGTAAGCGGGGCATCTCCGTGTGTGTTTATTCAGGCACATAAGGGCTGTGGCCATGTTTGCTGCGCTGGACAGGGAGCTCGAGAGGCCGGTGTCGAGCGACGTGGAGGAGCGGGTGGACGCCTCCTTGCACAGCCCCGTCGCACGAGAGTCTCCGCGGGGGGCGACGCGACCTGCCGACACCAAGGTGACGCATCCCAGCCCACAGACTCCACGCGCACAAAGCCTGGACACAAAACCCGGACACAAAACCTGGTCACAAACTGTACACAAAGCCTGGACACAAACTGGACACGCCCGGACGAGGCTGGATGGGGTTGGCGTGGGCGTGTGAGGGTGTGGGACGGGGTGGTAGTCGTAGTAGAGGTTCGTAGCGCTACGCTGCTCTACGAACCCGGTGACCCCAGCGACCCCAGCTCGATTTCCGCTCACGGCCGCCAACACCGGTGACGATTATGTGAACCGGATCCTGGGCCCCCTCTAGGTCGACTCAGCCTCAAATGAGAACCCGGTGCGGTGTGTAAAAACATCGCCACTGGGGAGACAACGGCGGCCGGGCGTGGTGCTGGCCACCCACCCGCTCGTGTGCCGTGCCAGCCTTGTTACAGGCTACACGGGGGATCTTTGTCTTTGTGTGAGATGTGCAAGGGGCATCAGGCTCACGAGACGGGATGGAATTTTGACTTTTTAGACACGGGGGAGACGCAAGGATCTCCGCGTAGCATCGCGTGGGACCCTCACAGACTCGATGAGCAGGACAACGTTTGACTCTTCCGACTCAGGGGAGCGACTCTGAAGCGTGCGAGGGTTGTTTTAGGGAGCGAGCGGCTAGAGGAGGAGGAGGAAGTGGAGGTCTCTGGGGCCGAGTCGGGTCAGAGAGCGGGGTGAGTCGTCGGCTGACACTGGGGTCAGTGAGAGTTCAGCCACCAGAATTGAGGAGTCTTTTTCCACAAGGGATGCAGTCGAGTTTCGCCGAGGCCGTAGATTCACGGCACTCGGCTGCGTGTGGTTCTGCTGCTGCGCATCGGCAAATGGAACTCGAGGTGACGCGAACACAAAGCACACAAACCGGAGGAAGTTTGGAAACTTTAATTCATTTTATCATCACGCACAGTCAGCGAAGTGTCCACAAAGTGACAGCACAGCCAAACTAAGCTCTCGATTGCTAGGAGACATTTCTGACGATGTCGAACCATCGGATGCCAAGAAGGAAGTGTAAAGTAATAACTAATGTGCTGACCCACGCGTGACCTCAGAGCTTGGCATTCCATGCACGTGAATCAGCCACTGTTTCTGATGCATTGGTGCTTAAGCACAGTTTGTCGGGGCGATCGTGCTGGTTGGTTTTGGTTGTAGCGTTTGCGCCGATTCGTCGATAAATATCATCCTGCATCGAGTCGCGCGCTCGTAAGAATCGATGCTCTTCGATTGGTATGTGCGGAGCAGTGGCGCAGTCGGCAGCGTCGCTAAGCTACGAATCCCATGACCCAGAATTCGATTCCTGGCCCACAGGTACTGGTGACGCGCACGATGGAACGGCGATGCGTGGCTGTCGCGGTGTGCCTGGCAGTCGTCCCAGGCAGCTTGTTTATCAGCCCAGGCTTTGCTTCGTAGATCCCGGTTGACTCATGCAGTGGCTTTATAGCTCCGAGTGCTGCAGACGATCGTACGAATGTGCCAGAGGCCCGGAGCAGCTGTGCAAGGAGCCCGCTGGCATTTCGTCGCTATTTCGGTCCGGGGTGAAGTGGAATGCCTAAGAAAAGCATTGGGGCCCGCTTGTAAACAGGCCGACTCGCTCAGAGATGTTGATGTCTTGCGATTGTTATTTCAGTGGAGACCGTGCTCATCTTTGTTTGGCAGCCCTGAGCCAGTGATTGTAATTCCACATTATCGTGGCGTGGGCCAGTATTTCCAGAAGAAGAAACACTGTTGGTTGGTCGATTGACCAGTTTTAATTTTACTGGGTGAGAATCCATGGAGACTTCAAGTCTCAAATTAAGGGTGGCCTGAGTGAACAAAAGGAAACCAATGGGACCGTTACCATGTAGACTTGCTACAAAGTGGTCCCTATTTTAACGACCCTCAAGTGATGATGGGCTAAGTCGATCTCTTGGCTCTAAACTCGCAACTCGCTGGCTCAAGAGCTCTGACCACAGAAGCACAAATAGTGCTTGCTCAGTGTCTCCAACGCGGCCATTATGAACCCCGTGAGAACTTAGACCCCCAGCCCTGGGGGTTTAACCTTCAACCTCGGATCTCAACGGTGCCAGCCCAGCGTTTCTGACGCGCCCATTCCTAACCAAGGGTGATTGATGAATGGGGCTATCGTCTGATGTACTGTCACCTGTTTCCCCTAATGCCACACTGATTCCAGCGCCTGTCTTCTCGCTGTCGCTGCAGGTGATGGGTGGTGCTCCCATGTCCCCAGGGGGACCCCATCCCAGCCACGGATCCTTCCGGCGTTCCCAGTCCCTGGACCGGCAAAACGCGGGACTGGCCCCCACGGTGAGTGGTCTCTCCTAGTCTCATTCTACTCCCCCCACAACTCCCCTGCCGCCACCACCACCACCACTCAGTAATGGAACTGCCCCTTCGGCATCATGATGCCTCCATGGTCGCCACGGTGGCTAGGAGATGTTAACTCTCTTGCCTGGTATACAGGAGGTCGTGGGTTCCATCCCGACCCTGACGCCTGCTGTATATTTGGAGTTTGCGTGTCTCTTTCCCCGTGGTCGCGTGGATTTTTCTCTGGGCCCTCCGGTTTCCCTCCACATTTAGAATCAACATCACCACGCGTTTAAGAGTATTTGGCTGCTATGAATGTCCACATGCTAATAAGCCACTTTGTTAAGCTATCATTTGTGATAGCCAGCCAGCTGGCTTCTAAAATAGAGCTACATAGCTCAGTGGGCCTTGCCTGATAAAATAAAAAATAGTTTTATAGTTTAGTTTATAGGCAGCAGGCGAAAATGTTATTGAGATAAAAAAAACACAACAATGAATGACCGAAAACGAGAGAGTGCAAGGTCGCTGCCAGCGTGGGCACCCACCCGGTAGACTGACGCACACCGACTGCTTCAGTCTTCCCCGTGCTCTGCTACTGGTGGCCGTACCCTCTCGCTGGCTCCGGGTTCGAATGTCAGCTGCTCGTGATTCGATTCGAGGGGACTAAGCTCTTTGAGTCCTAAGCAATCCGCAAACCTATGGGATCCCTCTCGTATCAAGTCGATCCCTCATGTGCAGGCCCGTTCATACGGTGTGACTCCCCCGTGGGTCAAATGCGGGCCGGTGTCGATCAAGCCTGCGCTTCAAAACGGCCAACCGTGGATTTAAAAAAAGTAAAACAATGTGCTTAAAAATGACATGGCCCATTTTTATTTTGCAATAATCATCGTCATCATGTCACACCTCCAATTAGCACAGTTGGCTACGTATGGTGCGAAAGAAGTTGGACATTTGTACGTACGAAATCCATTTTAAATATTTCAGCGAGAAGTGTACCACTTTGTGTCAGAGAAGGACTCTGGGAGATGATTTTGCATAACTGCCAGACACCTCAAGTCACTTTATGAGTGCTGCACAGATCACACGGTCTGCAAGCCAGGGTTGTCATTTGACAATCAAAATTAGATTGAGTAATCCTCAATAAAGTGAAAAAAAATATTTATTGTAATTATTTTGCCTGCAATTATTAAGCTGAGACTATAAACTGACTAAACTTAACAACCCGAGTTCAGTCACAGTAGGCAGCTGAAACTAAGATGTGAACCCAGCTTCTCAGCGGTGCTGGCTCAAACTCCTGAGTCACACGGCCACTCCAAGCACACCGTGCATGTTTATACGTGTTTTAGTTTTCTGTTGCTGGGCTGAGTGTCTGGGGTCTGCATCAATCAGTGGTTGCGTGTGGAGCCGTTTCACGGACGGGCAGCATATCCAGATATCATTCCAGATTTCACACCGGATTTTCCACCAAAACGGATTATCTTTCCCGTGGAACCAACTGGGCCTGAGCCGGCCCCTGTCGGCCCCCGACCCTCCCACCAACGACAGCGCAACCGCTACCTCTGTTGCCCCCCCTCCGTGCATCGTCCACGATTTATGGCTCAGTTTATTTTCTGCCGTGTTAAAATGCGAAACGGGAGACAGCAGCGAGGAGGAGCGCTGTGCAGCTGGCCCCGGTGGGCAGCTTTGTAAACAGCCTAAATCTGCCACCTTCGAGAATGCCACGGGGCGCGCGTCGCCCTACGCAGCAGCGCCGGCGAGGAGCCGCCGCCACCGCCGTGATAACCGCCGTGATAACCGCCGTGCATTCGCCGGCTGCCGTCTGCCGAGTTGGATAAGCGCCGCGTTTGGCGGCATGGTGGTGATGCCAGCGAGCGGCAAGCGGCAGGGGGTGAGTGACGCGTGTGTGGGGCGGACGGGCGGCTTCAACCGTGCGCGTGAACTCTATTCCGCTCGCGCGATGTACGTGGGTACGTGATTGCGCGTTATAACGATGCGGGCCCCTTTGTCAATCCACTGCTGGATGATGGCCTCCCCCCCCCCCCGCCCAGTCGGTCGTGGGTGATGTTTGGCCATGCTTCACCCACGCTGGTTAGCGCCGATGTTAGCCGCGGCCGGGAATCGAACTCGGGTGGCAAGGTTCGTGACGGAGCGCTGCCTACCGCCGCTCCAGTGCTCCATGCGCGTTGAATGCACTCGAGAGATTAAAGCAATATGTTGCGTGTGTGCACACGTGCACGTGAATGCCGAGTACACGTGTGCTGTTTGCACTCCTTACATCTGTAGCCAAAGATCTCCCTACAGCCGTTAACCGACTGTTGGGGCCAGTGGTGTTGGTGAGCACTGTGAAGGCCGGCACGGCACATGCGGGGGTGGGTGGCCAACACTCTGCCCGGCCACCTTTGTATCCCCAGTGCCGTTGTTTACACACGGCACCCGGTACTCATTTATGACTGAGTCGACCTTTGGGAGGCCGGGGACTTGTTCAGATACTCATCGCACAATATTGTCCGTGAGCGGGAATCGAACTCGGGTCGCCGGGTTTGTAGCACAGTGCTCTAAACACTACATTACCGCAGACACAAACCCACAACGTGTGTACATTCGCGTGTGCAGACGTACTGAAAATGCATGTGCTGTGCTAATGCAATGAGTTTGAATTTGCTGGCTGTTGCCCCAGTGACTAGCACAGAGCCATGCAGATTGCCTCTTGCCTGGGCTCCTCCAGGTGCTGGGTTTTGGGGCAAAATTCAATTGAAACAATCTGCCGCTTCAGCGGATTTCGTAAATGCGTTACGATGCACATGCAGCGCACACGCACGCGCGCGCGTGTGTGCTGTATAATGCGCGGAAAAACATCTAATCTCCTCCGTGGGGAAGGGTATTCAACCTTTCATACGACTTCTCCTTCGAGGTCAATATTTGCCGCTGGTAATTGCGCATTATAACGGACATCCCTCAATTACATGCCGTTATCATTCATCAGCAGGCAGTAGCCATTTGGACCGTCGCCAAAAGGGTGCGATGAGGACGATGCCTGGACGTTGCAAGGCAACGGACAAAACCTACCCCGCCGCACCGACATTTCAAACCATTTGGGCGCAAAATGTTTCCCTCCAAACTTTCCGCTGCTGAAATGACGGCGAAGCGCGATCGCAGGCACGGGCTCCCGGTTCAACGCGCCGGTCACTTCCCTCGGAATGCTCGCCGGATGTTGTCACGCGGGTAGCCGGGGTTACCGGACGGGGCCGGTGGCGCGACCGTGGCGCCGTGGCGCCGTGGGGCAGAGGTCCCCTGAAGAGGGGCAGCCGAGGCGTCGTGAACTACCGAACTGAGCGAGCTTGGCATGGCCTGGCTTGGCATGGCTTGGCGCTGTCGGCTTTAAATTCACGCCTCGTTTGCGGAGAACTCTGGCAGCACGGCACGGCGCTGGCCGCGACCACGGAGGCTCGCGCGTGCGGCGCCGTCGGCAGCGGCAGCGTTTCGCTCGCACGTGCGTGCGTGCGAGCGAGCGTGCGTGCGTGCGAGCGAGCGTCGGCAGGAGCAGTGGTGGCCCATTGGGGACCCGAAGCAGAAATTATTATTATGTATACACGTGTGTGTGTGTATGCTCACACGTGGCGGTGAGCAGTAGTGGAACTGCTAGCTCGCTTCACTATGAACCCGGCGAACAGAGTTCGATTTCTGGGCCTTCCCTAGGTCGACTCAGCCTTAAATGAGTAATGTACCTGGTGTCATGTGTAAACATCGTCACTGGGGAGACAAAGGCGGGCGGGCGTGGTGGTGGCCACCCACCCCCTCGTGTGCTGTACCGGCCTTAATAGGTGCTCGCTAACAGCACTTTCCCCAACAATCTGTTAAGGCTACATGGGGGATCTTTGTCTTTTATGCTCACACGTACCGCGACCGGGTTCTGCGGCAGACCTGGCGTGTCGACCCTCGGCTGGGAACTCAGAGGGTCGCTCCGTCTTCTGCGACACGGTTTCTAGCAGAAGCTTCAACGCATCTAATCCTCGGTGTCTCCTTGTTTTTGTTGTTGTTGTCGCAGGCTGACTCCACGAGTCTGAAGAAGGGTTGGCTCAGCTGGCTGGACGATGACGCTCAGGTAGGCACAATCGCCCTCCCCCCCCCCGTACGCCTGTGGCAAGAAACACGTGCCTGCGTTAACAGCACTGTGCAAATCCACCGCTGGATGAAGGCCTGATTTTTGACACCGTGTCGGTCGTGATGGTGTTATGGCCGCATTCTACCATGCTGGTCAGTTTGGTTTGGAGAAGGAGGGGGCCCAACATTGGTTTAGCGACCACCGGCCACTGACTTCAGCCCTGGCTGGGAATTGAACTCGGGTGGCTTGGTCCATAGCGCACTGCACTATTTAACCCGGCGACCCCCATTCCGGCCTGGCTGCTCCGTAGCCATAATTCATACATTAAATATATTGTCTCTTTGAACAATGTCATTACTTAATAATCTATTTCATTCTTTCGTGTATTTTTTTTTTCATCTTTCAACTCATCTTGTAGATGCGAGGCTCCGCGTTGCGTGTGAAGTTGTTTGACGATAGGAATTTGCTTTGTTGGCTCGCACACAATGTGAAATGGCCTCGTACTTATTTTAGTGCGGAGATAACCTGCTGGGCCCAAGGCCATCTGCGTACAAAGCCCTGCTTCACAGTGTGCACTGGACGTGGTGCTTTTTGACTTCATCAAACGCTTGCAATGCCAGCAACATACTGAGTGGCATGGGTGCGAGCATTCAGGGTTGCCACCTGTCCTGATTATCTCGGGAGGAGGCAACTGCTGTGTAAAGCTGTACGTTCTCCCAGAACTCTAATAGTCCAGGATTTTGCCAATTGCTTATTAATAATAATAATAGCAATGCGTTTACATGTCTTTCTACCCTCTTTTAGTATTCTTATTCCAATAAATATCCCAGTTTCTTTTGTACCTCAGAGGTGGCAACCCTCGCAAAAGGACTTATCATCTGACATGCATTCCTGAAACATTTGCTGAAAAGTTTTCTTTGATGATTGCTCTCCTGCGGCTGTTCAGTGATGGTGCCAAGACCCAGGCTGCTTTGCAAACGCATGCACTGTGCTGTGCATTCGCAGTGCATTCTTGGTGTTACCCATAATGCCGTGTTAGTATTTTTTTGTTACATCCGCTTGTATCACTTGAACCAATTGCGGTTATGCGTTGCGTTGCTGAAAAAAAACTAAAACGATGACGGCAAAGAGCAGATAGAGACGAGAGGGGCAGAAACATTGCCGTGTCACTCGCGTACCTGGAGTTGGCACGGCGTGGTTCACATGGGGCCTCGTGTGACCACGGTGCAGTTGCACCGCCTACACACCAGACAGCTCTCCCACCGCCCACGGTCCTTTGTACGTCACGCTACTGCGGTGTGGCGGTGGTGGGGGTTGGTGGATCATGCAGAGATGGAGCCAGGGTAAGATTCGCAGCAATGATGTAGTGTTTGTTGCAGGCGGTACAGCAAGTAGGTTAGTGACTAGCAGCAGTGTCGTTGCGTCGTGGCGCGACGGCGTCCCGGGGGAGCCACGTCGCATTCTGTCGCGCTGGCCCTCTGATGTGGGCTCTCAAAGGAGCCCGGGAAATGTCAGGGTCGTGATGGGAACGCCGTGGTGCATTAACCGCTTTCACGCCCGATCCTCCGATCCTGCGCGGGTTGCCATCTCTGCTGTACGAACGACCCGGACACATTCAAGGGGCGAGGGGGGCAACTGCACGCATACAGAGTGGTGTGGGTTATTACGCAACTGATGAAAAACGATCCACAAATCGCACCTCCAAATCAGCAGCGTCACAACCACCGGGTTTTTTTGTTTTGTTATTATTTAAATAAAAAAATGTATTTAAGCAGGTGAGAAACTCAAGAGACCAGGATATTCTCACGTGCAAGAGCGAGCAAGGTCATTCGTCTTGCCAGTTGGCAGTGACGCGTGCTGCGCGTATTCCGAAACGGTGTCATTGTCGAAGTTTTGCCAAATTTGGACCCCGACGGGCGACTCTCTTTAACGCCCGTCGCGAAGCAAGACAGCGCGTCGTAGCGTCATCGCGGCGATTACAACCGCAGCAACGACCGGGGCGGTCGCCGGCTTCGAACGGTGAACTCTCTTCAGCGACAAGCGGCGAACGCACCGCGACCTGCGCCGTGCGACGCGCGGGGAGCACGGTCATGAGGGAACCGGGGCGGAGGGGTGGCAACCCCGAGACCAGACGCAGTTACCATCGCAGTTATCATCTCAGTTACCATCACAGTTACCGCTGCCTCCGTGAGTGTGGAGGTGTCGGCGGTCGCTTCCCCGAGGAACTTCGCCCACGCGGCCACGGGGGCCTGCGTGCTCGCTGATATTTTAGCGCGAATCATTTCAGAGAAAGCGTGAAGGATCCAAAATGCTTTGATGTCACGTGCTCTTTGTATGTACTGTAGATTTCTTCAACTTCTTTCGCACCATACATAGCCAACTGCGCTAATCGGAGGTGTTGGGGGAAATGACAACCAATTAAACACAACAATTGGGTTGAAAGAAATGAGTTTTAAATCTCGATAATGTAAAAGTGCCATCGCTCCAGCGGCTTTCTAATACCGGACGGAAGAGCGTTCCAGACGGCCGCATGTGACCGCCGTATTTGTTTGATGGTTATCCAAAAGCCGACGCTGCGAGGATGGCCGGAGTTGGCGTGATGGTTCACGTTCATTGACGAGATCAGCACGGAAAGCAGTTCCAGAGGAATGAGTTTTGTTGGGGTTCTCACGCCGCAGTTTTGGAAATCCGGGGGTGGTCGCCGATTCGATCTCTCCCACGCGGCGGTTTTGAAACGACGGTGGACCTCCCTTGCCTCCGTCCAGCCAGCGGCATTGGTGGATATCACCACAGTCGCTGGTGGGGTAACGCGCGGTGGGGTAACGCGCGGTGGGGTAACGTGTGGTGGAGTAACGTGTGGGTTACCCCCTCCTCTTCTAAGATGTCTGGCGGGTGCGGAAGAGTAGACCGAGTAATGAGCTACCACCAGCAGTAATTGCACGGCTGCATCGTTACATATTTTGTACACACACTCACACATGTATACATATTTACGTTTTAAACCATCATTCCTCATAGCAACCATTATTCACCATAGCAACCATCGTACCTCATGGAAACCATCGTACATCATAGCAACCATTATTTCACCATAGCAACCATCGTACCTCATGGAAACCATCGTACATCATAGCAACCATTATTTAATCATAGCAACCATCGTACCTTATGGAAACCATCATTTCTCATACACACCATAATTCATCATTGCAACCATCATTCCCCATAGTAACCATCGTACCTCATAGCAACCATTCTCCATAGCAACCATCGTACCTCATGGAAACCATCATTCCTCTTAGCAACCATCGTACATCATAGCAACCATCATTCCTCATAGCAACGCCATAAATATGTATTTATTCCATATACTGTTGTTACATTGTCATTTATGATATTTGTAAATGGTCTCGATTGTCCTTTTACAATTAGGTCCATTTTACTTTGGAACATTGAGTCAAAAAAATAATGTCCGTTTCGTTACGTAACAATAGCGTATTGTTTTTAGTCTATCGGACCATCAGTTCTCCAGACCAATATTATCCTCCAGCAGTGTTTGTTTAAGCAAGCAAGCTGTAGGCCGGTTTCAACCTTCTGGGCCTCATCAGCAGGGCGAGGCTAATTAAACTAATGCCATTGGCTTACCAAACATTATTCCATCCCCACGTTTGGGCCCTGTCAGCGCAAAGGTTCTGCATTCCACACAAATCCACTGCTGGATGAGGGCATCTCAACGCTGTTGCTGTTCGTGACGGTTACCAGACCATACTTCGCCACGCTGGTCTCAGCGGGTTGGGGAAGGGGGCAGCACAGACATCGGCGCGTAGAGAGAGGCCCTCCACTAGAGGAGAGCTGTAGAGAGCCCCTGCAGAGGGCATCTTGGCCTACTTCTCCACACGTGACCTGCTGATCGACTACCTGTGGTGAACCAATGTATACCTCTGGGTGGACAGCGGCGGGGATGAATGGAACTGGTGATGTGTGGGTTGCGAGTCCCAGAGTGCCACGGCAACATCGCAGGAGCATAGAAGTACAGTACAATGATAGATTTTGCCACATTGCCTTCTGCCTGTCGCGTGCAGCGTTACGGGCAGCAAAATAAACGAGGCCAGAAGACGAATTAACGAGAGGGCATTTTCACGGCGTTGGCTCCGAGCCCTGGGGAACGGGTGGGGGGGGGGGCGGACAGGGGGTCAGTCAGCAAAGGGAGGTGGGGGTGGCGACAGGCGTCGTGCCACGCACGGGTTAATGGGGCTGGCGCTCCGGAGCGCTGCGAGCGAGCTGGCACCCTCGTGTTGGGATTGCGCGCGAGGGCACCGCCCGCAACCTCCACCCCCTCCTCCTCCGTCCTCTCGTGCGGCCACGGCGCCCGCGGTTGTGCTCTGCTGGGGACATAGAGACCGTGGCGGGCCGAGAGAGAGAGGGAGCCGTACCAACCTGTGAGTGACGGACGTCTGCGCGGGTACGTCCTCGCACCGGTCCGTGTTGTTGTTTGTGAAGCCGTTCCTTCTTTGCTGTGTTGTCTTGCTGTGCTCTGTTTGTCTCTACAAGATATTGTGTGTGTGTATATAATGTGTGTCCAGTATATATATGTGTATATACCCGCTCATTGGGATGCGGTAGCGTCGTGCTTAGCGCAGTGCGCTGCAATGCCCGTGAGCCGAGTTTTGATTCCCTCTCGCGCTTAACGTCGCTGACATCAATGCAGACAGGCATCGACATGGCTCAGGGAGACATTCATTCACCAGTGGATTGACAAAGGGAAAAAATAAATTATCGTTATTAAAATTATATTGCTGGTGTTAGCTTAATTGCAGCATCGCAGAACCATGAGAGATGGTGAGGCCTTCATCCAGCAGTGGATAATCATGGCTGACGACGATGACGGAGATGTAATCATCATTGGCCATCCTAGGAGTGTGGGCCACACGTATTTCTCTCGCTTCCACCACCACTGCCACCACCACCACCACTGCTACCACAACCACCACTGCCACCACCACCACCACCACTGCCACCACAACCAGCACCGCCACTGCCACCACAACCACGACCACCACCACTGCCTCCGCCGCCACCACCGCCGCCACCACCGCCGCCACCACCGCTACCACCACCGCCACCACCATCACCACCACCACCACCGTCGCCATCACAACCAGCACCGCCACTCCCACTATCACCCCCACTGCCACCACCACCCCCACTGCCACCACTACCCCTGCCACCAATTCCGCCACCACCACTGCTACCAACACCACCACCACAACCAGCACCGCCACTGCCACCACCAGCACCGCCACTGCCGCCACCACCACCGTCACCACTGCCACTACCGCCACCACCACTTGTCACACCGCGTCTCGAGTGCCACGGGGGTAGAGTTACGGGCGGCGCTGTCGTCGGCCCCGGCAATTAAATCTCTCTATTTCTGGAGGGCACCCCCAGGGCGCTAGTCGTGCAGGTCGCGCCGAGCGAGAGGGTTGGCGAGCCATCGAGGGAGCGGGCGAGTGGCTTGCGTTGACGAGAGGGCCAGGAGAGGCGGGCGAGCGGGAGAACGGGAAAGCAAGGGGGCGGATCGGCGGACGATAGGGCCAGCGGGCGAGTGGGTGATGTGAGGTGAGATGGCACGTGGGTGAAAGGGAGAGTTGGGTAGACAAAGAGTGCCTGGGTGAATGGGTGAGCAATAGGGCAGTTGGTGGGTGAGGGAAGAGAGGGCACGTGGGTGGTGAGGCGACAAGTGGGGGGGTGATTGGGCAGGTGAGTGTGTCGGAAGACGAGCTGGTGACAGACCACTCTCCTTTCCTCATTTCTCCTCCCGTCTCTCATCTCTGTTTGCTCTCCCTGCGCTCTCCTCGCTCTCTCTGCACACAGATCCGCACTCGGGCTTTATTTACCACTCCTCTTTGAAGTCTTAGTTCGGTTATAATTTGCATTTTACGTCCGCTTAATTCTGTTGATGTTTGTAACTGACGGTCGCAGGTTTCAGAGAGTTGAGAAGCGCGGATGCTGCAGTGTGTGAGCACGTCTAAGCCTGCGATTAATTTGAAATGTAATCTCAACCTCTTAGATTTTCATATATTTCCTTGTATGTTAAGACTTAGGTATTAGAGCATTGGACCCGCTTTATGATGCCTCCCTTATGAAAATACATTTTTCTTTGCAAAGGTTTTACTCAATGTATTATTTTGTATCTTAAAATGTAGTTCATTTTAAACTATAGAATATTTGTCAAACACAATCGTTAATGCTGTGTGCTTGCTAGATCAAACAAAGGCAATTTGATCAGTGTACTTGTTAATTTAGCATTAATAAAAAAAAAATAGAAACTGGCCTAAAACTTGCGTTTATTAATCTTACATTGCTATATTTTTCCATACCTGAGTTATTCATGAATTTGAAAGTGTTGGGAATTGTTAAATTTAAGAAAAGTTAACTTGCATTATCGAGTTGCACGTTAGCATATATGTAATGATAATATAATGCGAAAGCCAGACTAAAATATTATTGACAACACGTTTTTCCGAACGCTCCACACTTTGTACTTCGGCATCAACCCATCGCTAATAAATAACATCATCACTTACGACCCTTTGTCAGTCCGCCATTGGATATGGGGGGGGTAGGGGTTGTTGCTTGACCATACTTTACCACGCTGGTCAATGAACGTTCGTGAGAGGTGGATGCCCAGGTCCGGTTGAGCCGCGGCTGGCTGGGTACGGCGCCCGGCTCGTCGCGTTCACGGCGCAGTGCGCCTACCGCTGGGCGGCCGCCGCTCTCACCGCGCATGAACCGACTGCTCTTCAGTGGATCGCATCGGAGCTAAATCGCATCCACAGCAAGCGAACCTCTCACAGCCAGCGGGATACCACGTGCGATACACGTGTGTGTATATATTAATAGGTTGTGCATAAAACACGTGTTTATTTTAGACGCACGACGGGCAGGTTACAGACTCGGGCGTTGGGGGTGCAGCAGCCTGAGGCCAGGCGCCAAGCGGGAGACCTCGAGCCAGGCGGGTCTCGGAGAGGAACCGAACGGATGTGAAGCTGTGGTGGTCGTCGTTGGCACGAGCCGTGATGACCTCTTGACCTTGATTTTGACGGTTTGAGGCAACACGTGACCCTTTGGCGATCTGCGATGCCCCTTAAATGGCGTTCATCGTGAGCCAGTGGCCTCAGATGGCCACCTGCTCATGATGCTGCGACGATCAGGTTGCTCAACCGACTTAAATCGTAATCGACCACTCTTTGTGTGGTCGATTAATTGGGCTTCTGAAATAATATCCCGCCTCCTCGTGGGACGCGGTCGGCGATGCCAATGGCATCGCCAAGCCCCGCCCCTCGCTTCCCGTGCAGCGGCACACGCGTGGGTACAACGGCGAGGTCGTTGTTGTTATTACTTCTCGCTGCAAATGTTCTCGCTATCCCGATTCGTCGAGCAACCGTGACCGAGATGACCGGCGGAGTAAATCGGTGGCTCGAGCCGTGGGGCGGCAGCCCCCGACTCCCTCTCGAGCGGCGGGTCCCATCGGAGCGCCACCGCCACCGCCGCCGCCGCCCCGGGAATCGGCCGCGCTCTCTCGCTCTCTATAATTAACGGGCACGCGGCGAGGGCGGTCGGCGGGACGCGCCGTCCCTCCCTCCCTCCCCCCTCGCCCCCTCCGTGGTCGTTGCAGCCGGGCGGGCGATGGCACCGAATGCGGCGCTTTTATTTTAGTTTCGCGTAAAACCCTCGGGGACAACGGTTGGCGGTGACGTGAAAGGCACTCGCTGAAAATACGCGGCAAACCGCCGCGCCTCGATCGCGCCTGACGGCCGCGCGCGTGTGTTTATATTTATGTTTTATTTAATCGGATGATGCGGCGAGCGCTTGGTCCTTCTTTGGAGGAAGCAGCGGCGGCGGGTGTCGGAGTCTCCCGCCTGCGCTCGCGGCGCTGCCTCTGGCCGTCTTGCTCGTCCGTACGGATCTTCGGAGTCGCGGCGCTGCTTCGTGAGTGTGACGGTGGTGGTGAAGTTTATGCTGGCAGTGTTTTTAGCTCTCTCAGGAGGAAGTGGTGAGTTGTGACCAATAACTACAACAGCAGCAGCAGTGCAATTTAAACACAGCGTTGGGCAAAGTAGTTGTGCTTTATAACGAAAATTTGTTGCATGCGGTTGTGTGTCAGTTTTCGCGGATGAGTGCCGTATCTTCGGATTATGACGTGTCCTTATCGCCTGTGTTATAAAGCAAAGATTTGTATAATGTGGTTAGGTGTGTCTGACCACATTTGTACCATTTTATTGACACCGGGCACAAGATTGCGGCGGTGGTTGCCTTACTTTCCAGAGCGTCTCTGTAATCTCGAGACGATACGCCAACCCTTTCGTGTCCTTTATCAGGGAGGCGCAGTGCGCAGTACCGTTGGTCACTGAAATGCATTTTTTTTCCAACTAACCTTTGAGCGTGAATAATTCTGCACCGGTGTAACGCGTCAGCAGACAAGTTGGCCATTGTTTGCCCCGGTGTTGTGGTTCTCTCCAAAGCACCAATGTTCACCCGAATCGGGTTTTAACATTTATTTTTATGACTCAGACAATATCTTGTCATTCTTGGAATTTTATATAGTCAGCTCAGAGTTAACTGGATTTTGTTATCCATTAATCCTTGAGATATTTACTATTAGTCCAGCGTTTACTGTAAATGTTTGTAAATTATGTGAAGAAAGTTTAGTTTTATTCATGGGAAGTGAAAACAAAAAATCTGCTGGCAGTGATGCGGAATCAAAATTGTCGACTCCAGTAAACGACCTCGCAGATTCATGAACGCCACTTCAGAATCAGAATATGTATTACTTCAGCTGGAGGAATCCGATAAGCTATGCAGCTCTCTATCTTTTTTGTTTTACAAATGGCCTTTCATGAAGGTGAATGGCATTGCCACGCACATTACCAGGCACCTGTCGTGGGACTCTAACCGTCAACTCGTGTGCCGCGGGGCTCGGTGGCAATTCACCGCAGTTGCCATCGGAGGTGACCTGTTTCGATGCGAATCGCTCGCGTAGGTCACGTGCGAGCTTGTCGGTAAGCGTGGCGTCGTGCCCTCTTGTTCCGTTCATACCGGCCGCTAGGGCTGTGCGGTTTTTTTCTCTTCGTGAAACGTTTCGCCGTCCTTGATTCAAGCTGCTGCCCTCGTCACAGCTGAGAGCTGCGCGGCTGTCAGGGGGAGAGAGGAGCGCGGGCTGCGTCTCTCCTGACAGGGTCGGCTGAAAACAAGGTGGCTCGTGCCCCCCGTGACCTGGCTGCGAATATTGCGCTGTGTCTGTCTTGCAGTCCAGACCGTCTGTGTGTCTGATCTGTGTCTGTCTTGCAGTCCAGACTGTCTGTGTGTCTGATCTGTGTCTGTCTTGCAGTCCAGACTGTCTGTGTGTCTGATCTGTGTCTGTCTTGCAGTCCAGACTGTCTGTGTGTCTGATCTGTGTCTGTCTTGCAGTCCACGCCGTCTGTCTGTCTTGCTCTGCGACTGCATTTCTGACTCTCTCACCCTCTGTGTATGATTATCTCTCTCTCTCTCTCTGTCTGTCCGTCTATCTCCATCTGCCCTCCCTGTCTGTGTGTTTCTACACCTGTGTGTGTATCCGTCCGTGTATATCTGTGTGTCCGTCATTCTGAGTGTCCGTCTTTCGTCTTCCTGTCTGTGTGTCTGTCTACCTGTAGTACCATCTATTTGTCGGTTTACGCGTGTGTATCTGTCTGCCTGTGTGTGTGTGTGTGCGCGTGTTCACCCATCTGTGTGTCTGCGTTTGTCCACGTGTCTGCAGTGGAGGAAGTTCTGGTTCGTCCTCACGCCCGGCGCACTCAAGTTCTACCGCGACACTCCCAGCGAAGAGGTAAGAGTCTGCGAGGCTGCGGTGCCGCCGACACGTTTGATCAGCGCTCCTTGACGTAGGGCTTTTGTGACTGCAGGAATTCATATTCTTTAGGTCTTTCGGTAAAGTCACGTAGATAGGTAAAACAATTTTTTTCTAAAGTTTCATCGTGAAGTGAATTTAACACGTGACCAATATTATCCATAATAACGTTTTATTTTGGTGAGATGGTGTAACTATAAATGTGTCTTTGAACACGCCACCACCCGGCACCGCCAATTAGTGAGGTTTGTTACGTAAACAGAACGTGCCAAAACGAATTGGCATGTTTTGTTTGCGTAACAAACTTTCCCAATGGTGGTTAAAGTGAATTATTTTGTGACGAAACATGACAATGAGTGTGTGCGTGCATGTGAAGATATCCATGCTGATGTTTAAGGGAATTGCTATTGTGCTCACTTCTAATTGTGAGCATTGTATACATTCATAGAAGTCTATAGGCATCGAGTGATTTTCTAAAATGGCTTTACCCTTTCTGGCATAAATACAGGAGGTGTTAAGATGTTCAAACCACACATGCTGGTGGTAAAAAATAAAAACAAATATGCTTTGATAATGTTCGCACCGTCCTTCAAACTGTTTGGCTGACACCAGAGACAGCCCCGTATATGACTTTGTCTCGCCGGTGTTCTAGACCAGAAGCCGCCAAAAGGCAAACAGTTCAAGGACAATGCAACCACCACAGCATTAGTAGCACGGATTAAGTAGTTTTAATGTAAGTTTATAGCTGTAGTAATAATAACGATCAAGATGCTTTCACAATGTTCATTGTGATGCATTTGAACCCGAATCAAGACCGATCAGACCCAGGTTGCCACACACACTGGCAGATTAGTCTGTGAATGAAACAAAAATCGTGAAGGTGTGTGTGTTATTAGAGGTGTGTGCAACTTATTTCAAACGAGACTGTCGAACCGGTGATTAGATCGGTCAGTCTGACATCAAAGTAAAGTTAGGGGCTGAACTCGTTTCCTGAAATCCGCCAGTAAATCTGTCTGTGACCCTTGGTACGAATCCAAAATAGTAGCTTGCGTAACGGAGTAGGCGAGAGGACGGGGGTGCTGGGTGGATGGCACGGACGACCGATTTTATTTATGTGCGCGTGAGTGGCGAGGATTGGCGCCAATAAACGTGAAACCCCTGCTGACAGCGAGGCCTTGACGGGGCACGCACAGCCACCACCCACCGTGGCGACGCTCTCTCCACGGCCCCGTGTCAAACTGCGCCTTGCTGCTTCTAGTGCAGCGGTCCGCGCGCCAGCGCTCACGAACCCGGAGACCCGAGTTCCATTCCCCTGTCTGAATTGGTCCTGGGCCTCCCCTAGGTCCACTAGGCCTCCAGTATGAGTGCCTGGTGCGATGAATAAACATCGGCCGGGCATGTTGCTGGCCACCCGCCCCCTCGTGTGTTGTGCCGACCTTTCTAGGTGCTGCTCACTAACAGCACTTGCCCCGACAGTCTGTTAATGCTACACGGAGGGATCGTTGCTCTATTGTAGTTTGTAGGGGTAGTGTCTCCCCGAGCATGTGACGGGGCTGCCTAGCCCACCTGGCAGAGACAGGCAAAGCCTCCTGGGACACTGGGACACTGGGACGCAATCCTGGAGGCCCCTTCCCCTCACCATGTCCCACTTGAAACTTGACAGTCCCGGTTTGCGAAACCTGGAAGGTTGAGTTGGATTCCCACGGCAGCGTTTACTGGACTGAGCCAGCACCAACTGGGCCCTGTGGGCCGTTTTTTCGTTTGTTGTGGGCCGCGTGGCTCTTTCACAGTCATTGTAGCTTGGGATAGGATAGCCTACCCCAATCGTAGATCAAACCTTGTCCATATATTAAGTAAACATTAATTTGTCAAGTAAACATTACAATTGCCTCCATACACTGATGGAGAGCAAAGAGCAGAGCCTCGCTAGAGCAGAGCCTCGCTAGAGCAGATGAAGAATGGCCTGGCACAAAGACATGTCACGCTGATATCTCGAGACAATGAAGACAGAAACACTCACACCCCGACACCCTGAGACACCCTGACACCCTGAGACAGTGAGACCCTCACGCCCTGACACCCTGATATCCTGAGACAGTCGGCGTGACGCTGACACCCCGAGACCCTGTCTTCTGCTCGTCACTGCGGGCAAGTAGTGAGCTCATGAGAAGTCTATTTATAAAGCGTCTCTCTGCATGAGGATGCTCAGGGCCACTTCCATCGTGCCCGTGGCGTCACAGACCTCAAAATACCCGGGGCGCTTTGTTTCTGTGTGTGTGCTCGGGGTTGTACGTGCACGCACACAGGCACACTCAATTATGTGCGCACGCGCGAGTGAGCGCGTGTCTGTGTGTGATCCGTGATTGGGTTTCCGTGAGTAATAATCTCACGTCGGCTTGCAACAGACGCATACCGTAGTGCACATAAGATGTACTGCATCAGGTTACATAACACTGTAGTCGTATTTTACACTATTGATTTAATCTCTTATTTTATTTTACACCATGGCAGAATTGGTTTATTTTGAGGATTCCTGCCTGCCACAGGAATGTGGAAATTCCACATTTCGATGAAGGTGGGGGGGGGGGGGGAGCGTGGATGGACATCTGTGAACAAAGAGCTTTACAGCTCAATGGATTCCTCAAGTATGAAGACATCTTTAGATTCTGATTCGGGTTCCTCGCTTCCTCTCACGTTCCTGATTCTCTCATTGCGATTCCTTTTTGCTGACCACTGCCCACCCAATCGGATGTGTGTTTATACATTTGTACACAAACATATCATCATCATCATCATCCATGATTTATACACTGCTGGATGGATTCCCCCCCCCCCCTCACTGCCACCATGTCTCATGGGCCTGTCATGCCAGTGTTGTTCTCTCTCGGCCATGTGTGTGTGTGTGTGCACTCTGATGTCCTGTTCTCTCTGACCGGTGTGCCCCGTGTCTCTGCTGCTGCAGAGGGACCACGCGGAGGGCGTCGTGGAACTCTCCCCGCACTGCGCGATCGCCGACTTCCAAGTGCAGCGCAACTTCGGCTTCCAGATCAAGGTACGACGCAGCCCGCCGAGGCCTGCCCTGCACGGCGCACTGCGGCGTTGACACGTCCATCTGTCCACGTGTCTCACCGTTCCGCTCACCAGGGTGGGCATTCATTTGTCCACTTGTCTGTTCACCTGTCTGCGTTTGCCTGTCGTTCCAATCATCTGTCCATCCGTTCGTCTGTTTCCTTCTCCTGCCTGTACGTTCTCCTGCCCGTACACTCTGCTGTCGTATTGTTCTAGCTACGTAGTCGCGTGCGAGCGGCTGAACTCAGGATCCGAGCCCAGAATCTCGGCGATAGCGGCCTCAGCGCCGCTGGCCACCTCCACACGAGCGTTTTTTAACAATAAAAAATACAAAATAAAATCAAACGTACGTTTATCTGTTGACGCAGACCAAGTACGCGGTGCACACGCTGGCTGCCGTGACGCCCGGCATTCGCAAGAGCTGGATGGAAGCAATCGGCCAGAGTCCGGGGCTGGGTGGATCTGCCCAGGACAAGATGAGGTAAGAGGCCCCCGGCTGCTTTCACGGCGGCCTACTTGACGAATAAAGTCGAGTCAGATCGAGCCCCTCTCCTCCTCCTTTCCGCGTGGTCAACGTCGACTGGGCACGCAACGACGCATTGATTCCCCGATTCCCGACTGTCTTCACACTAACGACGCGCGCGTCAGATGGTGCGTGCGGCAATCGATTTGCTTTCAAGGCGTACACTTTGTGTGGGGTGGAGCGGTGGTGAAGTGGATGGGGAACTGCTTTGTGTGAACCCGGAGACCTGAATTTGATTCGCATCCATTCGTGGTGCAGTGCGCTAAATCACTGTGCCACTGCTTTGCTTCTGCTGCCATTGCAGCTCACCCAGCCGCCCTAGAGCTGCACACAGCTCACCCTCCCTCCACTCCCTCTCTCCCCCCACTCCCTCCCCTCCCTCCCCCCTCCCTCCCTCCCCCTTTCCCTCCCCCCCTCCCTCCCCCCGTCCCCTCCTCCCCTCCCTCATCTCCCTCTACTCCCTCCCTTCCTCCCGTGCAGCTCGCCAGAAAAGTCGTGGCCGGGCCGCTCGCCGTCGTCGTCGTCGTCCCGTGACCGCCCGGTCTCATCGGCCAGCGTTGAAACCAGGGAGCCGCCCCCCGACCAGGCAAGGAGCCGGCCCAAGGCACGGCTGCGCGAAGTCCGAGCCAAGACTATGGACTGCTCCGAGTTCCAGGCGGTGCACCAGGCGCTGGTTCGCTCGCAGCGAGGAGGAGGTGGAGTCGCCCACCACCCCGTGCGGTCGTCAGCGCTGCCGCCCGTGAGGATGGACCAATCGGGCCGCTCCGAAGACGGCGGCGGCGCCGGCGGCGTCCCCGGCAACGGCACTTACAAGACGTACTTCCAGACGAGCCACGCGGCCGCCCAGGCGGGGCCCTGCACGGGGCAGGAGGCTCCGCGCAACGCCGCCGCCGCCGCCGCCTCCGACAGGTTCCAGCCCCGCGCGGTCGCGTCGAGGCCCGCGGAGCCCGAGGCCCGCCCCGCGGTCGCGGCTCCGCAGGGCCAGAAACCTCCGCACGTCCGCTCCACCCCGACCCGCGAGGCCGGGGGCGTCGCCAACCCGGGCTTCGCGCGCGGCGCGCTCAACCCGTCCGACGGGAAGGCCCGCGCGGTGCTCGCCACGTCCGTGTCGCAGACGCGGCTGCTGCCGGACAAGCAGGGCCCCGACCCGAGCTGGGCCCCGTCGGACAGGGGCCGCGCCGCGGGCGACGAGGCGGACGGCCCGGGGGCCGGCGGGGGGCGGCGGCGGCCCGGGGGCCGGGAGGGGGAGGCCGCGGGGGCCGCGGTGCCGCGGGCGCCGCTCAGCCGGGACGAGATCGAGCAGCGGTGGCGGCAGGTGGAGAAGACGCCGGTGCGGGAGGAGAAGCAGATCCCCATCGCCACCATCAAGCCCACGGCCTCCTCCATGAGCCCCGAGAGTATGGTGGAGCTTCTGCAGAAGGAGGTGCGTGGAGGCGGCGGGGGAGAGGGTGGTGCCCGGTGGTGATGGTGCCGCGCTGGTGATGGTGCTGGTGCCGGCCCTTACTCTCCTCCCTTCACCCCAAGTCCTTTCAATTTCAAAAAGGGGGGAGATGACGGGAGAGGTAGAGACACGAGATACAGACGAGACGGGTGGAGTGAAATGAGAGAAATGTAATAAGAGACGGAGATGGTTAGAGACACCAACGAGGGAGGTTGAGGCTCTGTGAGTTTACTTTGTTTCTCATTATTCGGCATTCAATTTGAGTTGATATTTATTTGTGGGTCACTCTCATAATTTTTGTACAGGAATCTGAGGTCACTTGAGCCCCTTGGGACCGTTAGTGTTTCATTCGTTTGCTGAGGCCTAGCGCCACCACTGGGCACGCCGGCTTGACGAGAAGGAAGTGTAAAAGGGGGGTGCCGTCCAACTGGGCCCCCAGGTCAGGGCGTGTGTGTGTGTGTGTCGCCGTGTATCTGCATGTGTACGTGCGTGTGTTTTCCTCTGCTTACGTGCGCGTGCCTGCCTCCGTGCGTGCGTGCGTGTGTGCGTGTTTGTTCCTCTGCGTGCCTGCGTGCCTGCACGCGTGTTGTCGCCCGGCTGCAGGTGGAGGAGTTGCGCTGGCAGTTGGAGCACGTGCAGCAGGATCTGCGGAGCTCGCGGGGAGAGAACTCGGCGCTGTTGGCGCGGCTGCGTGCGCTCGAGCAGTCCGAGTACTCGCCGGCCGGATTCGTCTCCCAGGTGATGCGGCGGCGCGGTCGCCACGGCAACGCGGCGAGGGCGCCGCGCCCCCCGGAGGGGTGTCCTGGCGGAGGACGGCGGCGGGGTCGGGGTAAAAATTAATAACGTAACCAAGTGGGGGTGGTTTAGTTTGTAACGTCGCTACGGTCGAGAATCCGGTGGGATCGTGTCAAAGGGATTCTGCCGCAGCCGCTCGTCATCCCCCCCCCCCCCCCCGTTTGCAATGGTACGCTCCTGGTGGGGCCTCACTTGAGTGGCTGCGTGTGATCCGTGAGCGGGGCTGCAGCCATTCTCCGATGTGCTTTTTGGGTTTGTCCTGAAGAAGCTCTCCCAGCGCGCGGAGCGAAACGTCGGACACCGTGCCGAACAACGCACGGCACGGCCCGAAAAGCACATCACAGAGCCACGCGGCACAACGGCGACAATGCTCTACGCAGGTGGCTGTACCACTTTTTAAATGGGGGCGGGGTGGTGTGGTGGCTGGGAGGCAGCGCCATGCGTCTGGTCCCCCCCCTCCCCCACTGCTTCCACGTGAGTGGTAGAATCTGCACGGGCAGCTCAAGGACAGACGTCGCTCTTGATGGACAAGGCGGTGAGGCGGGAGAAACGCCAACATTTGGCTGCTGTTGCCAGGCAACAGGCGACCGCAGAAACAATGAGGTCGCCTCCGCCGGTCCCCTCTCCGTGCGTTGGTGCGCTGGCCCATCAGGGGGCCCTGAGCAGAAATTATTTTGGAGTCCTCGTGAGATGACGGAAGAGATGTAGAGGAGAGATACGGATGTCGTGAGATGAGATGGAGGGAGATTGAGAGAACATAGACACGAGAGAGAGCAACTGGCTTTCTGTTTGAATTATGTTGTTATGTTCATTAGGATTATGAATTTGAGTGGATGTTTTGTTCACCCATCATTTTGTGTTTTCGTGAATTCCGAAGCCTCGTGAGCTGCTTGGGGTTCTAAGCTTTTGCCCGGTTTGCTAGTGGCCAGCGCCGCCAGGGGCTCGGAGCGCATGACCCGTTATTACGATGTCGCCCTGGACGACAGCCTCACGTAGGGCACCTTGCGACGGGGGAATTTTCCGCGCCCGTGGTCATCGCGGGGAATTCGATTTGAATGTGGAGGGCCACGTCCGTGACGTTTTTTCAGTGAGTGATTGAGATTTATTTTTTGTGTTTACCCCCCCCGCCCCCCCCGCCCCCCCCGCCCCACCCGCCCCACCCGCCCCACCCGCCCCACCCGCCCCACCCGCCCCACCCGCCCCACCCGAGCGTGAATTCATCTCACGGGGGAGCGATTGATGATTCCGCAAATTTATCTTCAAGCAGATGGCACCGCGATCTTCTTTGCATCCCTCGTAAAGGAGCGTGTGCCCCGTAATTACGTTACCGTTGCATGCAGCTCACGCTTGCGTGATGGCCATGGTTGGAGCCGAGTGTTTGGTTGGGGTGAGGTTTTAGCGAGAAATATTATTCATAATTAATAATACAGGTTTTTGGGTTTTAGTCACATCAACACTCACCAGCGAAATGTCGTGCTCAAAATGTTAATGTTGTGGGTTTACTCTCCGACACGCCGGTGTGCTGAAGTAGTCACCATTTGGCACATTTTGTTTACGTGACAAACCTCACTAATTAGCTTTGCCAGGTGGTGATGATGGGTTAACAACACATTCATATTTACGTGATCTAACCCAAAAACACGCCCTTTATTTTTTCCAATTACTTATTATTTATTATTGCTATGATGGCGTTCAACTTAATGATGGCAGACCCCTCACTCTGATGATGAAATCTGCAAATATAGAGCAGAAATATGAAAACTAACTAGACAAGTTTGCCCATCAGGCAAAGTCGTTACATTAATGATCTGCTTATTTTTTTCTTTTGTTACAAAATTCGCAAGGCAGTTTTTGCTGGCTTTGGGTCGAAAAAAAGAATTAAATATAACCAAGCATATGACCCGCTGCTTTATTTTATAGATTTCCAGCTGGAGAATCGTCCTAATAGAGGACTAAATTACTGCCAATTTCTGAACGTTATTGTGATACAAATCTTACAAAGTGGCAGAAAATGACAGATACTGGAAATTCATGCAAAAGACGACGCAAACCAAAAATTTCTGAAATTATATTTACATAAACAATAAATATGACGGGGTGGGTATAGATATGTTATAGTGATCTGTATCTTTGTCAGGCACACGGCTGTATCGACCTTTAAAAATGCGTCATGTATAAACAACGAATGCTTTTATCTCTGAACGTGCCCAGCGGTTGATTTGTCAATCTTAAGCTTTGACATTCAGAAATGTGGATCGTGGCTTTAAACGCTTCTCAAGCCCGTGTCGGTGGGCTTTAAAGTAGCGCAGACAAACGTCTCTTTCATAATAACGTCTCTTTAATGTTTAAAATGCAAACCTTTACGTGGCTCCCGTGGTTTGTTCGCAGCCTTTCGTTAGATCGTAAGGCACGGAAATTATTTGCGGGGATGCAAAATGTATCCGCAGGGATGTTACATCCGTCGCAGGGTGAGCGTGTGGTGAGCAAGCGGTGACACCGCCCGGTGCTCGCGCGTTCGGCGATTGATTTAAAAAAAATCATGAATGTTTGATGGTCATTCAAGAACCCAGAATACAAAGTAGATTTCAAAAAGGGGGGGAAAAAAACCCAGCAGATAACGTGTAACAAACTCGGCGCAATACGCCCGCACAAACGAGGGATCGACCGGAGGCATCCGGGCTCGCTGCTCTCCCCGCGGTAGGGGGTAAGGATGAGTAGTCACACGTTCGCCGATCGTTGAAGAGGTTTTTCCTGGTTCTAATCCAGCGGCCGCCCTCGTTATTGCTGCTGATGTAAAAATACCACCGACGCCGCCTGCTTCACAGTGCACGTCAAAGATTCCCCCGTCACGTCTTTCGCAAAGGGCGTCGGCCATTGTACTCCGACGACATTTTCCAAATAAGACAATTTTTTTTACAAATTGCACCGCAAATTACTCAACTGGGATTCTACACAGCAATGGATCACCACCTACTGCAAACAAAGTAGCAGGGACCTCCTGAAAAAGAGTCATGAGGCTCAGCGAGGCTTTCCTGGGTAAACGAGCGTAATTATATTATATATATATAAAGGTGTTGACGTGATCTCTGATCACACTATGCGCGTGTGGCCTGCGCGCAATAGGCCGGTGGCTTGCACCGTACGTATCCAACGGCGCTGATCTGAGCAGCGCCCCATGATTATAGAGTCAATGGCATCAGTCTGGTCGCCAGTAACCGGACAAGATAAAGTCGTAGCAATACAAATGATAAATTAACTTAATCAGGCGAAATTCCAGCTCGACTGTCACGTGGCCATCCCACAGCAGAGTGTGTAGGAAGTGTGCCCCCTACTGCTTGAAGGTCAAATAGGTCACTTGGAGGATATTTTAGGAAAATCCTGTGACGAACGTCCTGTTGCAACCATTCTGCGACGCGCAGGAGGGCACTGTCTTGTGAGATTTCCAAATGGGTTTTTTGTCTCATCACATGACACAGAGAGTGCACCGAGTATGGAATGGGGAAACAAGTCCATGAAATATCAACAAAGGTTGTTGCTGTTATTCATGAGGCAATGAGGTCCCCCCCCCCCCCCCCCCGTGAAACAAGGATAGTGATGTGGAGCAGCTTCGTCACCACCACCACCACCACCATCATCACTGTCATTACCATCTGTATATAAATAAGGGTCAACCGGTACCAGGAGGAACGTGGGAAAAGCCATTTTGCTGATTTGTTGACATTTGACAATTGCACTGGATTAGTGTCATACCGCTGTGTTGCTCAAAAACGTACGAATATCTTGCGATCGCTCTGGTAGGAGACAATCGAACTCTCCCTTTGCTTTCATTTATGGGAGCACACCGAAGGTCCCCCTCCCAACCCCCCCTCCCCCCCCGTTTGTTCTGGAATAATAACATTGGAGCTGCTTGATCACTAACACGTTCCCTTCATTAACAGAAACATTCACTAACCCCCTCCCCCCAATATGATTCTTCTCAAGTTCAACATCGGCGTCGCGGCAGCCGATTACCAAAGCCGGAGGAGCGGCGGCAAGGAAGGCCTCTTAGAGCACGGCGCGCGGCCACGGAGAAGCCTCACGGGCGCGCAAATCCATCACGGCCACGAGGAGCCGGCCGCCAGCGGCGACGACGACGACGATGACGACGACGACGAACGCTGCGTCCGGGCGCCGGGCTCCCGTCCGCGCAAGGCCGAAGCGCGGCTGAGGGAGATCGAGGAGGCCCTGGTGCACAAGACGAAGGCCTGCCTCGAGCTGGAGGAGGCCGCGTCCTCGGCGCAAGAGCGCCACCGGCTGGAGGCGCGCCGGCTGCAGCTGCGGCTCGACGACGCCGAGGAGCGGCTGGCGAGCGCCGTCCGGGACCTGGCGGCCGCGGACGCGGAGCGGCGGCGCGCGGACGGGGCGCTCGCGGACGCGGAGCGGAGCCGGCGGGAGGCGGCCGAGGCCGCGGCCAAGGAGGCGGCCGCTCGCCAGCAGCTCGAAGCGGAAGAGCGGCGCCGCGCGGAGCTCGAGGAGCGGTGCCTGCGGCTGCAGACGGAGGTCGGCCGCCTGGAGAGCGAGAGGGAGGGCGTCTCGCAGGAGGAGGCCGAAGCGGCGAGGAGCCTGGAGCGGAAACTCGCGCGGAGCGAAGCCTCGGCGCTGGCGCTGTCGCGGCAGCTGCGGGCGGCCGAGGAGGACAACGAGACGCTGCGGTCGCAGAAGGAGACGCTCGAGCGGGAGCTGCAGGGCGCGCGTCGCTCGGATGCCGCCCTGGCGGGGCCCGAGGAGAGGCCCGTCGTGCAGATCGACGGGCAGCCCATGGAGTGGCTGGACAAGGAGATCGAGCTGCAGGACCTGGCGGCGCGCCACCGGGCAGAGCTCCGCGACACGAAGGCCTCCTTCCACAAGGAGGCGGAGCGGCTCCGGGCGGAGGCGCGCCGCGCTGAGGAGGCGCTGAGGGCGCGGGCGCTGGAAAGCGTGCAGGAGATGGACTCGCTCACCGTGTGCATGGAGGCCATGCAGCGCAAGTACCAGGAGGAGCTGCGCCAGCGGGAGGACGGCTTCCGCGAGGAGCTGTCGCGTCGCGACCGCCGCCTCCAGGAGCTGTCCCGCGAGGCCTCCGATCGGCACCGGCAGGAGGTGGCGGCCCTGACGGGGGATGCTCGGGCGAGGGAGCGGTGGTTCGGCTCCGCGCTCAAAGCGCTGCTCCGGCAGCTGCCCGGCTGGGAAGAGAACGGCCCGGCCGAGCGTCGCGCCGGCTGCCCGTCGACGGAGGAAACGGCGGCGGGTGACGGCGGCGATCTGGAAAATGCCCACCTCGTCGAGCTCCTGGCCGAGAAAGTGGAGGAGACGCTGCGGGAATTCGGGGTGGCGAAGAGGGAGCTGGAGCTCCTGCGGCCTCAGGGAGACCCGGCGGCCCTCAGGGACGCGTTCCAGCGTGACCTTGAGGAAGTCAAGGTCGTGTGGCCTCTCCTGCCAGTCGCTGTAGTGTGTAGTGCCGCCGCCCCCATGTGATTGCGGTTTGCCTTCGTCCGCATTGCAACTCCATCCATTGCTGTGTGATGTGATTTTGATTGTTTTTGTGGTGTTTTTTTCTCCCCCCGCCGCCGGTTTTTCATCTCTCTCTCTCTTGCGACTCCCTTTTTTGGCGACAATCACAACCCGCGTTTTCGCTTCCCTCGTTTCAACTGCCGTTTCGTTATCTTCGTGTGGCTTCAATCATTTTTCACAGTGGCTTTTTCATTTCAAAGGAGGATGAACATAAATCGATCGTTTGTTTTTTGTGAGCCTGCCGATTGCGTCTCCGGTCAACGTGGCTGCATTCTCGGTTTGCTGATATTCGCCTGTGTTCATCACTAGGCCCGAACGAAGCCTTTTTTGCAATTGCAATCGGCGCTGGGTTTATTTTCTCATGAAACGTTCCACGTCGGTGGCCCCCACGGTTCATGTTTCCAGCTCTGCTTCATTTGCCTCCGTTTAACTCCTGGGCATCTACCAAAAGAGAACTTGATAGCTCATTGCATTCCTCCAGTATAAATAAATATTCTGATTGTGATATTCTGATTCTGAAGTACAAATTTGAACCGTTACAAGCTGCACATGCCTGGTTATTGCTAAACGCGTTCCCCCTGACTTTAGTAGAAGCGCCGAGATTGGGATCTTGTGAGTGTACGCGTGTGTACACGTGTGTACTCGTGTGTACACGTGTGTACGCGTGTGTACACGTGTACACGTGTGTACGCGCGCACCCCAGGTGATGCGGGGCGCGTTGGTCCAGCAGTGTTCCCCGTCACACGGGACGATCGTTTACCGATGACGAGGCACGTGCAGTGGCTACCCCGACTTTATTAACATAACGGAGAAGGCTCGTTAGCGTGGGGAGCGGGACCGTGGTGGGCCGTGAGAAATTATTCGCCAGAATTGGAGTTTGAGAAACCCCGTTTCGTGTTGCAGTGCGTAATTATGATTTTAGATCTCACGCGACACAATCACAAAGGGCCGCTGGTGTTTGCTGTGCGCTGTGGCGATTGGCTGCCAGGCGCGGCCCGGCCCCTCAAAAACTCTTCGATTGCAAATGGGCAAGTCGCTCCCTTTTAAGAGCAGTGGCCACGTTGACAGGTGTATGCGCGTGAATGTGTGTGTGCGCGCGTGTATGTGAGTGTGTGCGTGCGTGCGCGCGCGCGTGCGTGTGTACGCATGTGTGTGTGAGTGCGCGTGTGTGTGGTGTGTGTGTGAGTGCACCTGTGTGTGAGTGCGCCTGTGTGTGAGCGTGTGTGAGTGTGCGAGTGTGTGAGTGCGTGCGTGTGTGTGCGCGCCTGTGTGTGAGCATGTGTGAGTGTGCGAGTGTGTGAGTGCGTGCGTGTGTGTGTGCGCGCCTGTGTGTGAGCGTGTGTGAGTGTGCGAGTGCGCTGCCTGGTCGTCGTGAAACCCCCGCGTCAAGTGAATGACAATACTCACCAGGGGTGAGCGGCTTGAGGTGGCCTCAGCCTGATTCTACGTTAATCAAATTTTTTAAAAATAAAATATCAGCAACACACTGAGACCGGATTCAAAAGGGGGAGGAGCCCGTTGCAACTGAAATTCGAACTCCCCGCGACAGCGCGACCGCGGGCGCGTCGCGACGTCGGCGGTCTGACGGTGACACCCCCCCCCCCCCCCCCTCGGTGTTTCGCTTGTCCACAGGCGACGTGCGAGCGCGGCCTCGCCGCCATGGAGGAGTCCCACCAGCGAAGCATGGAGGACCTGCAGCGCAAGCACCAGCACGACATGCAGCTGCTGCGCCAGCAGTCCGAGCAACTGCTGGCCGAGGAGACGGCCGCCACCATCGCCGGTGAGTCGCGGCGCCGGCACGGAGAGGAGCCGGAAGGGGGGGGGGGGGGGCAGTTAGAGTCGCCACTCTTTCTGGTGTTCCTAGGATCGTCCTCGTTTTGAAGTGGCCGTCCTGGGAAATCGGCCACTTTGAAAGTTCCCAGCGCCGCTAGAGGCTCCCCGCCTGGCTGGGGCAGCGAGCCCAATCCGCCCCTCATCACCAAAGCCTGCCGCGGCGATCTCGCACTTTTGCTGCTGCTGCTAACGCCGATAACCCACGGTGGTCCTCATGGCGGAGGCGCAGTCCCTTTTGTCCACTGCGGCGCTACGCCGCAGGTGTGTTGGCGACGGCGGCGACGATCGTGACGGACGTTCGACGTCGCCCTTCCGTTGTCGCCCGAGCGCAGCGCTGGAGGCGATGAAGAGCGCGCACCGCGACGAGTTCGAGCGCGAGCTGGAGAAGGCGCTCAAGTCGCGGCACGGCACCGGCAGCCAGGATGCGGAGCTCATCCGCAAGCAGCACGAGTGAGCGGCGCACTCGCACCGTCACAACCGCACCGTCACAACCGCACCGTCACAACCGCACCGTCACAACCGCACCGTCACGCAACCGCACCGCTCGCACGAACACAACCACCAGTGATGCTGCTCGCCTCTCCGCCACCACCCTCTTCTGTGTCGTGCCTCCCTTGATAGGTCCCGTCCCGACATCATTTTCTCCAACAGCCTGTGAAAAGGCTACTTGTGTGTGTCGGGTTCGATTCCCACTCACGGCAACCAGCCAGTGCCTCCTCTAAGTCTACTCAGCCTAAAATGAGCACCTGGTACGGTGCGTAAATATCAGCACTAGGTGCTGGCCACCCACCGCCTCGTGTGCCCTGCCGGCCCTCATAGGTGCCGCTCGCTAACAGCACTTGCCCCAACAGTCCGTTGAGGCGACACGGGTGGTGTTTGTGTGCGCAGGGAGGAGCTGGCCTCTATCCAGCGGGAGCTGGGCGTGCTCTCGGAGCAGTACTCACAGAAGTGCCTCGAGAACTCGCACCTGAGCCAGGCGCTGGACGCCGAGAGGCAGGCGCTGCAGCAGTGCCAGCGCGAGAACGAGGAGCTCAACACTCGCTGCCAGGTGGGGGCCCCCCCCCTCCCCTTCCCCACCCCCCCTCCCCACCCCCCTCCCCTTCCCCACCCCCCCTCCCCTTCCCCACCCCCATCCCCCTCCCCTTCCCCACCCCCCCCTCCCCTTCCCCACCCCCCCTCCCCACCCCCTCCCCACCCCCTCCCCTCCCCACCCCCCCTCCCCACCCCTCCTCCCCTTCCCCACTCCCCCTCCCCACCCCCTCCCCACCCCCCCTCCCCACCCCCCCTCCCCTTCCCCACCCCCCCTCCCCTTCCCCAGCCCCCCTCGAGCAAAACGAGATTGGAATCGCGACGACGATGGGGGCGCCCATAGCGAAGGCTCTCATCAGCACGCTTGTCGCGCCGATATTGGGACTGGCGAAGTGATGCCGACGATCGTGGTGGACGTAGAGTGGACGTCGGGTAGACGTCGGGTCGACGTTGGGTCGAAGTCGGGTCGAAGTCAGGCACGGCGGTTCATTGTTTGCGCGAGCGTTGAGCAGGACGCTTCGCCGCTCTTCCCCCCCCCCCGCCCCCCCCCCCCGACTGGTGTCGCCCACCAGGAGCTGAACAAGCGCCTGGCGACGGAGCTGATGCGGATCCGCAGCATCGTGACGGGGGACAGCAACGGCGCTGTGCCCTCGCTGGCACCCGGCAAGGACACCTACGAGCTGGAGGTGAGCTAGTGGGCGAGTGGGTGAGCGAGCGGTTGGGTAAGTGGGTGAGCGAGTGAGCTCACCTCCTGGTTGCCCGCCCGCCCGCCGCTCACCCTCGCCAAACCTCCGAGCCCGTGGTTGTCGCGGTTCTCACCACGCCGAGCGTGATCAAAGCCCCACGGTGCAGAGTGTTCCGTGGGTCAGGGGGCCGGGGTGGCCGAACGTATCCGCGGGGTAGTACGTACGTGTGTGTATGTACGTACGTTGAACTTCTTTTGCACCGTACGTAGTGAACCGTGCTACTCGGAGGTGCGGGGGAAGGACAACAAACCAAACACAAAAGGCAGTTCTAAAGTAATGTCGTTTTCAATCTAGATGATTTAAAAGTGCACAGCTCCAGTAGCTCCCTAATATTGGAAGGGAGAGCGTTCCAGACGACCGCAGAAATGCATCTGAAAGCGCCACGATGCGGTAACCACCGTATTCGTTCGATGGCTGAGCCAAAATCCGCTTTGAGGATGACCGGAGTTCGTGTGACGGTGCCTTGGCGAGATCAGCATGGTAACCCATGGTAACCCATGGTAACCCATGGTGGCTCAGATCAGCATGGTAACCCCTTGGTAACCCATTGGTGGCTCACATCAGCATGGTACCATGGTAACCTATGGTGGCTCAGATCAGCATGATACCATGGTAACCTATGATGGCTCAGATCAGCATGGTACAATGGTATCCCATGGTAACCGATAGTGGCTCAGTGAGCCCTGTTGAGGTGACAGGACCTGCATAAAAACGATGGGAATGATGACGATGGTGGTGATACTGCTGCAGATGATGCTGATGACACCGACGACGACTAAAGTCAGATTAGCCGAAGTCGGGGTGGTTGGTGGAATGGCGTTGTTTAATGGATGAGGAGCACAATGTTATTATAATTCAGCGACGTCACCGTCGCTAACAAACACTGTCTAGAACAGTGACAGATTATGATCACAATAATAATTATAATAATCTTACCGCTCTTTATTTACCCAGGAAAATCCTAAAACACTTTTTTTGTTTAGCGTACCCACAGCGCAACTGTCTTGCGCCCACAGGTCATGCTGAGGGTCAAGGACTCTGAAATCCAGTACTTCAAGCAGGAGATCAACGCCCTCAAGGAGGAGCTGCAGTCGGCGCTGAGGGTGAGCGCACGACTTGGTTGGGAAGTAGACCACAACACCTGCTCTGGCTCGTGTTGTGCTCGTAGACCTTGTGGGGACTCATTTCTTCATTGCGATTAACTTTCTTTTGTCGTTTGTGCCTTTTTGTTTCGGATGCCATTTATTAATTTGGTCATTCATTGTTTATTTTGCTTGGTAGTCGAAGGGTTTTCATTTGCTCGGTGAGAGTGTGTGTGGTGGGCTTCTTTTGTGTCGTACGAAGCCAACCGCATATATGGGATTTGTTCCTTATATAATTAATGTACAGCGTTAGAATAATAATGAAAGTACTAGTATTATTACTACCCTGGCTGCTTGTCTCATCCTCACATCGTCACTCTGGCCTCACACCCCACCACTCGCACCTCCGATTAGAACGGTTGGCTACGTACGGCTCGAAAGAAGTTCAACACAAGTACGTGCGTACACCACCTCTGATTTCCTCTGCCCGTCAGCGGCTCACGACGAGGCCGCTGGAACTTCTCCCCACGCCTTCCCCTCTCTCTGGTCACGGCAATCGCTTCCTTGTAGACCCACGTCCATACCTCGTGACAGGGCGAGGCCGCCGATGGGAGGAGACACGTGGTGGGCCTCCGTTCTTCTTGCACTTCCAAGCCGGCGACGTCTCCCTCTCTATCTTTGGCACTGGAACCCTCTGCTGCCTCAGCCTTTCTGCTCTCATTCTGTGGATTTTCTCGTCTCGACATTTCCACGATTTCTTCTCGGGTCATTCCTGCTCCCCCAAACGTCTCTCCTTCAATCCTCTCGCTCTCCCCGTCTCCCCTGAGCGTCGCTCGCGGCTAAACAACCCGCACCGGCCCATCCCGCCCGCAGGACAAGAAATACGCGACGGACAAGTACAAGGACATCTACACGGAGCTGAGCATCTCGCGCGCCAAGGCCGACCTGGACGTGACGCGGCTCCGCGAGCAGCTGCAGACCATCAGCCAGGGCGAGGAGCGCGCCGGATACGGTGGGTGGTGCCGCGGTCTGCACGCCGCGCCGGGACACCCACGGGGGGGGAGGGCGAGAACGCCGTGCGTGGCACCGTTCCCGCGAGCGCCGATTGTCTCGTGATGGGGCTTCCCCCCCACCGCTTTTGCCGCGTGCAGACATCCTCAAGTCGAAGAGCATCCCGGACTTTTTCAAGACGCAGACGACCTCCAGCTGCAAGCGAACGGTGCGGAACCTCCGCTCCAAGGTGCGTGCGGATCGAACAAATGTAACAGCCAACGCCTCCGGAACGCTAGTTTGTCAGATGATATTGGATCATCACAAGTCATACAAGTAGTCGAACACAAGTATGTTGAAATGCTTCTGACGAAATGTGAGTTTGCATCTAGGTGATGATAACATGTTGTTGGAGGCACGAGTTGGTGGTGCACACCTCTGGTCCAGCACCGTGAATCGTGGAGATTTTGGAAATGACCAAATTAACTTGGCTGCCAGATGGGTAGCAGATGGCAGTCGAGCAAATAGGTACTGGGATCCCTCTGTGCAGAACTTTTGAGTGTTATTCCTTCACGTGTAGGTTAGGATTAGGCTACTCCGATGTCACACCACATGCAAAACACTCGTCAATGGAACTGGCCAAACATACCAAAGCAGGACCCTCCTGAAATGTAGTCTTGAGTCTCAAGTTTTTTGGGATAAATAACCGGAATTCACATTGCTCCTTCAGCATGCACGGGCCCATCTTGATTAGCCTACCAACATTGGTGCAACCTGATTGGTCCATCTTGATAAGCCCATCCCGATCGGTGGACCCTCATTAGCGCTTTCTATTTGGAGTCTCCTGATTGGCCCATGGGGGCTGGCGCGTCTTGTCCGTCGCTGCCTTGACCCGCCGCCCGTTTGCTGCCCCTTCCTCCCACAGAGCCTGAGGGAGGGCCTCTCGACGCAGGAGCAGAAGCAGCTGTTTGACGAAGCCGAGGTGCAGCAGTGAGGCGGGCGGAGGGTGCGGCTCCCGTTCCCTCTGCACCCTCGCCGGCTATTGGCAGGCCCACGGACGCGAAGGGACGCGGCTACAGACGATCAATACCCCCCCTTCCTTCCCCCGCGGCGCGGGATAGCAACCCCTGCCGCCGCACCAGCCACGGCTCCGGAAGCGCCCATCGCCTCGTCCCTTCGCCGAGATAGTTTTGACGCACGGTGAACGCGGCCGCCGCTCTCGACGGCTCCCTCCGCTCCGACTGCAGCTGGCCAGTAAGAGCGCCGTCTCGGCCGGGCCTGCTGCGACGGAGGTGCCGGCAGGCCGATTTGCCGGCTCCCCGCTGCGTGGGCCCGGCGGTGGCGGTGTGCGAGCGAGGCGCTGCCGACGGTCCTTGCCATCGCGGTGTGCGCGAGGCTGTCGGGCCGACGTGGGGTTTCGGGCGACGAGGCGCGGTCTGCCGCTTGGGTGAATCCGCGCCGACGGAGCGATCCGGTGAACGGCAGCCTGCGTCCGCGCGTTTAGCACGGACGCAGCCCTCGCGTACGGGGGCATTGAAATGTAGGTGACCAACACAGACACGAGCTTGCATTCAGTTTGTTACTTACCGGTGTTGTTCGTGTGTTATCAATATTTGACAGGTCAGTGTCAGACGTACAGGCGGTGACCCTGTTGGCAACAACGGAATAAACGCCCCACCCCCCCCCCATCGCACGCACCGAGCCGCGTGCCGTGTCGCAGCGATCGCCGCGCAGGATGAGATGGGATGTGAGAGGGGCGCTTCGGCGAGACGCGTTCAGACCCGACAAGGTCCACGGCCGGTCACGAAACGCTCGCGCAGCCGCAGCCGGATAGGGGGGCGGGGTAGGTAATGCGGGGGGCACGCGGGGTGGGGGGTGCCACGAGATGAGTGTCAAGAGTCGTCGGGGTGAGCGGGCCGGGCAGGGTACAGCTTCACGAGTTGGGAGCCGGGGGAGCCTCCTCCCCCCCGGGGCTCGTTGCGCACTGTGGAGCAGTCCGCGCAGAGACGCCCCGGCGGTGACGGGACATGTCCCACTCGGCACCCGTTGCCGGGGTTTGCGCCGCGCGCGCGCGAGCAGACGACCATGCACGCCAGACGGTTGTCCGGAGCTCCGTAGACGCCAGGGATGAGTTCTCTGTCTCGAGTGCGCACGAATTGAACGGGGGCTGGGAACATTCTGCACGCAACGGGGGTGCTCGCGTTACGTGCACGCAAGGCACGATGGGAGCCGTGCATTCCCCGCTCTGTTTCAACGAGCACCGCTGCACGTCGTTCTTCGTGCGCGTGCCAGTCGGGCCGGCACGACGGTGCGGAGTCGAGCTAGGTGGGGCCCACGACAGGTTTAGATAGCACTCGCCGCCAATGTGTCGGCCAATTATCGGGAATCAAACTCAGGTCGCTGGGTTCGTAGTGCATTGTGCTAACCATGACAACACACGCGCACGATACGGAGCACCTGTGACTTGTCGTCTGATACAAGGCGTCCTAAAACACTGTTGCTTGTGTTGTGATCTTTTGCAAAGATGGCACAATTTATCCACCCTGTATTAATATTTGCGTAAAAAAAAACGGGTGGTGGCATTCACAAAGGGAAAGGTTTCAGTTTCCAAATGAACAGCTTCTGCTGGTTCGGGAAAGTTTATTTTGCTGCAATGTGTTTATATTAAATATTATATAAATTAAGAGTCACTTATCTTTTGTAACACATAAATTTGTACGTGTCATTCGAAGCAGTATTTATAAGAGGGTTTTTATGGGAAAATTATTGCATGACATTACGGTGCGTGTGTTTGAAGGACCTATATAAAATATGAATTTATTGCAATACCGTTTTAAGATGATCGTATAAACTGGTGGTGTATGGCCATATTAAAGGGTGGCCTAGGAAGAAGTGTTCTCCTGATACACGTTTGATGACAACAACGCACTCAAGTCAAACGTCACGTGACGGTGATACAGAGCTCTTTGCAAGGTGGGGGGGGGGGGGGAGGAGGTTGGTGGATCTCTTGAGGATGGGAGCACCGGCTCATCTCCCTGACATTCAAGTGACCGCACAGAGCGCAGCCCGCAACCACCGCGACGTCTAAGCCCTGCGGGCGCGCGCTCCCGTGCCGCTCCGTGTAGCCACATCGCGAATGAAATATTTCAACACGTTTGCATTTTAGCTGCGGCGTGCACACACCCAAGTCTGGGTGTTCTTCTGCAGCCCGCCATTCACAGCCCGCCGTTTACAGCCCGGTGTCGGGGGACGCGGGGGGTGGGGGGGGCACACTCACGATGAAGGCCACTGGGCCAGCGGCGAGGGCCTTCGTTAAGATTTTGTATTCCGTTGATCCCCAGCGCCCTCTTGCCGCCCCTTTGAGGTCGCCCTTTCAGAGAACGAGATAAAACGGTGCCATGTCCGGACAATGGAGAGGCCGTTCACTGCGCGTCTGGTGACGCTGTTCTGCAATTACCGGAGCTGTGGGGAGGGCGAAATTTGTCAGCCAAAACTCAAGGGCAGTTTGTTGGCCAGTGCCGGTTTGGGCAAAACGTCATCGGTGTCGAGGTTTTCTTGAGGCGGAAATCAATCGCTGGCGAATTTCTGAATGGGGGAGAGGCCATTGGTTCAATCCCAGGTGCCAGTATCCACGGTCGAGTGGGGTGTCGTCCACTTCAATGAGGCACCACGATAATAATGTCTTCTTCTTCTACCCATGACAGTATCACTGAGTCCCATGGCTCATTCTTAGGGGAGTCCTGCTGTGGGATGTTTGGCCAATATGCTTTTGATTTCGTTTTTTTGTGTGTGCGCGTGGGTGAAAACTGGGTTAGCGGCAGCAGCACATGTATAGGAAGTGAGAACACGCAAACTTCACATGCGTAGCAAATAAACCTGGTTTCTGTACTGCATTAAGGTAGCAGTAGCTTGAACTTTGTTCCAGCGCCGCCTGTCACGCACGTCCTCTCAACTCCACGAGTAAGTGTGCATCGGTCTCGTGCCCTAATTCCAAAGATTCCAAGGCGTGCTTGCTGGTTCATTGGTTTTGAAGCGTGGCTGCACGTGTGGTGTGTCACGGTGCTTCTTGAAGCTTTGCCGCTGCTGCTGCTACCGCTGCTGCAGTGGGACTGTCCCCTCGAATGTCGTCGCTCCCCAGCCGAGTGAGTTCCAGACGCAGCGAAACCCGCTACCGCTACGACGCTGTTAATTGTTGTACACACGTATGTACGTTGGACTTCGTTCGCACCGTACGTGGCCAATCGTGCGAATCGGAGGTGCGGGGGGGGGGGAAGGACAATAAACTAAATACAAAAATCAGTTTTAAAGAAATGCGTTTTTAATCTAGATTTAAAAGTGCAAAACTCCAGTTGCTTTTTTAAATCGGAAGGAAAGTTTCCATCGCTTCCTTGGGTTTGGCGTGGCACCCGAACGCAGCGCGCTGCGATGACGCGATCCTCGAGGCGTCCCAAGCGCCAGGCTGCGATCTGCTCCGTCGCGCGACGCCGGCAGCCAGCGACGGGGACATCAGAAGCGACGGGAGGGACGCGATCGCTTGGGTGGCCGCGTGATGGCTCGAGCCCAGTTGTCCGGGATCCCCTCTGCAGCTTGTGGAAGTTTTCCTTTCACAACCCCCGGAGGATCGCGTCGCGTCAGTCCCTTCCGCGACCCGCCTGTGCTCTCTGGCCAAGTGTCCGGGAAACGTCGGACCAGATGGGGGACTGCGCTTGCGGCGCAGACCTCAGGAATGGTAAATTGCCGCTTTGCAGGCGGCTTGAATGTGGTTATCGACCGACGACCGGCCGGCTATCTGGCATCTCATTTGATATCGTCAAATTCATTGCCGCAGCGTCAATAGGCCGTGCTTGCGCTCTGGAACCGACTATCATTCACGGTTCATTATCAGATACTTCCATAGTTACCGGTATTGAACTGCATTCGTACATATTTCCAATAATCCAGTGTGTCTCGTAGAGGAAGATGGATGCACGGGCAGCATACAATCGTGCATCGTCAGTGATTTCATGGCGGTAGTCCACGACCCCTGGAGGAGGAGATGACGATGACGACGATGACGACACAGACCGGCGAGACGTACAGAGCAGCGAGAATCGGCACAAGATCCCGATCCTTGTGGAGTGACATTCGAGGTGCACTATCATATTTGTACAAGTTGCTTTTGATCAGTGAGGACTCGAGCCGAAGGAGAGCAGTGCCAAAATTCGACATTCGGATGACGTACTCGGGATGTCGTCATCGACGTGTGTCAAAACCCACTGAAATGTGAATTGCAACGAGCACGGCTGGCTACTTGTTGTCGCAAGCCGCGTGAACATTGTTTTCTAGTCAAAGCAGATCCAGGCGATGAGCTGATTGAAGTGAGCAGAGGGGAGGGGTCTCTTGATGCCATCAGATGCGGCCAGGGACGTGTTCGCCGCTGGCCTCTTGTCATCACGTGGGAATCTATAGCAGCCAAATACTCTAAACGTGTGCTGTTGATTTTAAATGTGGAGGGAGAAACCGGTAGAAGCTGGAGAAAAATCCAAGCGAGAACGAGGAGAGATAGACACACAGACTCCAAATATACAGCGGGTGTCAGGGTCGGGATCGAACCCACGACCTCCTGTATACCAGGCGAGGTAGTTAACATCTCACAGCCACCGTGGTGATGATGATGAGAGAGAGAGACACGCAAACTCCAAATATACAGCGGGCGTCAGGGTCGTGATGGAACCCACGACCTCCTGTACACCAGGCGAGGTAGTTAACATCTCCTAGCCACCGTGGTGATGATGATGAGAGAGAGAGACACGCAAACTCCAAATATACAGCGGGCGTCAGGGTCGTGATGGAACCCACGACCTCCTGTACACCAGGCGAGGTAGTTAACATCTCCTAGCCACCGTGGTGCTCAGATGACAGCGCCAGTCCATGTCGAGACGATCCGAGACGGCACCAAACCAGTGAGTAGAATGCAGAGGTCCCACTTCAGTGTTCGTGCCGTGCTAATTCCTTGTCGTCGAGATGACAAGGCGGGCCACGTGGACGCTCCCCGTGGCTTCCACTGGTGACTCCAGGCTGCAGCTCTCCAGCAAGTCGCCAAGATGCATCCTCGACATCATCTTGGCTGACCTCAACCATCCCAGAGTTGTTGTGATCGCGCGACAAACAGGAACGAATTGAGACGATCGCTGAAACTGTCATAAAACGTGGACGTATGCGGCTGGTTTAGGAGATGGATCAATGCAAAGGCAATGGACGTCTTAGGGCGTACGATTTTCGGATGGATTCAAACTCACGTGATTGGCCAACGCCAACGATGGGTGCCTGGAGCATGTCGATGTGGATCGACGCGTTTCGTTCGGCCGCCTCGCTTGTCAATGAAAGAAGCTGGGACGGCGTCGAGCACAGCGGAGCCAGTTGGAGCGATGCCGATCTTGACCGCGTTCGGTGCATCTGATGCTGCCCAGGTCTCCGTTGCGGAAGCTCCGTCTGACTGCTCGTCGCCTCTTTTGTCTCTTCGGATGACCGCTGACGTCCGAGTGGCAGACTGCCCGCTCGTCGTACCGTGTAGACCAGCCGTATCGACATTTGAGCAGGCGTCGACTTTATTCGTGGCTCTGACCGTGTGCGGTGGCGTGAACTTCACCCCAAAGCCCTCCCGGATCTCGTCTCGTGTCAGCTCCGCTGCAGTGGCGTGGTAACGACATCGTGAGCTCAGGGCATGCGGCGATCGCTCAGGTGGGGTCCCAATATTTGTGATTTGCCTCTCCGCACGGTGGCACCGAGGCGGTGCTGCATATCGTCGGCGACTTCTCGCTAAATGCCGCCACTTGCAGCTCTGCCATTCTCCCCGGTTCCACCGCGATGACGATGACGGCATGGAAACAGGCGCGCTGCGGCTCTGATTCAATTAAAACAAAACGTGGGACGTAAATGAAAGAATTTTCATTAAAAAGAATAGCGCGTTTTAAACAAGTTGGTGTTGTTCACGACGCGTCTCGGGTTGGTTGTCCAGGGGACCCCAGCTCGTCACTTTGGCCACCGACTGCTCCACGCCAAGTGACGCCACTGGGCCTCTGCGGACCCAGCTCAGCGCTGACTTTGGCCCGCCGGCGGTTTTAAGGACCGTCCATAAATGACGTCACGCACCTAGGGGGGGTGGGGGTCAGACATTTGTGACGCCGTGTGACGAAGGGGGGGGGGGGGTCAAAATCGTCAAATCGCGTGACGTCATTTATGGACGGCCCCTTTGTGCCGCGAATTTGGCGTCTTTTTATTCCACACATTGGGATCCACGGGACAGAAGCGTGCAGCTTGATCCGATGACATTTCTGACCTAATGACGTTGGCGCGTGCGCGTGCGTGCGCGTGCCCCCGGGTCACCGACGCACGCGGACACAGCAACGCGCTCCGACAGACGCCGGGGCCCGAGGGGCGCAGTGGGCGAGCGGAGACGTCTCGCGGGGGGCCTCTGCCGCCTTCCCGTCCCGAGGGTTCGCGCGGGGGGGGGGGGCCGCGTGCGCGCGGGGGCAACGCGCGGGGGGGGGGGCACGCGCGGGGTGGGGGGCCACGCGCGGGGGGGGGGGGGCACGCGCGGGGGGGGGGGTCACGCGCGGGGGGGGGGGGTCACGCGCGGGGGGGGGGGCACGCGCGGGGGGCACGTGCGACGCTCTGCGAAGCGCATCTGGCCCGCGTGGCGCCATCGCGTGGGGGACTCCGGTGGCGTCGCGGGGGAGCGGCGAGGCGGAGCGGACACCCGCGGACGGCCACGCCAGGGGGGTCGGGGGTGGGGCAAGGGAGCGGCGGGGGGGGGGTCGCGAGGGGAGGGGCCCGCAGTGGAATGCCGCACACGCAGCCGGGCAGCACCGGGCCCGAGTCGGTGTCCACCTATGGGGGGGGGGGGGGGTTGCTCGTAAGGCACAGCAACACTAGCAACAGCAGTAGCAGCAACAGTAGTAGCAACAGTAGCAGCATCACGCTCTCGCCGCCAGCGCTTCGGTCGTCCACGTGGCTTGGCCTCTCCTATTCTTGGTTCTTTCGGTAAAGTCACGTAGAAGGGAAATAATAAAATAATAAAAATATGAAACAATTAAATTCTCATGACGTCTCGATTGCAACACAAACAATCATCATCAGGTGTGATTTTTTTTCTTGCTGTGGTTTTCACACCTGATGACGATTGCTTGTGTTGCAATCGAAACGTCGAGAGAATTTTATTGTTGTATTTTTATAATTTCTTATTTCCCTTCTACGTGACTTTACCGAAAGAACCAAGAATATGAATCCCTGCAGTCACGAAAGCTTTACATCGAAAAATGTGGCCTCTCCTTTTCCGCGATCTCCGTCAAGGTGTCCACGTGGGCCCACCTTGCTGGTGCTGCCACGACACCGCCCGGCTTGTCGGTTGCGGACCTCCGATGAGCGCGGTTGGCTTCGTGCGGTGCGAAAGAAGTTCCGACATTCGTGCATACAACATGCACGGACGGGGTAGAAAGCCTTGTCGACCAAGGTGGTGAATGATGGAAGAAGGGTCCAGGGGTGCCGGACACCGGCGTGTCGCCGGCTGGGCGCGGCTCCGTTGTCGGCATTCGGAATCGCCAAAGCAGATCGCTGGGGAGACGCACGGATCCGTGGCTGGCGTGGCTGTTTTTAGTCGAGCACGATTCTTGATCCACCCCCAGCTCAGAGCTCCTCCGCGACCGCTGCCACCCTTCTCCGACTCGGGCTCAGCAAAGGTTCTCTCGGTTGGCATTGATGCTACAACACCACAAGTGCCCCGAGTGGGTTTGGAATGTGTCGAGATGCGTGCAACGGGCATCTCGTGACGCCGGACAAAAACGGCGTGACACGTTCATCGTCGGTAAAAGGAGACGTAATACACGATATGACATAAAATTGCGAATAAACAGCTCGCACAAATGTGTGTTCTCGGGTTGTACCGCGCGTTGTTTGGCGTGATGTCCGACGTTTCGCTCCACGTGCGGGGAACTTCTTCGGGAACTCAATTGAGCTGCTCGTGTCCTTCCTTCCTCGAGGACGTCGCGTTGCTGCTGCTGCTGCCGCCGCCGGTTCTTGACGCCGACTGGCCCAGCTCAGGAGACGAGACAATACTATGGCAGTGTCGTCGTTAGCGCTTCAGTGAGGGGTGACCTTGGCTCTTTCTATTATTCTCCGCCGCGTGCATTTTCTTTTCACGGTCCAAAAAAAAAAATCCACCGTGTGCTGTACAATGAACGAAGCGCTCTCTGTTGTAAATTCTCTTCAACGTTGACACCTGGAAACGGTGAATCGCGGAAGGTTGAACGCAAATAAGTGCTCTCCCCTGGCTTGAATTATAATTCACTCGGAAAACAGTCGCGACAGATGTCTGCGACAAATAAATCCACCTCCAGCAAAGCGGCGACGTGCCGCTAAAACGAAACATCGGGACAACGCTTTATCGGCTGCACGTGTCGTCAATTCCACATTCTCGTGAAGGGGCCTCGCTGGCTCGCTTCCTCTTTCGTCCGATGTATTTTTTTAAGTAAAAACTCGCACCCACGAATTCGTGGCAATCGCAATACTTTACGGTCTAAATTAAACGAAGGTAGGTCCTACCTATGGAATAAAGGCACATTTCAAAATGAGAGGACATACTCAAGGAAAAGCTAAAAGGAAAAACGAAATTTGAGTCTTGAGTTTCTTGAACTGTTGGGTGCTCGAAGCCAATTTTAAGGGCGGTGGAAGAGAGAGAGTTCCACTGGCACTCATTCCACGACCAGCGACGACTTCGCCACATTTAGCCCGAAGTGGGATTTGAATTCGCGCAGATTGTGAATCAAGCGCTCTGACAAACCGGCGGATGGATCTGGGATCGCCTCATTGAACTCGCTCAGTTGGCTTCACACCCTGAGTGAGCCGTGGCAATGACGGCGAGTCCACAAAGGTGGCGACCGCGTGCTGTTGAAGACTTGATGATGAAACTCGACCACAGTGCTGAACGCCACCGAGCGTCTCCGGCCGAAAAGACTTCAAGATCACACACGTCGTCAGAATGTCAACAATCAACTTAGAAACTTAAGAGTTTTGTAAACAAAAAACAAGTGTGTGGGGGGCTCTTTGTTCGTACACGCACGCATGGGTGGACACGATGCCCTTCGTATGGGTCATCTTCTTGCAATGAAATCAATTTGCAAGCCGCATTCCCAAAGCTGTCAGAACGCCGCCTTGGTCGTATTCAGAGGGGCTGCGATGAGACACCGAGGGTCGAAACTCGTGCACAGAGTCACTATACATTGATACTCTTAGTTATTTCGGTAAAGTCACGTAGGTAAAATTAATAAAAATAAAACAATAAAAATCACGACGTATCGGAGGCAACACAAGTCTCCGTCATCAGGTGGAACCGTCACAGCCCTAATACCTCTGCATCCATGTGAAACGACGGCGTAGAATTGGGTGGGTCTAGAGCAAGCAAGTACACTTTAACGGTAAGTAAATATTAAACTGACCGAGCAAAGCGTCCACCAACACCGATACAGATCAGGCGAATGGCAGCGGATAAATAACACTGGTCAACACACTTTTTCTGGCAACGATTGTACGGTAATTTTGGGGTGCTGATTCCAAATCTGGCATCAGTTTTTGAGATATCAAATATTGCATTTTCAATAAAAACTGCAGAAGAAAAATATTAAATAAATGTGGATATCTACATAAAATGATATTATAAACACACTATCCTAAAAATACAGTACCATATTTTAACACTAAAGCAGTCACTGACTCGCAACAACTTGCAATCATAAGTGACAGAGTTAATTTCGGGTAAAATCAATGAAAATGGGGTATGCCGATAGCATAAAAATGATGTGATAGAGCAAATCTGAGATCAGATTTGGAATCAGCACCCTGAAATTAGTCTAGAACAGCTGCAAAAGTCCAGGCCAGAATTTTTTTTTTTGTGTTGACCAGTGTCATTATTGGCATCGGGAAACGGTAGCGGCTCGTGGCAGCGTCCACCCCGCGGGTTCCATCCCGCAGATCTGTCCACGGCGCTGTGGCTTTGAAGTGGCATTGTTGCGGTCTTAATGGTTGGGCTGCGATTTACACGGCTGATTTGGCCCATCAGTTTCACTTAATAAAGCAATCATACTCTTAAAGAACGGATGTATCCGTTTTCTCATGCAAAACGCGTTCCTTATGCAAGATAATTCTCGTCGTACACACGCAGGTTTACTACATATGCTCTTCTTACGGCTGACTATGGGTATACTGCAATCTACCCACGACTAGTTGGGGAACAGCAGTCTTTCATTAAGCAAGTCAAAAGTTTCATCATCCTGAAATGTACCCGTCGTTTGGAAAATTACGATATCCATTGCTGTGGTCGAAAACTCATGAGTTGCCACCCGGCATGCAGTGTGTAAACATTTGCAGTTCTTGGTAGACCACTGCCAGACGGTTTCCCTGCACTGTTGTTAGTTATGGGGGGATATTTGACCATACTTCACCACGCTTGTGAGTGCAGACTTAAGGGAGATGCTCAAGACAATTTCAGATGTCACTCGACACAGATGTTCGCTGTGGCCAGGAATTGAACACGTGATGCTGGGATCGTAGGGCATTGCGCTTACTACACCACTGCTCCAACCCCATTAATGTAAACGTACTCCATCGTAAAGTTAAATTCCGGGCAAAACCTGTAGATAATTGAACTGGACACCGCAGGCCGAGGCCAGCTATGATTCGAAAGCAATTTTTTTTATCAGTGCCTTTTCTGTTTCCGCAGCGTAATAATACAGTTGGCCCTTTAAATTGGTCACAGTCCAACGAACAACCTTGCCTTGTTATTGTGACGTGACGTGAAACTCAAAAAGGAAACTCGTGGCCATGGCCGCTCAAAACGCCGCGCCCCAGGAGAGGTTGGAGAAGGCGAATCGGACAATTCGGCTTCAGTCCCGGCTGCGCGAGGCAGGCACGCGGCTAATTGCCCTCAAAAAGCTTTTCGAGCAGTGTCCCGAGCCCCAATGTCGAGCCCGCACCGTGAAACGGCACGAAATGGGATACATTATCAGCATTAATTAAGTGTAACAAAAAATTTGTCCTGGGTAGTGTTATTTCCGAATTGCTTATGCCTCAAAAGTACAGAAAATGGATATTACTCCCCACACTTTGCTTTTGTGGCCAGGACAGTGATATTTTGAAATTTACCTATTTTCAATGAGAAAACGCGGTGTGCATTTGTCTTTCGTTCACATACAAGTCCTGGTCACAAAAGCAAAGTTTGTGGGGAATCAGCCATTTTCTATACTTTTAGGCATAAGCAATTAAAAAAATAACACTTAGTACCCAGGAACAAAAATGGTGTTACATAGTGTTATCGTCAGCAGCAGCAGCCACGATAAATCCACGATATGAAACCCTCTCCCAAGCCGGCCGTGTGTAATCCACCTCTAGCACACCTGCATACGGGTCGATTGCAGAGCACGGTGTCTCCATTGCGTGGTTTCTAGGCCACATTACAGTCTTCGACTGCCACTTGCCTTGACCGCCAGCCATCAGTGACACGTCTTACCCAATCCAACTTGTTACACGTTAAAATTATGCCAATAACCTGCATGTTTTATAATTCACGTGCCTTTGTCTCAAATTAATTCCAAGTATGAAATATGTCCATGTTTCTTTGCTCACTTTTATAGATTTGTTGATAGGGTCTGAGCTATCATAGCAGACAGCAGTACACGGCTGTTTCTTATTTCGGCACACTGCCACGTTACGTTAATCATGTTCAAAATAAATTATTCGCCCGTTAAAAACAAGCAGTTTTTGTTTTGTGTTTAAACGCAAGACTGTATGGAGCACTGTGTAGGCCTGCACTGATTATAGAGGGCAAGAGTAAACGTCAAGCGTTGGAAGGTAAAACAAAGCAGTAGGGGGTTGTATGCAAGGGACGTCGTCAACGTGTGTATACATCACATTCATTGCAAAAATGAATCAAGGACAACATGCAAGGGCAACCCAAGTGGGTGGGTGGGGGAGGTTAGGGAGTCAACGGTGATGGGAGTTTAACCTAATTTGTGGTCGTAAATTTGATAAGAAGTCTTATTGACTTTAAATATTTGGCATTTAATTTGTTGCTTTTTGAGAAACATCCGGAGGGCATACACACACACTGCCAAATAACAGCAACTTCGGCATGTGACTTTGCAAAGCCACGTGTGATGGACATTAACGAAACACTCACAAAAGAGAAATGTCACCCAAAAGAAACTTTAAAACGGGTCTGCCGGTGACTGAGCGACAGTGAATGTATACACACGCGTTGAGAATCAACAGTAATAACATTTTATTGTATAATACATAAACAATACAATCACGTAACATTCAATGTGGCGCAATCCCACACTTACGTAAAATTGAACTTTACAACACAAAAAAGAAAACCACCAGCAGATTTATGAACGAAATGGGCACTTTCATTAAAAATATGCACAAAAATACAATAGAAGTATGCACAGTTTGTGGAGTTCTAACCCTATGGAACGTCAGAAAATGTGTGTCGCTTTCATAAAGGAAATTAAACGCAAAATGGACCAACAGAGCTGGGATTTTAAAGAGTAAGATTTCATTTGAACACAAGTCCTGTCAATATCATTGAATGTTCACCATGGCAAGATAACAGCTTGTAACTCAACATTGGTGACTTTATGCAGTTCCGTTGCCGTGTGCGTGCTCAGCCGTGTTGTTGGCTTGTGTATTAAAGCGAAGGCGCAACACGTGTCATAGAAACCGTAGGAAGCTGTAGATGATATGAATAACTCGGCGGGACAAAGGCGGTTGCATCTGATTTGCGGGGGAGAAAGCCAGCCAGCTGTCAATCACGTTACATTGCTGAATAAACCTTTTCAGCAGCTAAAGAATGCTCCGTAACTACAAAAGTTCACTTTAAAAATTGGTACGAATGTTCTCGTCGTAAGATTCCACTGAAATTGTGCATCGGTCCTGAATGGGGATATAATGACATTTTACTGCGCACAACGAAGTAGAATTGTAACTTTTTTTTTTAAACTAAATCCTCGCCTAGCAAATTTAAACAAAACTATGTGAAAATAGAAAAATATGATTGGAAACCAATTCATTTCTCATCTAAGTGCAAAGGGGCCCAAAAGCAGTCAGGGCAGATTCTCGGTGACAATGGAAGCACGCCTCAAAAGAACAAGGCAGTAGAACACTGCTGCAATACCGCGTGCTTCCAGAGCGGATGCTCTTTCAATTTGTTTAAACACTGTTTCTTTTTTTTGCAAGGGAAGGTGAATCAAGGCAACTGATGTTGTTCTTTAGCTACGAGCTTGGTTCCAAAATTTGCGAGATGTTTTGCACAAAGCACTTCCAAAAATGTGTGAAAAGGAATTCTCATGTGGGACGTTGCGTGTATATTTTATTGTTCAAACGACAGTCGGTGACATGCCAAGAATACCCCCCCCCCCCTTCAACACTGCCGTGGTTTCCAACTAAACTAATACAGTATAACCATATTTACCGCCTTTTGTATACAGCTTCTTCCCTTAGCTTCAGAACACTACCTTACCTACAAGGACTAGATGATCAAAAAGTAAACGCTGGCATGAGCACTATGTCATTGGCAAGGGTTAAATTGTAGGGAAGGTGGCAGCTGTAAGGGGAATTTGTGTCATGTTTATCCCTTATTCTTTCACAAGGCCAATTGAAATGCAGCTGCTCCCAGTTTAGATACGGCACTTGCACTAAGCTGCATTACGGGTCCACCACTTATAAAACCAAGAAAATGGTCAATGCTCCTCCTACAATGTAACCCCTGCTTGTTTGTAAACTGTGAACTCTTTATCCATCAAATTATTCTGCAGGATTATCTTTTTCCTGTGTTTCAGGCCACATTTTTAAACATTAAAAACAGTCTTACAATGAGAAGAATGCACATAAATTCTAATGGGAGATCTTTCTACAAAAATGCATTTAAACTTTTGCTAACCGTTTTTGATATTTGAAAATGTTGGCTTGCCAGGGGGAAAACCGAAGGTGTTAACTATCGTTATGCAGATGACGTTTAAAGAATACATAATTCTGCAGCTCTTAAGAAAGGTGTTGCACACTTGTTTTAACGCCTCAAATTGTAACATAATCCTGGCAAGCCGACCGATATATTACAACAATACAATGCCATCACCTGGTCAGTGCTAAATGTACTCGACTATGAATGAGTCGTATAAGCGAGTTCTTACAGGCTGTCTTGTCCGTGGCCAGTAGCAGCATGTGGACATCACGTGGGTGATTTGAAATAAAAACAGCTGTGAATGAACAGCAATTCCACCGGGCCTTTTTATTTTTTTCCTTTCTTAAAATCCTGGAGAACTGTGCAGGCAGCAAATTGCTAGAGGGCAGGAAGTTGTGGGGAGATGGTAAAGAATTTCTACTGATACATCAATCCTTCGAAACCTGCAAAACAATGGAAATGCAGTGGTGTTATGTTCTTAAGTAAGCATTTTAGGCAGTGATGTTTAAAATGCTATGCATTTTACCCAAAAGATTAATGTGATCATAATGTAATATACTCTTCACTATTCAATTTGGAATAATGCATAATACATCTATTAATAGTGCCGACATGTTTTAATCTAAAACAAGAGTCATTTACAGTCCTTTTTCAAGATCCTGCTTGATTAATCCAACCACACGACGGGGTTGTGTTTAACACATTTCACCACGAAGGACAGGTGAAGGGCAGGGTGGGGGGGCAGGAGCGGTTTAGAGATCACTCGCCACCGATGTTAGTCGTAGCCGGGAATCAAACTCAGGTCGTGCCGAGTTCACAGCGCACCAAGCACTGCACTCACCAATTCAAGACCCACCACCACCACCACAATCACCGCATTCAACGTGAGCCGCTCGACCGATTTGATCAGTGTCAGTCCTGCACAGCAGATGGCGCTGTGGCTTAAAATCAACCTATATTTCAGAGCCAGACAAGGGCAGTTTCCTACGATGGCAAGTGCGCTTACACCAACCACGTCATATTATGTTAAGTGCAAAGCGCATGATGAAAGCACCATACACTAACGGCAAATTCGTCTGCCAGTGTGGATTTTTTAAATTTTATTTACGACTGTTCTTATGGTTCATTTGAACCACCCATAACCCCCTTCAACACGGGGCTTGCCTGTACCCATCCCTATTGAAGAGTTCACATATCTACGGCGCTACGCCCGTAATGGTTGTGTGGTGTTACTGCCCAGTGTTTGGTGTTCATTATTCATACCATTCTGGTGATAAGAGAGCGTGGTTATCTCCTCTCTGTGCTTTCCACAGAAGCAGCCATCCCTCTACCCTGTCAAAACAACAACAGTCAATGGAAAAATATTGCTCGCCAATACATTCAATTGGTTAGCAAACAAATGCAGTATATAAAAAAAAACTCGATCCAATGCAATGAAATGTAGCTGGTATAATAAAAAAATAACCCCTTTAAAATTCAAGTAGTTTAACGAATATAATATTGTCACATTTGTTCCTGCCCATCAACCTAATTTTCGACTGATTGCTCGCTAGAATATTTCGTATGTAGGCTTGACGGTCGAATAGTGCCACCAATAGGAGAGAAGCATGCAAAACGTACAGAAAAATTAAGCATTGATCAAGGAAGCACAATACTTTATGAACAATAAAATGACCAGTCTAAGACGACATACGCATCTTAGTACACGAAATTAAATTATACGATTCTGTACCTTAGAAATATTCACTGCGCTGTGTAAAGTAGCGAGATATCAAACGAAGGACGCCACGTGAGAATAAACACACGGACATGCTTATGTGTCGATTGTTCAAGGGTGTCGTTGCTTCTTCGTACGCACGAGTTTCCACTGGGTTCTCTGGGTTTCCTCCCACATTGAACCACTCGCTCACGGAATTGGCGAAACATATCAGTTTGGAACTATGCTGATAATAGTGTTCAAGTTCAGCGAGTGAGGCCTTCCCTGGGTAAATAATTGACCTCAAAATAAAGTGACATTATGTGTATATCATTTACAGATGTATTTAGTCATTATATTTACAGTTTTAACTGTGTTGGGCATATTACACATTTGTGTACCCTTTGATGTTGGCCAACACAATTGTTGACAACATAGGACGTTTTTTAATTATGCGTTATTAAAACGATTGAGGTTTGCCACTTTAGAATGGGCATGTCATTTAATTGATACTGTCGTACAAAGACTAGTTTTCACTTCCCCATCGGGGTTTTGAGAAGTAGGCTTTTATCCTCTGAAGCACTCAACGTGGTATTTAAGGGGAGAATTTTTTTTTCTCAAGACATTTTCAGTCTATAATTTGTCCATGTCAAGATGTAAAATGATCGAGTGAACAACACAGAATGTACACTTTAAAAACATGTTCAATTTTGCAACCTGGTATTTATTGTAAACATGACCTTTTGTTAGTGGTTTATCTCGCACACCCAACATGCCATGGCTTCACAGGAAAATTGGAAGGCAATTTTAACTACGATCTTTGAAATTAATGTTGTAACTCAATCGAAAATTTTCCAAAAGATTGTAACTCACAAGGCGATTGTACAATTGATATACAAAACCAAATGTTTTCACAGACAATGAAAATCGATTATGTAAATACACACTGCGAAGAAGAGTCCACCATACCTTATGTTTGGCACATTTGATCAGGAAATTATCTTCGCATAGCAAACAATCTGTAAACACAAGCAGATTTAATTAGGGCAAAAAGTCCTACTTTCACTTGTGCACACATATCTTATTATGCATGTTGCATGCTAAGTCATATGGAGAGTCAAAGCAGGGCTATACAAAAACTAATTAAATATGAAACTGCTAAGACTCGCTTATGCAAGTAATGCATCTCCAGACTTGCAAATGTACCGAGGATTGTACAAAGGAACAAGGGTCATCTCGTATTGAGCACATTCACCGCTCAAGACGCAAGCTGGTTACCATGAACCTGATATAAAAACTAATTCAAACTGTAACTATGTCCAGAGGTTGGGTACTGCCCGTACCTTGCACACGGTGTCCAAAAATACAGCCAAGAAGGACTCTGTAATGACATCAGTGGCGATCGCACGACACAGTATGGATCTTGGAAGGCATGGGGTTGGACCTGGGGCGGAAAGCGTTACCGCGCGCTGGCTCTGTGGCGAGGTGCAGCTAAGTGCAGCAGAGCACGGTGCCCAGCTGGGAGGCTGGACCACGAGGGCAGCCTCTCACGGTTAGAGTCGCAGACGCGTTACGCAATCGTCAATTAAAAAGAACAGCACCCACCCGCTTCCATGGCACAGATGAAGTGATAGCGCTGGGCGCATCCCTTGCCGTGGCATCCCAGCGTGGCTCCTGTCCGCTGGCACTTGGAACAGCTCTGTCGTGCCATGGGAACAATACGCGTTTTTTTTTACATATAATATGTATGTAAAACGAGCTAAAATTGTTATCTACGCCAACATGTTTTTATTATGGCACTTGTCCGTCCAACTCCTTTGATAAAAACTGCAGCAACAGACCAAAGAGCAAACGGTGATCTGATCGCGTTTTGAAAATATATTGACCAAGAGGAAATGCTCGTAGATACGGCTTCACTCGGCTGTGTTCCCTCCCTTCACAGCTGAAATATTATTCTGTGTCGCTTGACGCGTTCCGTTATTCATGAAAGTAGTGGCTACTACCAATGTGACGCGGTGCTGACTGGCCGAGAACAGATATTGCTGCCCAGGGCTACACTCGGTGGAAACGATCCAAATTCTTACGGTTATTGCTTGCAATATATCGTGTCAAAATATTTTTTTATCTACATTTACTTTTTTTAAATGTTACATATCATGACATGCGAGCTTGCTTCGACATACACAAGATATTCAAACGGAATATACAACCTAACCATTTTACATAGCTTTTAAAAGAGAATGATTTTAATTGCTGTCAATGCGTATACAGCTATGCTCAAGTAAACATCTGATGAAATTTATAAAAGCAAACGTGTTTCTGCTGTGTAGGGAACATATTGTAACACAAGTTTAAAATGGCAAACAATTGCAAATACTTGTAGATAAAAGTTACAACCTGCTATGTAACCAGAAATGAAAAAATACTATTGCGGTATATATTACTGTTACAAATTCCAAACATGCACATCACTCAACTCCTCCACCTTGGGAATATCTAAGTCACATGACAAACACGTGGAGGTGATATTATGCAATGTGATAATCGCAACATAGATCTGCAGGGAAACGTAGATTTTTCATTCGGCTGTTCCACGGCGAGGCAAGTGACACCGCCGTGCGATAAAACGGGTCCCAGCTGTGCCGTGGGGTGCAATGCGAGAGAGTTACCGCACACCGACGACGCGGAGAGCCACAATTGCAGTGGGCGCACCGCCTGCTGTAGATGCTGCTCTACCCTCGTATTCGTGGTGTGCCGGGGAAGGTGGCAGCTAAGTTTAGGACGGAGACGCAGTCACGTTTCGCAAACGATCCCCCCCCCCCATTTACTGCACGAATTGCTGCGGATGGCCTTGTAGGTGCAGCAAATGAATTACGCCCACGGCACGCATTTACTTAGGCGTTTATTTTGCGTTTCCGCAGCAGGTCATGCTGGCAAAGCTAAAGCAAATAGAGCATTATTTTAGCAATACTTTTTTCATTGGGTGCCACATCAGCATTGTATATATACGATGTCGGGAATAAAAAATATGGGGAGGGCTACTTTATTCTGAAAGGCTTTAAATCAGCGCTGAAACAGAATCACAAAAGACTTGGTTTTAAAGCCATAAGGATGGTTTATGATGTCATTAATATGGATAAGATTCAAATGTGCTTTCGTAAAGCTGTACTTTGATTTTAAACAATGGCTTATGCTGGTGAATGGTACGTGGCGAATAAGCTCCTGTTTTTTGCTGAGAGAGAGATGAAGGGGTTAAAGCACAAGCCAATGATTTGTACAAGACAAGGTCATATTGCGATTATGATTTCAAGAATGCAAAGCCACACTCACAACGTCACGAGCAATCTCCACCGCTTCGAGCAGTCCGTAGAGCCGCCCTCCGACGAGGAAGACGTCGCTAGTCCACACGGCGCACGGCTGGTGGACCCAGAACTCCTCGTTGTCGAGCGGCACCTCGGGAGGCGGCTGCGCCTCCGCAGTCGGCGACTCTTTCTCCGCCGCCTCCTTCCTCCCTTTCCTGGAGCGACCGTCCGAACTCTTCTCCACGGCCCCGTCGCTGTCCACGCAGCAGTAGCAGCTGGGTTTGCGGCAGCGCGCCCCCCTCGTGCTCCCGCGTAACGACGCACAGTTCTCGTCCGTGGAGCCTGCCCGTGGCTTCTTTGTTCCTCTGTGGTCGCTCGACCCCGCCGGTTCGGCAGGGCTGGCCTTGTGTCCTCCTTCCTCGGGCTCCTCTGAAACTCGGGTCGTCTCGCTCGCGACCTCGGCATCCTCGCTCGGGCGATCCTTGCTTGGGGCCGACTGAGGCTTCCTTGCCGCAGGTGCGTGGCCTTGTGGGTAGTATGGGCCAAAGAGGTCCCCGAGCTCTTTGAAGTTGGCAGAGAAGCCGCAGAAGCAGCACACGAGCGCACCCTTGTTCTGGGTGTCCGTTACCACTCGACCCATCACAAAGCAGGACGACAATGGAACGATGTGAGAAACCGTTTGCGTGAGCGCTGTGCCAGATGATTTCTTTGGTTTGTCTAATTTAGACTCCTCGTCATTGCTGTTCACAACAGTACACATGGACTTCAAACTATTCTTGTTTTGCACTCTGATGTACGGAGAGAAACATTTGATTTTCGAATCGGTTTTCTCTTCAGGCCTGTGAGACAAAGATTTAAGCTTTATCTCAGGCTCATTGGGCTGCACTCTGGGTCCAAACTGCTTTTTGGGTCGCCCCCTTCTCTTTTTTGCCACTGGCCCTAATTTCTTTCCTTTATTGATCATCTTTCTCTTTCTGGTCTCATCACCCTTTCCAGTATTAGAAGCGTCATGCTTGGCTGTACTCTCAGATGCCGGTTCTTTTTTAATAGCACACACAGGCTTGTCTAAACCCTTTACATACGACCTACACTGCTGCTCTGCAAGCTTTGCGCCTGAACCGGTGGCCGATGCTCTGACTATGACTGGGCCTGTAGCAGAAGGCCTAACTGCTGGGACATTAGATGCTGTTTTTACAGAGTTACCTGGAAGCCTGACGTTTGGCGAACACAATGTTGGTCTGACCATCGAACCAGGTGCTGCAAGGCGGACAGCCAGGTTCGGTGTTTTGTGTCTGAACGTCGGACTTGAAACCATTGGTCTCGTCGCTGAACCCGAGCCAGTGGGTTGCACTACAGCAGGTGGAGCCCTCGGTCTGCCAACAATTCCAGGAGTCCTGGGTCTGGCAGTGTAACTCGACGATGTTGGCATATTAGGTGCCGCAGGAAACCTTGGTCCGCGATATAAAGTAGATCGCCCAGGAGGGGACAATGTGGAAGATGTGTTGTAAGCATTGTTTAAATTAACTCTGGACCACTTGGGGGACGAGGTGGATGCCTTCATTATATTTTGGGCAGAATTAGCATTTTGAGGTACAGATGTCGTTGGGAGTGCAGGAAATGCATTTGCCCGATTCATGGCATGGGGCGGTGACTTCACTGGAGGCATTCCTGGCTTTGTAATGCCATCAGAGTTTGGATATTTAAATGGCTGTAAGGATGCAGCTTTTCTGATTCCCTTGTTGGTCCCCCCATGCATCTCTTCATCGCTGTCCCCTATTGTAATCGTTACTATCTCAGGAGAAACTACTCCCACATTACCTGGATTAACATTCAAATTAGTCTTCTGCTGCGGAGCAGGTAAAGCCAATTTATTGTCAGATTTATCCTCTGGCTCGACCTTAACACGATGTTGATCAGTGTTTCCTGACAGAATTGCTTCCAGACAAGAACTATTTGTGTGTCCATCGGGAGTATTGTTGGCCGAAGAAGAAATTAATCGTTTTGGCGATGTGATTTTCTGGACAATCTCTTCCAACTTCAGTCCTCTGCTCTTTCTTGGAGGAAGAATTTTTGTCCTACCCGGAGTTGGAAGGTTGGACAGACTTTGTTTACAGTGAGAATTTGGACTTGCTTTTACCTGGCTCTCATTGACAACCAATGCCTGCTTGTTAACGTTAGCATCTAACGACTCGGAACGTGGTCTCTTTAAGGAAAGGTCTTTAGCTGGTTGTTTGTACTTTCTTTTCATAGAGTCATTTTCTTCCTGGTCATTGCGCAAAGCAAGCTCTTTTCGTGCAAAGTTTCCTTTCGACATGTCAATGGCTATGGTTGCATCCGACACCTGCCTCCGTTTATTCATACCCTGCCTGTAATCAGCTGATGCAGACGGTTTTGCTGATTCTCCCATTTCTCCTTTAGAGTTGGTAGTCGAATTTACCATTTGGTGGTCCGACGGAGTTTGTCTGATCTGACTCAAAACCCTGTTAGAGGGCGAAGCGGGTAGAATGGGGCCATCTTCCGCAGACATACTTCCACGAGGGGATGTCTTTCGTGGGCTCATCCTTGTTGGATACACGGGACTGTTGGGAGGACCCTGTAATTTCTTTGCCAGCTGAGGGCTGGTAGCAGGACTGACACTCACTCCAGCAGTTCCAGGCCCTTTAATGTTTTCAGCCGCGGAGCCTGAACTAACTCGACGCAAAGGCCTTTTCCCTGCAGCCTCTGTACTTTGTTGTTCTTCGGTCCTCTTGCCCTGCTCATCCATCCGCTTCTCATTTCCATCGTCGTCTATGGTTCCTTTTTTGTCTGTTGGTGAAAACTGTGGCCTTCCAGACCTTCGCAATGTTGGCGGAGTGTTCTTGTTCCCTGTCATGTCTATGCCTGCAGATGGTTTTGTGGGCGACAAGCTGACACTCTGATCGCTGTGCACTAGTGGAGAGGGTTTTGTTGTATGACCGTGAACAGGAGACCTTTGCTGGCCATCAATTGAATTTTTGACACTTGGCCTACGTCCCGACCTCTTTCTGTCAGGTGTAACAGACATGGAATAATCTATGCCCTCGGCACTTGCCGCTTGTGCAGGAATTTCCAATTTGAGTTTTTTAGCCTCAACATTTCTTCCTGGCTTTTTGGAATCGTAAGCATTCACTGGGTTGGGTTTGCCCATTGCCGCGGATGGTGCCGAATGAGCTGTGATGGGCATTGCGTGGGCAACGCTTCTTACAGGTGATGTTTTACCACCCCTAAAGTAACTACCAGGGGCATGTTTTTGTGGAGATTTACTGTGTTGGGAAAAATCAACAGCAGACTGATTTTTATCCATGTTGGCTGACTGTAAAACAGAAGACCTCGTATTGGACCTCGGAGATTTTCTGCTGGGGATTTCAGATTGATGGTTTGATACACACTCGCCCTTGGAACCCAACAGCTGATCAGGTTGTTGAGATGCAGAATTCCTTTTATTAACATGACTATCGACACTCTGGAGTGGAATGGAAAGGTCACGTATCAGCTGTTTCATCGAAGACATTTGCTCGTGTTCAGATTTTTCTATGAGCCTACTAAAACTTTCCAAAGCAATGCGACTGTTCTCTGCACTATCCGAGCATCTGTCAGATGACTGAGGGGGCCCATACTTTGTGGGAAACCCACCCTGGTGGTCTTTATTGGGGGTGTCTGTACACTGTGAATGATATCGGGCATCTGAAGCTTTTGCGTTACTCGTATTGTTGGCTTCTTGAACAGGTATTGCCATTTGGCAGGACTTGCCCATTGTGCTGGTGGCGTTTACATGGGACACTAAGTCACTGGTAATTGGCCTAGAACTCATATTTACAGCATTTTCTCTATTTACATTTATTTCCCCCGTCAGACTGTCCGCCTCCCGTTTGGTGGGATCCTCCATTCCTGAAGATATAACGCTAACGCACTGAAAAGGCCACCGCTCATTCATCTCAGTTACTAAGTTTGTGTCACTTTTTTCAACTGCACCACCTTGCTCCTTACGTATGACGTACTCCTTTGAGGACATGTCAATGCCATCCCTTGAAACAATAACGCCAGGACATTTGCCATCTCCCTTTGTCAAGTGGTTTCCTGAAATGGGTTCTTTAGGAGCTCCTACCGAGTTTCCAGAGTCTTTGTTAACCAGTCTGGGTTGAGATACAGGAGAGATCAACTCTGTGCCGTGAGATATACTAGGTGCTGGCTGCTGTCGGTGCAGCATGTAGGATGACGACAAATGACTCTGGTGCAGCTGATCTTTGTTCTCCAAGTGAAAAGATTTCTGAACATCGGTCTCCTCGCCAAACAGCATCCGTTCGGAACCGGCCGGGCTACTGCAGTTGCTGCTTTTTATCGAGGATTCGACGCTCCCTGGCTGTTCACGCAACGTTTCTGACTTTTTTGGTGACCGTTTCCCACCCTTCTTATGCGCTGCAAGAGGATCCGTTAGCAGCAGTTGTTGAACGGTGTTTGGAATGTTCTCGACCTGAGAACTGAGAGCGTTCAAGCTGCTTAGACTCGGGTCCATCCTCCTGCTTTCAGGAAGAGGTGACGCTTCCTGACTTCCTGCACCGATATCTGAAGCTGTTCTGATGTCCAAACCTGTTCCGGTCATATTAATACCACCACTGGTATCAGCTCTCTTATCAGTCCCTTTCCTAATTATGTCCAAACTTGGCCCGGGTCCGCACTCAGAAACATTTCTACCATCGCCCGCTGGTTTGCTGCCGTCAGAATTGGACACGGCATCCAAGTTAATTCGCATCGCGTCCATGCACGATCTCGACTCGGTCGCACTCCTGACATCTGCATTCACCCCACCATCCAAAGCAGGAGCCTTGAAGTGGCTGTTTGCTAACGTGGTGGACGGGTTTGGGGAGTGCAGCAGCTGTGTCATGGGACCCCTCACATTGCCGGCGAGGGGCGTTTGAAGATAGTGGCTCCCTTCAGGGCTCTGAACCATGGGAGAGGTGTTGGAGCTGTATGGAGGGGACTTAATTTGCTGCTGCTGTGGAGCTGGAGAGTGTGTGGATGCAGGGCTGAACGGTTGGTGGTGAAACTGCGAGGGAGATTTCACCCCCATGTCTGCATTGCTGTATAGGTTAATCTGACCAGCAGCTTGACTGTGGGGTGTTGAGAACTGACGCTTTTGTGTTGCCTGCGCTTGCTCAAAGCCGGCTGCCACTGCTCCTTGCTGGTACCCGAACCCGCCACCCTGATTACTGTAACTGCCGCCACCTCCACCGCTAGGGAATCCAGTTAAATGGGCATCGTACTGCGACATGGTGAACGGGTGCGACTTTGGGTTGTAATGTTGCTGAGACTGAAAAGGGGATGGTGAAGATGACTGGTAGTGCTGCGAAAAGTGCATGGGTGTCGGAGGGTAGTGGGGTGACTGCTGCTGCTGTTGCTGCTGTTGCTGCTGTTGCTGCTGCTGCTGCTGTTGCGAATGTGACATGGTGGACTGCGAGAGGTGTTGAGACAGGCTGGTGGGCGGCTGAGACGTCAGCGATGTCGGGGTTGACGCTGGGTGCTGCGACAGAGGCGTTGGCGCCGGCGGAGGGTGCTGGGAGAGGGGCGTCGGGGCAGGCGGGGGATGCTGGGCACCCCCCGAGTGCTGCAGCTGCACCGTCCGCACGCCCTGCACAGACTGCTGCGATGGTGCCTGCGTCTGCTGGTAGTGCGGCGAGGAGAAGGGGCTGCTGTAGCGGTCCTGCTCATACAGAGCATACGGCAGCGGTGTCGACCGCGGGCCCCTCCACTGCAGCTGCCCCTCGCTGTTGTACTGTCCTATGTAGTTGCCATCTTGGGCCGGGAGGTAATTACCAAGTCCCGTGGCCGACTGCGCAGCCTGCGGTGGCTTGGCCCCGGTGTAGTAATATCCACTGGGATTGTTCAGATAGCTGTGGTACGGGTGCTGGCTGCTGTAGTAGTCCCCCGCCCCAGAGGCAGAAGGGGGCGGTGGCTGCTGTTGTTGCTGTTGCTGCTGTTGCTGCTGCTGCTGCTGTTCGAAGCCACGGTACTGGCCCGTCGCTTGGTAACCCTCTCTTAATCCTCCTGGTTGGGGGTTGGTTATACCCAGCTGCTCGCTGAACGACTGCATTTTCTCTCACAGAACCTGAAAATGCAACAACACGTTTTGTATAAGCATCGGTTATATGAGCAGCAGCGTCATGTTGTGTCAGGTCTATCGTTGCATCTCCCTCTACAAAAATAACGTATAATGTTGCCCGCTTTTATTTGCAGTTATCATATTTGCATAATATACATATTTGAAGAGGAGTTGGTCTCTAGCACACACTGACACAAGCAACGTTTTTAAATCAAGTATAAATGTAGCACTTATATTGGCTACGATTAGAAAAAGGCTGGTGGCCATTTTTGTGAGGCTGACACGCAACCATGTGAACCTGCACAGCGCACTGTCCGGCACTGCGTATAATCATCGCGTCCATTAGTTTGTGCTCCAGGGTTAAACGGTTGCCAGAGGAATGTGAGCACGTAGCGCGACGTGACGCACCGATAGCACAGCACCGATAAGTAATGCTCAAACGACAGCCTAAAAATCTATCGCAACGCCCATTGTAATATACACGTGGATAATCTGCCAGTGTATGCAAGACACATGGGTTTGTCTCAAAAAATCGTGGACAAACCGAAAAATGAACAATAGCAGCTTTCGTACCTTTCTAAAATAAACCTAAAAGTCGCCATGGCAAAATCTAAATAACTCCCAGAAACAGATGACTATTGTGCTACCAATAATATGTCCAAGCATAGCCAGCATTGCACATTATAATACCTGCACGGGAGTCAAGATTATTTATTTTAGGATTTGTTTGAGGCATAAACACAAAATGCATGCTGCTTGATAGCCAATGTTTCATTTCTGGCCATATTTGTATTCAAAAATAGCACTACCAAAAGGGAGGAGTATTTGTTTACAGAAACAGCTCTTGACGGTAGCATAATTTTAAGACCATGCCAGAAGCAACTTCTTGGAGGCATACATGTGTGCAGAAGTGGTTTATTGTTGGCATGATTTTAAAATGTATAATGGGGATTATTTCATGTAAATTTGGGTACCCATGTTTCTGGGTTTCACTCGACTGTCTTTCTCAGTGACAGGTACGACTGATTATCATGGAAATCCTTGGTTACATTTTTAAGCCCTGCCGACCACTGTACAATAAGCTGCATTTAAAACACTTAATGAGCATATCACAAGGGATTATTTGTTCGTGCAGATTATTGAATGAATTGAATGAATCATGATATGAGATCACTGCTTTTCTTTCCTTCACACAGTATAAGCCATGATATTTTTACAGAGTAACAATGTAATACAAATTAAAGAATAATACTATCTACACATTTATCATGGACAGTATCTTACGAGGAGCAGGCCAACTATCTCCTGGCTAATCACTAAAATAAATATATAAGCAAACAATACGCACCAATCTGCAACCAATCAAAATTAAATGGGTGTTATTTTGTTCATCAATTGCAAAATTAGTGCAAGATTAAGCCAAAACCCAAGCATGTAAACACCCCCCCCCGCACCCATCCGAAAAAAAAAATTAATCAGATGCAAAGGATTCTCTTTAATTATAGGTCTCTGCATCTTTGTTCCTCGGCACCGACGCGCAGATAAAAATAAATTAACGGAGTGGATATTTTAAAAGCCGAACGTCAACATACGCACGGCATAAGGCCTCCTTCGGCCTGCATTCAGTGTACGGTGAAGACTGATATTTTTCTTGGCACAAAACCGTTCTGTGCAAACAAGGCCACATCTCCATACGTCAGGAGGCCCACACCATTGAATGGCGCCAGCGCAGATGTCACACACGCCTACATTTACTATTGTTACCGTCATCTGCTCCCCCCCCTCCCACCATCCTGTGCGTACAAGTCTCCTGGCAGCGGTGGAGTGACGGGCAGGTTGGGCTGCAATGCCTTGCATTACGCAGACAGTGCACGCGGTAATGAGAAAAGGACCATTGAGGGACCGGTGGACTGGCCAGACGCATCACATACATCGTCGCATGCTTTCAACGCAAGTGTAAAAAAACCTCAACAGAACCAGACCTTGCCACTGGCGCATCGCCCCCGAACATCCAAATGCTCAGTTCTCACAGCCCACGCTGAAATTCTCTTCCGCTAGCAACGGCGAGGCAAACCTATGGACAGCTGTTTGCACCAAGTACGACAAAAAAACCCACGAACTGCAAGCAACGACATGCTTTATTTGTTCCAGTTATCTAGTACCAAGCGCACAAGTAAATGAACTCTGCATTATAAGAAAAACAGACAATGCAATAATAAAAAACATATAAACATACGAGTCCAGCCAATGTGCACTTGCAGCGCTGAATCCTAACTCCAGTTGCGGTAGTGTGCGGTTGTAACCGCACAACAGCGGCCCTCCTTTGCAATAGCTTTAATAAAGCACCGTGAGACTTCGTACGCACCCCCGCGTGAAGGCAGATTTAATAATACAGCTCCATTGTGCTACGAGACATGCATGCATGCTTGCTTCTGCTTCGTGAAGTACACGAACCGTTATGGAAAGTGGAAGGAATATTCTCGTATGGCCACAATCACGGTGTGTTACGTAATAACTTAATTGTATTAACAGTCATTTGTTAGGATGTTTTTTTAATCATTACATACCTGCGGACACTGTGCACCCGACACAATAAGACACATGATTCCATTCGCCTCATTATCCTCCCCTGTGACCATATGGCACCCTTAGCATTTTATTCCCAGCAGCAGATTCCTTACGTAAAGCTCAAAGGTAAACACGGTCCTTCCTTCCGCAAGCTGCCGATTCACATCTGTTACAACACAAACCGCACTGTATAACAGGACAACATTTGGTATTTCTTACTGGGCATTCACATGAACGTGCTTTAACATGATTAAACTCGAGGCTGTTTAGCCTTTTCAAGATGCGTTTACCATTAATCAAAGTGAGAATTCAGAGGTTAGGAAATCAGTTACTGTCATTGTGAACATAATTTCTGTTCAGATGAAGACATAGCCTATTTCATGTTTATTTCATTGGCTGCTGTATCAATAATAAAATTGCGTATTTTATTCATTCTCTAGGCTGCTGTAACACACAAGGGGTATTTTTTGCACCCAGAAAACACACGAGAGCACAAACATTTGACCAAAGCAAAATCAACTATGGTGGTGGTGGCACTATTTAAGGATGCGCAGATTCAAAGGCAGCCTACATTTGCCCCTCCCACGACAAAAGCACTACTTGCAAAATCCCTCCGCGGGGAAAAAAGTGTGTTAGCCCAATGGTTGGGTGGTCTCGTGGAGAGCAATATTTACCAGCTACCACCCAGATTGCAGTCTTTCAAGTGAAGCCTTACATGACCCACAATGTTTGTCAAATTAGGATAAATTTTATTCCAATTTCTCTGCTCAACATAACAATGTACTACGATATTTGTCCAGAATAATGATTTGCCTATTGTGAGTAAAAACTACACCGAGGACGTGAACAGTCTGTTGATCCACATTTATACTAGAGGGAGGACAGCACTGCGTATTTCCTACAAATATATCGGCACGTAGCTCAATGTTGCCGAGCCGCAGACTTAATGCGCTTGACTTTTCTAAACGAAAGGCGGTTTTGTACTTGGCATCGACCTCCTCAGTTGACTAATCTTAAAAGAAGTGCCAACCTCAATGCCGTGGAAACAAAGGCAGCAGCAGGGCACAGTGCTGGGCTATATCTACCTTCTGGTGTGCAGCCGGGAGAATGTGTGCCACAGGCCCAACGGACCAGAAAGAGGGGGTCTTGTCTTTGTTGTTGCACATTGCCTTTTGAGACTGGAAACCCACAAGGAGATGCAACTTAGGAGGTGATGGAGGTAAGCTCAGCTGCTGCACCTTGTACCAACATAATCAAAGTCCTCAGCCCAAAGCAAACTTCTTATATTTTGTCTTAAGAGCCGCTTTGCACGATTTGAAAAGCCTCAAAACATATAGAATAGGGCAAGACAATGTATTCATCCCACACACAGCCATCAGAAGCAGTACCTGCTCAACTGGCCTGATGTGATTACATTCCCCCTCCACTTGTGGTATTTGGCACACACCGGCATCATTTCCCGTGCACTTTTGGGCATGCATCAAATGCTAAATGTGCCCTTTACCGGCGCTTTATCACAAAACGCCTCCATCTCATTACAAATTTAAAATAGAGCATTAAAAAAAACATACTACAACACGCAGCTTGCACGGTCACACAATATCAGGATATTTTGTGGATATGTCGTCGTCTGCAGCGCTTTATTTGTAACATAAAGAAGGGCTCTCATAGAGATTTCATACATTTAAAAAAATTCTACGATGTTGTAAAAGTTGTACACTCAAATTTGACGAAGGTAACGGCAGCAAATTAAGCTTTGTCATGTGTATTTGTCTTAACCCTTAAACGTTTGGGCATGTTGGTAGAATATTCATGACGCAACCCAGTTCATGTTTTCCCCCTAGCTTCCTCCTAAACGTGTGCCAGTCCTATCATGTTTTTTTCTTGTTAAAAATCCTTAGACTTGTTTTTCACTCGGCAGCCTTTTAAGTGTTAAGTCACATTGTACATCTAGAAATGCAATGCAGTACGCGTGCGTGCGCGCACACTAGAATAACCGCATTAGCTACAGATTTCAGATCCCAGCAGCAATGTCCATCGCGCCATGGCACGTTTGCTCACATTTACCCAGGAATTGCCAATGAATCGTACAGAAGGACAGACTGCATTTGCCAAAGTGCCTATGCAGGTGTTCCGTGTAATGACAATATACAAAGCCGTTTGTACATTGTCCAATTTGTGCTTTTTTCTCGGCAGGTCACTTAAGTGGTCAAAACATTGCACTGTGATTGTTAAATGCTGTAATTTTATAACGCTGTAATTGTACATTGAATACTGGAGAGGTATGCCTCGGAGCACAAAATGGACATTTAAAAAAAACCAATTATTTTCAAATAAAAATCCCACACGCATGCGCGCAGGAGAATGCCATATTTATAGAAAGGTCGATAAAAAACACACAACCGCACACTTCAGCTTAAACTCGCCCCCTGCCTTCATATTATGGCATTCCACTAGGTCTCACTGAAGGCAATAACACACAAGTTGCCATAGCAATAACGGCTCCAAAGTCGCATGCCGCTCATCGTCCCGATGCTGCGTGGATACCACGTAAGGCAATCATTTCATTTACAGCCCTTTGTCAATCCACTGCTGAATGAAATCTGCTCCACGCTCATGTTGATCACTGAGGTTGTTTGACAATACTTCACCATGCTGGCAAGTATGGGTTGGTGAAGCAAGGGAGAAAGGCCAGAACCGGTTTACTCACTGCTAGTCTAGTAGTAGGTTTTTACCCTTTCAACTGGTACAAAAACTGACACCTTTATACAAGGCATCATGTTGGAATAACCACAACACAAGCAGTCAAAATGCAAACAACAAGAAACAACCTTGATAATGATATGCACTGTCCTTGAAGTTGATTGGTCCACACCCGAGACGGCTTTTCTTAGAGCCTAGTCTCCATTGGTGTTGGACCAGATGACGCCAAAAAGCATACAACTCAAAGACAGCGCACTGTCAGAGTATTGAGAGCTCGGGGTAAGCATTTACACTATGAGACCTCCTTTACCAGTGGCAAAATATAGTAATAGGTTTTTACCCTTTCAACTGGTACAAAAACTGACACCTTTATACAAGGCATCACCTGCTAGTCCTTGGGCCAGAGTAGAAATCGGTACCACTTAAGGTCTTAAACTTTAGTACCAAATTTATGCACATGGCTAATGAGAATTACTTGACAAACTAATTTCAAATGGTTATCACATCATTCGCTGTCATTGGCCACATCTAGAAATTAAAACCACAAATGTTATGCGACCTTGGGGGTGGTACTGACAAGTGAAACATCGGGTCTAGGCTCATGGACTTTAACAGCCGTAGTCAGGAATCAAACTCTGGTCGCTGGATTTGTGGCGCAGTGCACATATCACTGCACCACCAGGTAATAGCACAATAAAAAAAATCGGCAGCTCATAAAAACATGCCTCATGCAGACAAATGAAGGATTTTTTTTATGAGACGTTCAGCAAACAGTAGGAACAAAGCAATACCTTGTGTCTCTGTAAGGCTCTGACTGAATTTACAGGTTCTAAGCATTAATGACAGTACTGTAGGTTTCCTACCATGCTAAATAACATTAATCTTAGTCGTGGGTGGTGTACTATTGTGAATATGCTTAGGATGCGACTGCTGGCCATTAAATACACAAACACCATTTTTGTGATCCCCCAATTATTGAAGCTGTCTGGAAATCGTAAAAATAGTAAGCTTGTTTGACACGGCCATGCTCAAGATTTTGATGTCGGAGACACAATATGCCCATTTAATCTAGGTTGCCACATTTCACTTGCCGAGAAGGAATACAATTTCATAGCTGAATACAAATCTCGTATGTCCACAGTACATATTATTTTTAAAATCACGAGTTTTTTTTTTATATAGCTCAGGCATGCTTATCCAAGCCCATTTTGCACACCCACTGGACATAGGGTATACACTATGGTTAAGCTTTTAATGATTGCACATACTTATTAATGTAGGCTGCCATCAGGCAGTGTTGTATCTGTGGACAGCATTACATTGAGAGCAATCTGAACTAACTTAAATACATGCGACAGTCAATTTTAGCACAAGTATTTTCCGTCTGTTTTTCCAACCTCATCCAAGTTTTGCCCTATATTTAGCAGTGGAAAGAAAATTATTGCAATCAGTGGAAACGTGTAAAATCTATTACGTAAATGCATGTAATATTACTGAAATGCCAGGAATCGTTCAATTGGCATGAAGTGCAATGGACAGGCAACAATGGGTGGCCTCATTAACCACGGTCTATGGTAGTTCAATGTGTTTCAGTTGTTAAGTACTGTACATCAATTTCAGATTCCGAGTAGGCGTATTACAGGATTGTCATGTGTTATGCATATAAAGCAGGGCACTCTTATGCAAAAGCAATAAACAGCCATGGTCTCTCCATCGCTAAATGAAGGCATGCGCCAAAGTCATTGCCATCAATAATGGTCCTGTGAAGATATCCATCTCACTCATGTGTACCGCATCGCTCCATCTCCATGGTGGTCACTCTCAAGCACGTTTTCACCTCTGGCTACCGTTCTTTCACCAGTTTTGTGGCTCGGCCATCATCCTTCCTCAATTTGCTATGCGCCAAGTTCACCTTCTCAAGTCAATACAATGGCTCTGATCTGCATTGGTTCACGGATCCACACACTTCTCTCGCAGTGTGATTCCGAGCATGCAATCTGCCACGCTGCTTTATGCTTTTGTTCAATTTTCTTTGTCAATGTCAATGTTCCTTATTCATACATCAAAGTGGAAAAATGCACCGACTGAAAACGTTCTGCTTCTTCGATACCGACCGGTAAGGTGCTTTATACACTAAGTTCAGCTTTCCAAAAATCACTCCATGCACCTCCATTTTTGCCCCTTTCATACTTTTTATCCCAATCCACATAATTTTCACACCTCCAATTAGCACGCTGCTAAGGAAGTTCAACACACAAACATTAAAAAACTTCCCCGGGGCATGCAAATTTCCGCATTTTTTGTTGTTTCTCCAAGCATTACAAATCATGTTTCAGTGGCCATCCAATATCTGGACATAAAAAAATTGGTGACAAAAGTATGCAAATTAAAGCGTTTTTCTTTGTTTAAAGCATGTTTTCTCTTCAATCTTTGAAAATGTGCCCCCCCAATAACCTTTCCCGAATGTGGCACCAGCTTTATTATTTCCCAAAACCCCATTGTATTTTATGCTTCTTATTTACTCACTAAATAAGCAGGTTTCCCAAGAGCAATGGGCACCACCTCTGTTTTGCTTCAAGTGTTATCTCTGATGAAAATAAGGGGCGGACAAAACACTGGCTCACTCGGCAAAAATTTCCGAGTCGCCGGCTTCATCTCTTTTGTAAAATTGTCGCCACATCGGCGTGATGCTGCAATGGGTCGAAAACGTTTTTATTATCGATACATCTCAAAAGGGCACTTTTGCAGTAATGGCAAACAATGTCCCTTTTGTGAATCCCAACACGTGGTTACAGGGCATTGTTCTACTGATGATTGTGTCAATGGTAATATGCCCTCAAGACAAGTTGTGTCCAATCCATTGGATCTATAAAAAGCAACACATCGTTTTGTGGTGCACCATCATCATCGGCGGCATTACTGCTACGTGTCTATCACGCACTTTTCTTTACATCAGATCTACAATGGTATAAATACAATTGTTTATGCAACACAGCATCACATGAAATGCATGCATTTTCTGAAAATTGCACCAATAAGAACACCAGTCTGCATAGCAATGAGATCTGAAGGAAGTGTTTCTTATTGCTCGTTACATATCCCTAATGGTCTCAGGTAGAAGTACAGAACAATTCTCCTTGTGTCAGAACTAGCGAAAGTATATCCCCTGCTCTTTTGAAGACCGCATACAGAGCTTGTAAGCATTTATTTTTTCAATTGAAATTATTTACACACGGTAGGTACAATATATTGCATATAACCAGTTTACTGGGACATTATTCTTATCTTTAAAGAGATCCCTACCTATTTCAAAATACCACATCTATACCCAATGGTAAATCCTTTCGTGTTATGGCATCATTTATACTCAAAGATGTATGTCATATTGTACCTATAATTTTCAAAATTAGATGTATGAAGGGCACTTGAGCCAGGAAAGCTTGAAGATCAAAACGTCACTCGTAGGGCCCGATTGCCATCATGGTGGAAACTCTTTTCTACCTGCTATTGGGTAAAAAGGCTGCAAATATTTCTAAAAAAAGGTCACGGCTTTCAGGCGAGCCAATTGAGGCTTGGAACACCATAACCCAACTGAGACTCGGCTTTTGTATTTCATGGAACTCCAGAAAACACATCCCATCAAAATGATAATTGTTTACTCTAATCCTTAGTATCTGCATGTTGTTTGGACACAAGCCAAATGTGAAATAGTTTTGGTCAAGGCATGTGATCTGTCAAGAATTTGACCAGAAATTTCTCACTTTTGCTTTGTAAAGTGAAATATTTGTCCAAAATGGGATTGACACAGAGTCCTTGTTTCTATCAAATTTCTCCGTCATTAATTACCAAATCACTCAGAAAGTGAAGAATGTAATCAGATTTTAGAAACTAAGCGGGGGTTGTTGCATGGCTCATACACTTGATGGGAGACTGCTGGGGAACACCAGAAATTGTACGCTTGCTCTGCAAAGTGGCCAGAAAATGGCCGTACTTGTTTCCTCTCACAAACCAAACGTTTACAAATTAGCGGACCAAACATTGGAATGCAGGACCTTCCGTATAAAGGGTTTTGAGAAATTGTGAGGGTTTCCTGGGCATATAAATGTCTTTCTTACTATTATACGAGCACTATGCCAATATTGTGATATAGGTGCCGGCAATATTGGAGGATTCAAGACATTCATTAATTGAAGAACATTTTATATTAGGTTGCCGTTTGGATGAGCAACGACATGCCACGATTCGCAGTTCTTTCTTCAATGGCTCCACCACTTCAAGAATCAGTGCCTTGGATTTACAATGGGATAAGCATCAAGAGGAGGTAATATCTGAACTGTTTGGAGGTCACAGGAAGAATAGGTTAAATCAGGGGATTTAAAACAAAAATGTGATATTGCCATTAGCACACACAGCACTTATGCGAATTCGGTTCACTCAAAGCAGGGATGCGGCACTGTTGTAAGAACGGGGTTTTGCGAGCACTGCTGGCCTAGAAGGTTATTTCCGGTAGAAGAGTACAGTTACATGCGATGGATTTTTTTTTTACAAGCAGCCGGGGAAGAAGTACGTAAAAAAAGCCTTGAGGCAAGTCTGGGTAGAGCTGACCGAGCCCAATCTTCTCCCCAATACTTTCACCTTTGTCGTATTGCAGTAATGCAGCTAAAATAAGCACAGGCTTAAAAAAAAAATGTTTTACACATGAACGTTAAAACTGATGTTGGTGTTTCTAAAGCCATGGTAATCTTTTACATTTTAATGATGAATTTCCCCATGGTAATGAAAATCCAAGATGCCAACTTCACATTCTAATTATGCCATTTATTTACTCAGGAAATATATAGTCGAGTTATTTTCCAGAGGGTCTTATACATTGCGATGTTTGGTCATTGCTAGGGATGTGATTATGCATCGCGTCACCATTTAATATTGACTTTTAAGCCTTGCAATACAAGGATTGAATGTCAAAAGAATCAATAATTATTTGACTTATGCAAATTCTGCTGATGTAACATTTATGCTCGCAGAGTAAACTGTACAAAGGTACAGACAAACGTGAGAAAATACGAATGATGCAGGAAAAGAGACCAAAAAAATACCGATTCTGGCACAATCACTAGTCTGAATTCAACAAATCACTGGGAAGGCGAATCTTTTACCCCCCTAAGCAACACCAGTAATGAGTGTATAGGCAGGTGGGAGGAAACTACATAGCATACGGAGAAAACCCCACGTGTACACGAGAGAATGGGTGACACTGGCCACTGCCGTGTCCTGGATACCCCCACTGCCCCACACCTATAAAACCTGTCAATCCCTGGTGGGGTCACCCTTACGAGTACTATCCAGGCTTCAATATCCCATTGTCTAGACGGGAAATTCAGATGTTTTTCTTCACCACTTCTCAACGGCACAGTATTTTATTTCACAAAAACCTTCCCATTATCCACGTTGACCGTGAATGTTATGCTATAATTTTATATAACCACATGTTTAGATTGACCATAAATTTGTTTTAACAAGTCAGCGATTTAGAAACCACAATAAAACTACTTTTACATTTAAAAGAAAAAGTTTTAAAAGAGGAAGCGAATATATTACCAACAGATGAGTTACAAGCATAGAGACATTTCCAAGAGAGGCCTGGAATGCAGTAAGGTTTATTTTTACTGCAAACAAAAGAATCGCTCAGTAGGAGCAATAACGACCATCAACTGAGCTGGTCACAAATGTGGCTTAATTAGTCCACATAACACTGTGAATGAAACATTCAGACAGGAGATGTAAACACAGCACAAACGTGTATTGACTGACCTCATGTAGTGGTAAGAATCCACATGAGTGGTCAGCAAGGTCCCAAAGTGCACTTCAAGGGTCATACACTGTAATGAAAAAGAAACATCAGCTTGCACAGTGTCTTGTGGTCATTACAAAGTCCATGTCTCCCTGCTACAACAAGCAAGAATAGTACTTATCTCCATTGGTGACCGAGACAGTGTTTTAGAAATTAGACGCTCGTTTGGCGGGAGAATTACCGCTGTCAATTTCCCACAGAGCAGTTCTCGTTTTACTGAACATCGATGGATGATGAGCTAAACCGATAACCCCTCACTGGTCACTATTTGAACTCACAGCTTTTCTGTTTGGGAATCAGGAAATCTGACAAGGGAGTCACAAGCAGCCTGAATTCAGTAACAGGATGCAGTCCAAATCGAAGCTCAATTAAGATACGAATCCATCAGAAGCAGGAATGTTGAACAAGCATTGTTTAATCGATTATTTTATTTTAACGTCTTCTTACTTTACACGCAATTGGTGATACTTTGCAGTTGATACTGTACTCCAAAATAAAATGTACAGTACTGAGTTAGGCAAAGGTATGTGAAATATTCATGTCGGCACCAGCCATTCTACTGTTGTTACTGCAACTACAACCACGTGCATCTTGAAATCAATGTGCGCGACGTTGTACAATGGTGAATATGTGAAGGTACTGTACGCAAAATAAATAATGCCCATCACGGTTACGTTGACGTGGCTGCACTACAGCACAAATGTGCGGTGCCGACACACATTTAGCAAGTGCATTCTTGCGGGCTCCCTGTGAGGAATGCAAATGTAACCAGACCCTCCTGACAGCTCCATTTAAACCCCCTTTAATGTGTAGGTGGGGTAGTAGAGTGGTGGCACAGTGATGAGTGCACTGCACCATGAACCCAGAAACCTACTAAGTTGATTCGCCACCTCGGCAACATCAACCGAGAGTGATATTTGAAGCGGTCCATGCGCCCTGCCACCCTCCTTCACCAAACCACTCCAAACCAGTTTGGAGGACATTTCAACAAACCCCCCCCCGCCCGCCATAATCGACAGGCGTGGGGAGAATTTCATTCACCTGGTACGCTAATAAACTAAGCCATAATGAAACCAATTCACAGAGAACCTGCCTGCACATCCTCTCGCATGAGTTGGTAGCAATGCAGCTGCATTTTATAACTGCAAAACGATCGTGATGATAATGCCTTGCAATAGTGCCTTACATTCTTGACTTGGCGATGACAATTCACAAGGTGTTTTCAACCATTGGCTTGTCTGCCGAGTGCACCCATGAGCTTCAGCACTTTTACACAGGTATAAAAGTTACACATCCATGCCACTGCGAGCATAAACACAGCACAGTAGACGTACTAGCTTTATAGAACTGGCTGGCTATTGTTGCCTGCTGCTGTAACATTAAACCCAATTACGCCACTTTCCAGTCGAGGCCAATGCCAAGAGTCACAAACACTGTAACCTACAGATTTCGTGTCACAGTCTCCCCTAAACCTATTTTTTTCACACCCTTTCGTGTTTTATATTTTGTTGTCTTTGTGATTCCCCTCCCCCCCACCCCCTTCTTCCTCGCAAGAATTTCCTTCCTCAAGATAGTCTTTTATCTGGTTAAAAAGGGATTTGATGGATGTATTTGCGCATATTACTTAACGTGGCCTAAAATGTTCACTCATGCCGCGAAGGGGTTCATTTAATCACAGCACAGCACGTATTGTTGTGCAATCGCGTTCTTAATGGCCTGTATACAGTACACAAGGCCCTTTTAGCTTTCACGTTATGAAGTGGACACTCGTGTCGAGCCAAAGATGACAACATCAATTCCAAGTTCCTCCGAAACGTTACATTTACAAATTGTTTAGGGGGACAATTGCCTCTGACTAAAATCACCCGGGATGGGTTCTATCCCCCGTAAGACTTCAGAAAGCTTATCAGGTTTTGAGCCTGGATAATGGGCGTCCAGCCAGCACAAATAAACAGGTTTTGTAGGCGCTGCAGGCAGCAGAGGGCAGTGGTGAAAATTCCATTGTTATGTACTCAGCCCCCCCCCCGCTCTCATCCAGCGGTGGATTGACAAGCCGGGGTAGTTGTACGTGCAAGACAATTGTGCAAACAAATTGCCGCCTTTAAAAAAACACTCGTCCCTCTAAATATAAATACACCGAAGCTATAATTTAAAAAAATGTCACGCTTGTCAAATCGGACTTTCACATTTTAAAAAGGGTACATTCTCTCTTTTTTACGTTATTTTCTCATTTCCACTTTCACACATGCCCGTGAAGTAATAATCTGGTCGCGTGATATATGAGAGCTGGCGTTATACCAGGGCTTTGATCCTTTTTTCAATGTATCTGTTTACACGATACAATGCATTGACATGTATGTGTTTTTATGAGAAACATGCATTTCTCACGGGTTGATATTATGAATGTACGTTTTTTTCTTCCAAATCGGCACCGAAATATGTTGTACATAACATACTTTGAATTTGAGATCTCCCCTGCAAAATGTATATGTCGGTGTGTATGGGATCCCACCGACGTTTAGAGCGTTGCGGTGGCCAGATGTTTACTACCTCGCCTGGTACGCAGGAGGTCGTGAGTTCGATCCAGACCCTGCTGTATATTTGGATTTTGCATGTTCTCTCCGTGGTCGCGTGCATTTTTCTCCGTGCCCTCCGGTTTATCCCTCCACAATTAGAATCAACATCACCACGCGTTCAGAGCATTTGGCTGATATAAATGTCCACGTGATAAGCCACTTTGTTAAGCTATCATTTGTGACCAGGTTGCTTATGAAAAAAAGCTTTCTCAGTGGGCCTTACCGGCTAAGATACATGTTTTAATAGTTCACGTACTGAAAATATAAACCACGACAGTATACAACCCAGACTATACAGCCTTAAAGTTACACGTTGTTTTGTGGACAGTAGTAAAACTAGACGTGGGTCAAGAGTAAGGTTAAATGTGTCATGGTCTTGGATTTAAATGACAGCAAGATGAATCTCTTTGGTCAAAATAAGTGTGCGTGATGCCAGCAAGATAATTACCGATATAAAAGTTAAATGTGGTGAACAGAGAGGTGAAGTATTTCGCAACAATAAGGATTCCATATACAGCTATCCACTTTTCAGGCCATCAGTAAAACTGAGTACAGTAACAATAAATGATTGGTCTTACATGTGCTTACTGTTGTAACGTTGTGTGACGCTGCGAGTCAGCGGTGGAGATCCAAAAAACATTGCAATGTGTGGTTACATCAACCCCGGTAATGGTGAAATACACCCGCAATGTCTCACGACGGTCAAAGTTAACACTATTACGGAGATAAGTCGTTTGAATGCTGGTGTGCAAGGGGGCCGAGATCCACCACCCCCTTCTCTCTCGTCTGTGGTAAAATCTGGGCCTTTCCATGAGGATGTGACTCATCACCACCGGTGGTGGGTTGGTGGTGGTGACCTCAGCCTCTTGCGTGCAACGCACTTGCCCATCCGCCACGGTTCCAAGCGACACGGCCACAACCGATTCCCATTAAACCACTTGCGAGGGTGACAACAGAGGAAACAACAACAAAAACATCCACCGCTAATTAAACGCAGACGCGGAGAAGAAAAAAAAAGAACGCGCAGCGTAGTAATCGAGAGCGAGCGAGGCCTGTGACGCACCGCAGCTCTCTGCAGCGAGCGACACGCAAAGTCGACAAATCGACCACGCCAGCAACAGTCGCAGTAACCACATCCAAGCGTGACCACATCCAAGCGAAGGCATCCACACAGTAGTGTGTTTAATATAACAAGGGGAGTAATTGGGAGAGTTCTATTGCGAGCAACGCGAGTCGCCACGCTTGACGAGCACACCCGCTATTATACTAAACATTAGATATTAGCCAGCGCCGAGGCGGGGTGCCCCACACACACGCGGGGCGACGGGCAGACGAGGCCTGCGACTCGCTGCAGATAGCCACGCTTCACACGCAACCATTTCACAGCAACCTCGCACGAAGGCACCCACACACACCGATGATAGCGAGTGTGTAGATAGCGGATAGAAGAACAGAGTGTGTGAATGGAGGAGTGTGGAGGGAGAGAGAGAGCAGAGCGGGGTTGGGTGCGTGGGGTCACGTACGCGACTGCCGGAGCGCGACTCGGCCCGTAGCAGGCCCCGGACATCACCGCCTCCTCCTCCTTCTCCACCTCGCCTCTCAAATCCCTTGCTCGCCAACAAACCTACTCCTCCCCGCCACGACTATGAACCATCACTCGTTCGTATTGGTCCACGCAGATTCAACAGCCGTATCGCTTTCTCGATCGCGCCTCGCGGACGCCGCATGAGCCGCAGCGCCAGGTAACAGCCGCGCGGCTCCCAACACAACTACTGCCACTACTACGACTAATAATATTTTAAAATAAACGACCGCCTTGCTGCATTCGCGCTATGGCGAACGTCGCCGCGTCACGCGAGGTAACCGCATCGGTAACGTCTGCTATGATTAATGTATCCTGTGCTGGTGGTGGTGGTTGATGTTGTTGTTGGTGGTGATGTTGGTGGAGGAGCGCGCTGCTGTTTATTGACGCCGAGGGCGGCGCGCGCAACAAAGAGCGCGAGGGGGGGGGAGCGCGGGCGGGGGGGGAGACAACCGGAAGGGGCGGGGCTAAGAATGCGGGGGGGGGGGAGCGCGGGAAGGGGGGGGGACAACCGGAAGGGGCGGGGCTAAAACGCGGGGGGGGAGCGCGGGCGGCGAGACAACCGGAAGGGGCGGGGACTAACAACGCGGGAGGGGGGCGAGAAAGACGACCGGAAGGGGTGTGAGCGAAGAGCTCGGGCGGGGGGGGGACAGCGATGCGAACAGAGTAGGCGGGGCTTAATGACACGTGAGAGGGGCGGGAGCGTGGGTGGGCCGGAAGAGGCGGAGTTCAGAGCTTGGGGGCGGAGCGAGGCGACCGGTGGGGGCTAGAAGCGCGATGGGGGCGGGGAGGAAGCGGCAGCCGAAAAAGGCGGGAGAGCGGCTGAGCGCGCCACAGCCGGAACAGCAGCGGCGGCTACCATTACACGAGTGTCGACGATTTTTTTGCTTCAAGATCACTTTTATTGTGCATCAGCGATGCATGGACAGGCTACACGAGTTGCAAAGTGTCTGAACCTACAGGTTTGTTTAATAAAAAATATATCTTACGCGTAACAATAACTCAACAAATTCCTCACGAACACTGCCTTTAAAGGAAAACATGTCGATAGGCGATGTTTCTGATAATAGCCCTTCACATCACACGGATTATTCCAGGCACGATTTGACGCATTGTACCGTGAGTGCAGTCAAAGATTGAATCTGAATCGCGAGATTGTTCAGGACTCCCACCCGTTTTAACCCGTTCCTCATCCACGAGGTGGGGGCGCGCGAACTTCTCGTTTTCGCGCCAAATCTCCATCGCGACAGCCCCTCCCTCCGCCCCATCGATAGATAACCCCTTGACCCCCCCATCACAGTGCAGCCCCGCCCCTCTTCCACGCATCACGTGACATGTCGAGTCCCCGCCCCTCGTCAGTATGGCCCCGCCCCCACACACACGTCACTTGGATTCTAGATTTGAAGCTTTTCGTGACTGCAAGTATTCATATTTTTAGGTTTTTCGGTAAAGTCACGTAGGTAAAAAATTAAAATTAATAAAAGTAAAATATATTTTATAATATATTTTATTTTACTTTTATAAATTTTAATTTTTTACCTACGTGACTTTACCGAAAAAACCTAAAAACACGTCACTTGGACACTGGCCAAGCCTCGCCCCCGGTACACATGAACGTGTCACACACGAGCCACGCCTCTTCCCACCACGTGACACCTACAGGTCGGTCTTTCCCACCACGTGACACAGGCCCCCACTCCCTTTCCACCACGTGACTCCCACAGGCCCCGCCCCTCCCTAACCACCACGTGACACCCAAGGGCCCTTTCCGCTAACTGCGTCACACCCGCAGGCCCCTCCCCCGGTCACGTGACACCGACGGCCCCCGCCACTCGCGCGGTGCCTGCGAGGAATTCCAAGAGGTGTCTTAAGCCGGCCTTCACTCGGCCCCAGCAATGTATTACCTACCACTAATAATTACATACAGCAAGCTACACTAACATGGCTCAACACTGTTACTAATAGACCCGCAATAGCCACGGCCCTCGTCACGGGGGCAGCAGAGAAACTCTCTCCAAGCCACCACTTTATCCTGTGGCCACTCACGTGTATTGGCACCATTGCAATCCAAGTCCCAATGGGAGGTGTGGTTGTGAATTCTGTGCTGATTTCGTGGACGGAGTTCTCGCAGCTGTCAACCCAGACGGGTTACTCCGTATTCTTGTCCAGGGAAATAGGGAAATCGACTTTTCAGGTCCATACCGCGTACAGCCTTTAAATGCTGAAAAACTTTTTTTTGTCTGTTTCTCCCTTGTGATGGGACTTTGTAGAGGTAAAGTCTCGATTTATAAGGGCACGGGGTGAGCAATAAGGTCTGAATTTGGTCTGTAATAAGGTAGGGCACTGATAAGGGTTTGACAGGTATGAGTTCTACAATACTGTAAAGTTCAACCACAGTCCACCAATGGATTGATGCCTCCCATACTTTAGCGTTGGTTAGTGTGGGTTGGTGAAGGGTGGTTCATATCAGAATATTGATCCTGGAAGAATCCGATGAGCTATGAAGCTCTTTTTCAAAGATGTCTGATAGGGGCGGGTCAGCGATTTAATAATGACAAACAATACAAAACAATAGCAGTTAAAAGTATAGAAAAGGTAAGTCACTTCAAATAAAGTACTGCATATTCTGTAGGTACACAAATTGACATTGCCACTGATGTGAGCCGTGGTTGAGAATCGAACTCAGATGTCCCACGTCGAATGTTCTCAACATTGCCCCAATGACCCCATCGCCCTCGTTCAATCCCGTGGCCCCTGTGCAGATGAGCAAAAATATGGGGCGTCATGTCGATTGTCACTCGCCTCGTTAAAGGGCACGGGCCAGTAATTGTCTTCGTCATTACATTTTAACTGATGAATCAAATTAAGCCATAATATAGGTTTTATTTTGGGTTAGATCGCGTAAATATATAAATGTGTCGTTAAAACCCGCCCGTCACGTAAACAGAACGTGGCCAATTCGTCACTAGTACAGCACACCGGTGTGTTGGAGAGCCAAGCCACAACATTTACAATCTGAGTACGACGTTTCGCCAGTAATTACAACCAGCTTCATCAGTATCAGATTAAGTTGTAGAAATAATGACGTTGTACACCGCAGCAATATGTCGTCACGCTTCTTACAACGTTAATAGTGGTGCAGCCACTGCAATGCTAGCACTGAACAGCACTGTGTTTATTTGCACAATAACACCAGCACATCTGCATATAAAAATTTCCGTAATGCATTCTGTAGATAATGCGATATTGTTTAGTCCTCTCATCACTGCTCTGTCAACTGCATAATAACATCATCTTATTTTGCGTCGCCTTAATTGCATTTATATATATATAAATGCACTCTCTATCCACTGCTGGCTGCTTGTATACAGAGTATTACATTGTCCAACACCCCCAACACTCAACATTTCAACCCGATGTGACATCATAGATTTGATCAGCAACCTTCCCAGTTTTTCTTTGATCAACTAATTATACTGCCATTAAGTCCACCCTAAAGAAATCTCACCTCCCAGTAGATAGTTGGGAAGAAGTGATCTAAGACCGCTCTAGTTGGTGAGGCCTATGTCACATCTCTTGTGTCACTGTTTGAAAGGCAGCGAATTTCAAAAGCCCAAAAGAAGGGGCATGATCGCAAGAACCATTGATCTATCGCTGGTGTTATCCACTGGTCTGGAATGTGCTGGCGTCTGCGGGTTCAGAATCGGACTCCACAGTCAGATGAGAACCTACATAATAAGTGCCAAAACAAGCACGTACAAACGACATCTGACTCCTACGCCCCAAACACAACTAGACTTCGTTGCAGAGAGAGCACATCAAGGGCCTCCATTGTCGACTACAGCAGACGCCCATCATCACCACTTGAGGAACAGAGCAGTATGGAAGGTGATAGGCCGCTGAAGGGTGGTGGGGATCTTGCACATTGAACGATTTAGTGACGGTAGGGAGGACCTTATTGTCAGATATCCTTCAGCATTTATCCCAGGTGCAGGCCTGGCTTGTAAGGGAGATCTGGCTTGAATATAAAAAGTGTACAGTATATATAAATCCGAATGTTAAGAGAAGCGAGCTTTATGAGTATACAACAAAAGTACCCGTGTGAAATTAAATATCAATAATTTACAGGAGGCCATTATATCTCCATCTTTTTTTTTACCATATATAGCCAAATACATAAAGCCAAACAAAAAAGCTAATTTTACTTTGCACAAAGAAATTCAAGTCATCACACAAAAAAGATAATAATAAAAATGTCATCAAGCATTCCTGGAATTTCTTAGCTTGCCAGCATGATAGCTGCTAAAATATTTATATTAACATTTGTTCATATAAAGAGATGCCAGACATAATTGGTGCAATTAGCGTGAATACGTAAATATACATTATATTTCTACAGGCCTACCTCATGTATGATGTGCAAACTATCACTAAAGTTTTCATGCTCTGTCAGTAGAGTGTGAATTTGCGTTTGATTGCGATAAATTAAAAATAAATTATAATTTGCAGCGCTTGGTCAAGCCACTGCCAGATAAAAGCCTCCCTCACACCATGTCAGTCAATTGGGCTGTTTTTCCTTATTTCCCCGTGTTGGTCAGTACTGATTGGTGAATGGGGGTGCGCCCAAGACCTTCTCTCGCACCTCCGATGAGCACGGTTGGCTACGTATGGTGCGAAAGAAGTTCTACATACATACAAGACAGATTCTGGTATCAGGCACCACTCATATTAGTCGTGGCCAGTGGTGAATCAAACTCCAAATTTCTGGATTCAGTGCAGTGTGCTAACCATGGCTCCACCACGCCACCCTCGCTATACATTGTGTTTGGCCAAAATCTAGACTTTACCATTTAATTCCCATTCATGCTCATGCCTTCTGCATGTGTGAGCGCTGTGTTCATATCGGTAGTCATTTGTGAGATAAAACACAACCATCTGTGCTTGTGGCTCAATGAGACCTGCATGCAACCTATACAGTATTGTATTTTCAATATGATGAAACTCATGATATTACGTTTTCCAATCTTCACTTACCTTCGTGATGTGGTAAGTCTGTATGGAAACAGTGTCCTCACTTTAATTAAAACAAATTAAGAATTCAGTTAATTTTAATTTCAATTATAAAGGCGCACCTCCAGAAATGTTAAATTGTAATCAATGGGTATGTTTTGGATAATCACGGTAGCATAATTATAAATGGGATTTCATGAATAGCCTGAGGTAAGTGTAATGATAATTAACGTGTTTACTATTCAGCGCAGTTTTCTGGATGCCTGAGAAGGCCTGCAGGCAGATTATATCTGGACTAAAATAATATTTTAAGAATCTCTGTCGTTCAGAATTAATTGATGCTACTGAATGACACCTTTCATGCACACTACTGAGGTTACATCTTATTATCATGTCTTGTTGCCTCGTTTAGCAAATTATTGCGTTGTGTCGCATTTAAAGTGGCGCGCAAGCACGAAATAGCAACAACAACAACACATTCCTCAATAACTCTGCCTTCAAGGAAAAAAATATACAATAATAGGCGACGTTTTGGGCAACGACCCTTTTTCATAGACTTTTATTTTATCTGTCAGCACACCAATCCGGATCGTTCCAATGTGGCCCACACAAATGAATGTGCCCTCGTGTTTAAACGAGCCTTGCGTGGCCCAGTGCCAGTGACGGAATTCCACAATTCCCAGAATGATCTCAGATTAATTGCGCGCACATCTCGTTATGGGCATTTCCCCGTGTGCTGTTTGTTGCTGACCGCTCGACGCGTTTGGCCTTTGGGCATGTGGGTGCTCTGCAAGTGACACACAAACAACACATATGTATACTGTGCTGTATGGAAGAGAGTCAATTCTGCCTGTGCTCCGTTGCCACGGATCGTCAGTCGACTCAAGGAGATGGCTGCCGCCCTCTGTTGGACGACAGTGGAGAGTCTTTGACCCTTGAACCTTGGGATCTTTGGTTGTGTTACGAGGAGTCGGCAACTACCGGGGATGTTACTCTCGCGTGGACTCTCGGAAGAATCCGATTGTTCATAATCGCCTCATTCGTGTATGCATGTGTAATGAGCCCTGCGTGCTATATCTACCGGGCACTTTTACTGGTAGGAACCTCCTGGTTACACCAGCCCACAGGGGATTATTGTGTCCGTCGTGCAGGGAGGGGCTGGGTGGGGAGGGAGGGGCTGGGTGGGGAGAGGAGGGTGGGGAAGGGCTGGGTGGGGAGGGGAGGGTGGGGAAGGGCTGGGTGGGGAGGGGAGGGTGGGGAGGGGCTGGGTGGGGAGGGGCTGGGTGGGGAGGGGCTGGTCACCCCGTGGTGCCCTTATAAAACTCAACGTTTAACCTACTCACGCCGGCTTGTGCCCGCCCTCACAGTCGGGCATATTTGCGGAATACATCACGCCGCCGTTGACCCTGGCCATTGACCGAGCAACCCAACGTTCCAACCAGCTCCCTCCGCAGGAATGTATTTTGTCAGTACGTTTAATGAAGATGATACAAAAAGAAGGCGTTACTATTTCTGGTAATAACACAGGAGGTGTTAAGATGTTACAACACCAAATAGACACCTATGACAAGGTATCAAGTCTGCATGAACCACACATATTTGTGGTAAAACATGCAAGCGAATATGCTTTGATGATGGATGTCCTTGAAACAAACTGGCCTCCACCAGAGACGGCCTCCTTTATGGGTTTGTCTCACCGCACAAGGACTGTGCCAACGCCAAAGCGTTGGAAGCTCTGGTCAAGCAGTTTTTTTCTTCTTCTATTTAACATCGGAACATCTGTGTTATTATCTTATTATTACTGGCAAAAGGGTCCCATAGTAACTCAGTATCATTCGCCATATAACTAAATGAGGACGAACAAATGTGTGACACGTAGGCTTTCACGACCAATATCTATAATAAATGATTTTTTGAGTTATATGGCTTAAATATAAATGTGTCGTTAAACCCGCCACCACCCAACTCAGCCAATTAGTGACAAACCTTACTAATTGGCTGTGTTGAGTGGTGACGGGTTTTAACAACACATTCATTTTTACAGGATGTACCCCAAAGTACCCCATTTATTATAGATATTAAGTGCTACATTGAGTGGAACCAATCAGTCTTCTCTCGCCGATAGACGATAAGGGCAAATCCAGTGACACGCCAAGCTCCTGGAACTCCATTGGCCACTAGATGGCGACACAAGCCCCCAGTGGAGCCTCCGTGAGTGCCGAAGCTGAATGGAGAGGAAAATAGATGCGACGAAAGAGACCCGAGTTCGTACTCGCGTCTGTTTGGCGAATTGGGCATTGACTCTGGTTAGGGGTAGAGCTAGTCACAGCTGTTCGTAGACTAACTGGTTAAGGCTAAGCTCAGTGAGGGGTTAGTTATAGTGGTTGGCTCGTGATTAGTGTTCAGATCATTGGGCAATGTAGTACTCGTAGTGACTGGTTAGGAAAGCGTTTTGAGTGGTCACTGCGGGGAATCAAACTCAGGTTCACTACGAAGTGCACTCAACACTGCCGCGCCAAGCCACCCGCAGCCACCATTATCATCAGGGCATTGAACATTACCAACTGAGGCAGGCCCTGGTCCACACTTGCGACTGATTCAGTACGAGTCAAGGCGTCCAGCAGTGTCTCCCCGCAACCAAACAAGCAACGGAGCAAAGCTCAATTAGATTTGTGGCCCCCATCAGTGGTGGACTTTCCACATTCCCATGGTGGGGGCCGATCCCTCTACACCAGCGTTGTTCATTGCAAGGCCCGTGGTGGCCCTTAGTGCGGCCCCCGACAAGACACAAAAGTGAAAACACCCCCCCCATCATCATCACCGTCGTCGTCATGGTGCTGCTGTCAAACCCACGATGGTTCAAATGGTGTGGCGGTCCTCACACTGACGATGTCTTATCGGAAAAAGTGGCCCCCCTCTGGACGTGAGTGGACAACACTGCTCTACACGATGACCAATGCTGATATCGCATTAGGAGTTCATTGATGTTTCAACACCATGTGACATTTGTGGTTGGATAAAGCCCCACACATGATTTGAATTCGCAAGCATCCAACCCGCGGGTTGAGAAAATGGTGCATATTGTCCTTTTAAAAACACACACTTTACATTTTTTTTTCTCCAATTCTATACCGATTTTGCTATGGACATTACGTCACGAGACGAAACACAAATGGTGGTCCCTCTGAGAGCAGTGCAACCCCCTTTGTGTTCGAGAACGGCCCGCAGAAGTGGATATCACGGGGCTAGATCTGAGTTCCCTTCACATGATCTGTTCCTCGTAGTACAGGGTAACACTTTCCCACCCACTTACTCTGTCACTGTCGCATGACAGCGAAGCCGATGTTTTAATACTGGAGTTGGAATTTAGCCAAATGAAGTGCAGAACCATGTTTACTCGGATTGGGGTAGGAGTTTATATGTGCGCAGTCATCAGTGACCGAGCTGAGACCACCAACTTTCCACACCTCCGATTACCGCGGTTGGCTACGTACGATGTGAAAGAAGGCCGGAAGCAGGTGGATGGTTTCACTATTCTGGCAAATCGCCCGAAGATGCTGGATGTCATTTCTAGCGACACGTCGTTCTCAAATTGTAAATGTTGTGGATTCACTCTTCAAACACACCGGTGGGCTGAAGAAGTAACAAATTGGCGTTTTGTTAACGTAAAACATTTCTTACTGATTGGCCGTGTCGGGTGGTGGAGGGTTGCGACACATTTATACTTACGCGATCTAACCCAAAAACCGTTATTATGAATATGTATACACTTACAATGTATTACCCTTGATAACCCAGTTTTATTTATTTAACTATTTTTTATTTGACCAGTTGAAACCAACTAAGCTATACAGATCGCAACTTGACCATAAATGGGAGGTCAACGAAGTGGCTTACCACGTGGACATTTATAGCAGCCAAATACTCTAAACGCGCGATGATTCTAAAGTGGAGGGAAAAACAGGAGGACCTGGAGAAAAAATCCACAGCACTATGGGGAGAACATACAAACTCCACATATACAGCAGGCGTCAGGGTCGGGATCGAACCCACGGCCTCCAGTTCACCAGGCGAGGTAGTTAACATCTCGCCACTACGGCGAGATGTTTGATTGTTGAGATTATTTTGTTGCTATAAATGTCCACATGAATCGCCACTTCGCCCAGGTTAATGAGAGGCATCTGCCTGGATTTAAACCCAGGGTCACAGCATCACCAGCTCAGCGCTCGAACCTCAGTCACCTCGTGCGTTTGTACTTTTTAAAAGCTCACACCGTATTCACGCTCACTTAAATCTAGCCAATCGACGATTGTCACGCATTGTCGTGATCGGTGCAGTTTGTGTGGGAGACACTTAGTGAAAGTGCTTCAAGTCAATACTGTAATTGGAATACAGATTAGGGCCCCATTTCTTTTATTATATTGATTAATTGCGTGTGGAGTACTCGTAGCGATGTTGAGACGCCTTTGTTGACATCCTAGCCATTCTTAACATGCATGACACATATATCCATACAGTACATGAAACATTGATGCTTGCTTCTCATGGAAAGGGCATAATTAATCTCAGGGGGGTATCTCACATGGCTAAATAAAGCGCATCAATAAATCAACATAACGATATGCAATATCTATAATTACCTGCATACAAACATGCATACTGATGCGATCATTAGTGCACTATGCTGTGAATCTGGCGACCGGAGTTTGATTCCCAGCCACGGCTAACATCAGTGACGAGCAGTGCCGGATTATACTAGTCGCAAAAGTAGCTACTGCATATGTAGAAGCTACATATGTAGTAGCTACTAGTAGCTAGTAGCTACTAGTAGCTACTAGTAGCTACTAGTAGCTACTACATATGTAGTCGATACGGGCCCCGCACTTTCAAGGGCCCCGCGCTTAAAGCTTTCAAGCTATCAATTCCGGTTCAGTGATTCTGCACTTGCTTTATTACTATAGTACTATACCGCCTTCAACTTTTATGAATGACTGGGTGTTGAAGGTTAGCGATTGGTCGTATTATCTGGCTGTATAGAAAATGAAAAAATGTAATTACTTTACTGTGCAAGTAAAAAAAATGTGTTTTAATATTTAAGTTTTTTTTATTTATTTAGGGCCCGTTTATAACACATGCTATATGCCCCGCACTAGCTTCATCCGGCACTGGTGGCGAGTGACATCAACACTGATCCTTGGCCTTCCTGTCTTACCGGCCCACACTGACCAGCGTGGTTGAGCATGGTCCAACAAACCTCATGACTGACGTGGTGTGCGGGGAGGCCTTCATCCAGCAGTGGATTGACGAAGGCTCACAACTGCCGGTAGCTGTGATTCAAATTCAGGTCTGCCGTTTGGAAACCACCGCATGACCACCGCTTCGCAACCTCCTCCACCGTTGCCATGGATTGTTATGGCTAATAAAATAAATAAATAACATTCCTCCTTCGGTTTCTCCGCATGAATGAAAAGTGTCGCGGTCGGTCAGCCCTTGAGACCCAGGAGGTCAGAACGGGTCAAGAAAACAAAAGATGATATTGGTCCCGTGGGCGCGTAGGCTGATGAAATAAATAACATTTTAATAGTCCGAGATGGAAGTTTTCTAACGTGATTATTTACGTGTTTAATTATAGCACGAGCTGTCAAGAGAGTCAATGGGCGATTTAACGGTGCTGGGCACAATCCACACCCTCCGTCACTTCTTGAGCAGATCGGGAGCTGCCCCGCTTATTAATCAATTCCCTGCGACGTCGCTCACAAACGGCGACGCCGTCACGGCCAGACAGACGCAGATGGTCGCAGCACCGCCGCCAAACACCGCCACCACCGCAGCCACGGTCCGTCTGATCTCAATTCATTGCGATTACGGACGCCAGCGTAGAACGCAAACGAGTTGAACATCTGGCGCGGACGGAATCCGAACGCGCGCGCTCGCTCTCGTCGCATCCACGGGGCATTGCATCGAAGCGCCCACCCCACCCACCTGACAATTGAGAGAGGGGTGGAGCGCGCCCTGATAATTAAATGAAGGTTTAATATCGATCGTGATGAACGCCGGTGGGAAGTGTGATGGCCTGGTGGGGGCTACTTGACGCGTGAAGTATTTTATTTGTACTCGCAGCACCTCCGGCTCGCACGGTTGGCTACGTACGGTGCGAAAGAAGTTTACAATCAGTACTTACATGCAACGCAGATTGGTGCACGTGGAGGTCACGCCAGGGCGACATTTAATTCGCGTCTGGACGGTTATCATCATCATCGGCCATGATCAATCCACTGTTGAATGTGGCATTTCCCCCAAGTTGCCACTACATCTTACGATCTTGCAATGCTGTATGTGAGCGACCTGGAACATATACCCGCAGCTGGCACACCACATCCACTATGCCTCTCGCGGTGGCTGTGGCCACGAGTTGTGTGCCAGCGGGGACCCAGAACACATTCAGCGAGAAATCACGGCCCGGTCCAGGCATCGCGTGATGTTACTCGGGTGGCCCACGCCTGTAAGACGGAGCTCCGGGGGTCGGGTTGGTGGGTGACGCGATATCTCAACCTGATGCAGGACATGGGATCATCAGCCATCTGCGTGCACCTCTGGGGTGTTATCCCCTCGCAACCACGGGGTTTCTCTGGGAACCTTGATCCCCTCCCCACACACAACAACAACAACAACCGCCATTCGCCACTAAGTGGCGGTGACGTCACCACGACGCTTGTGCCAGGCCATGTGCACCTTGAGGCCACGTGAAGTGTCGAACGCTCGCTGGCAGGAGGTCACGGGGAAGACCCAGGTGCCACGGGTCGACTGACTGAGATGACCGAGATGACACACACACACACACACGTGCAAAACACTCATAACACAATACATTGGCCAAACATATGCAGGACTCTCCTGAAAAAAGTATTGACGCGCAGTATCACATCCATTAATGTTTTATTACATTTGTGGGCTCACCCCTTGTGGTGTGTATGGCTGGACTAACCCAGTCCTCATATTTTGTTTAAATTGATAAACACTGCGACATGCAACACTGCATTGCTAAACCCCATTATGTCTGAGGCAGAACACAAAGTTTGTTTACACAATGCCTGTGACAGGATTATTTGACACCGTTTCCAATGTCTACTTAAGCACTCTTGTTTATTGGTTATCTACATTAAGAACACGTTGCCATATTCATCCATCGATTGATGACGATCTGCATTCAAGCTGGTGATTCCGTGCATTCGTGTGGTTTTTTTTCTCTTCGTGAATCCCAGACCTCTCGGCAGAGGTCGCAATCGGGTACCCGATACCCGTACCCTACCCGATACCCGGCTACCCGTACCCGGCCGGGTATGGGTACGGGTACCCGTTTGCGACCCTGGTGCGGCGGGGTAGGGGTACGGGTAGGCCGTGAGTCATTGGTGAGTCACCGTTGGTCACTCATTTCGGGTAGGGTACGGGTAGGGAACGGGAACCCGTACCCGGCCGAGTACAGGTACGGGTACCCATTTGCGACCCTGGTGCGGCCGGGTACGGGTACGGGTAAGGAATCAAAACCCGTTTGCGACCTCTGCCTCTCGGTGCTTCTTTGGGCCCTAACTTTTTTCATTCTTTCCCTGCGGCCGTTTCCTCTGCGCCTGAGCGCCGGCCACGCGCGAGGACACTTTCTCGGGCCCCGCGTCTTGGACGGTGTCCGGCGGTCAGCGAGGGAAGCGGGTGGCGACATTGACGCCGTTGTCTTCGTTCACGAGGCGCCCGAGAGCTCAGACTCACTCCTCCGTCACACGACGAGTGCACGAGACGCTCTTCTCCAAGGATAATCGACGGGCCTCGTGTGTCGATCCGCTTTCAATTTACGACAAAGTACATTGGCTGCTGCGACATAATTTCCTACGCAGGAAGCAATTTCCTTTAATCTTAAAAAAAATGAATGTGTTATGAATGCTTTTTTCCCCCCTCTATCTGAAGGTGCTTATTTATTTATTCATTTGAGAGTCTTACCGGAGAGTGTTGCTATTAAGCCAGGTTTGAAAAGCCACACATTCTTTTTTTTTAATATATATAAAGCAGTGCTTTAAAAACGACAACAAAACATTATTAATAAATGAGAAAATAATCCATCATTGTTTCATTTAGCCCTGTTCCCGGAGCATCGCGATCTAATTAATTCCCCACGTCATGTTGTGTTGTGCTCCAGATACGGTAGAAACAAAATTGTGTTCATACAAAATACAACAATTCCCGTTTGTCACGAGTTGTACGCATTCCTGACCACGTGCGTCGAGAACGGTAACGCAGCTAGATGCACACACGGACATTTACGCCGAGGTGACGAGATGTGAATTCCCTCGCCTGGTATGCATGACGCCTGTAAGTTTGGAGTTTTCATGTTCTCCCCTCCGGGGTTTCTCTCCACATTTAGAAACACGCGTTTAGAGTATTTTGCTGCTATAAATTTCCATGTGATAAGCTGTTTCGTCGAGTTACCATTTGTGAAAGCCAGGTCGCTTCTGAAAAATAACTACATTGCTCAGTGGGCCTTACCTGGTAAAATAAAAAATAGTTTAGTTCAAAGGCCCGATTTACGTAATTGTCAGGCCATTTCCAGGACGATCGCATAAGTTTGGCGCTGCGGTGGAGAGATTGACTCATAACAGAAGGTCGCAAGTTAAAGTCTCAAGTCAGGGTTCCACTTGGTAGTAAGATGTCCAATCAGAAAGACTGGTCCCTAACGTGGAAATGTGGATTATCTACCACTGGATCCTCTACATCATGTAATGCAGTAATTAGAAAAATAGAACTATCATTTATCCAGGAAATCCTCAATACTGTTTCAGGAGGGTCCTGCATTGATATGTTTGGCCGATTCTGTGTTGGGACGTGTTTTGCGTGTAGGAGAAAACCAGAGTACCAAGAGGAAAATCCACACAAAAAACACTCGTAATAATAATAATAAAAAACTTGTAGCGAGCACATATCTCACAAGTTCAATGCAATCCTTGATCGAGAACTCGGAGCCAGAGCTCAAAGTTGCCTGGTACGCCAACCAGAACAGGTGAGAGCCTGAACAGGTGAGAGGCTGGACAGGTGAGGGCCTGGACAGGTGAGGGCCTGGACAGGCGAGAACCTGAACAGCTGAGCACGAACAGGTAAGAGCCTTGAGCTGCAACTTGAAGGTGGACGGTGCTTAGATGCTGCTGCTGATGCTGCTGCGTGTGTGCGGTGGGAGGGAGTGTCCACGTGACTGGTGCGGGATGGAGATACCCACTGAGCTGTTCTACCGTCTCCTGTCCACCCGAGCAGGACAGCCCTTTGGGAGTTTCACAAGTCTGAGTGATCCACCACGACTTGCCTCAAAAGCACTTGATCACACGCATACATTGCTGTACCCAACAATGACATTTTTATATGTTTAAGAGGCTGAATAATTGTATGATAATGAACAATGTATGCATGTACTGCCATTTCTTCAATCACACCTCCGATTAGCAAGGTTGGCTACGTACGGCGAGAAAGAAGTTCAATATACGTACAGTACATACAGTACATGCAATCCGCTGCTGGATGAGGGCCTCTCCACACCACGCAGGTCATGTGGAGTTATTTGACCATACTTCACCACGCGGGTCGTGTGGAGTTATTTGACCATACTTCACCACGCGGGTCGTGTGGAGTTATTTGACCATACTTCACCACGCGGGTCGTGTGGAGTTATTTGACCATACTTCACCACGCGGGTCGTGTGGAGTTATTTGACCATACTTCACCACGCGGGTCAGTGTGTGTTAGTGCAGGTGGGGGAGCATAGCAGCAGTGCAGTACGACAATTGATGTCGCCGCACCGCTTCCTGCAGCCCCCGCAGCCTATAACGCCTGATATTGGTTGTGCTCGTCCACCCAAGCACTATCCAAGCTCACTCGCACGTAACCCCTGAGCTCTCACAAGCTCGTGCACGTTCTGAGCGCTTTGGTCAATGGCCTTGCTCGTGCGTCAATGCCGCCCGCAATGTTCACTCGGTGAACAAATTCTCGTGCCGCCGGCTGTGCCTGGCCCTCGACGCCGTCGATCGCGCACCTCCTGAGCGGCGCTGCGCATGACTTGCCCACGGGGGGGATTTGTCCTGAACCCAGTGTTGTTTCGATTTAAAGCTTTCGTGACTGCAGGGATTCATCTTCTTGGTTCTTTCTGTGAAGTCACGTAGAATGGAAATAATAAAATAATAAAAATGAAACATAATAAAATAATGTAATAAATTAATATAATAATATTCTATTTTATTATGTTTTATTTTTATTATTTTATTATTTCCATTCTACGTGACTTTACCGAAAGAACCAAGAAGATGAATCCCAGTGTTGTTGTCTTCGCTTTAGCCGATAAGACATTGTCAGCGTGAGGACCGCCGCACCATTTGAAACCATCGTGGGGTTTGACAGCAGCACCACGACAACGACGATGGTGATGATGGGGGGGGGGGTGTTTTCCCTTTAGTGTCTTGTCGGGGGCCGCACTGCTTGGCGCTGTCTCTCAGGGCTTCCACGTCTGTGATACGTGAGCACAATTAGAGACCTGTCGACCCCCACCCTGTATCCCCCCCTCCTCCTCTTCCCCAGTGCAGAGACATTTCGACCATCAACGGTCAATCGCCTTCTCCAGCTGCTCGATGGACGTCTCTGATATTTCATACCCAATGCAGGCCAGTTTCCCCCCGCCCGCCGCCACTCCGGAATCACCGAGAGAGACATCCTGCGCGCTCAGTCCAAGTGACGCGCGCACACAGCAGCGATGGCTGAGCCGGCTGCTCCCGTAAGGACCCCCGAGTTTTTGGACCCGGGCAGATGAACGGGCTCCATCGTCGATTCCGATGGGGCCGCTCGCTCAAGCGGTGCTCGTTGCCCCGTGATGCCCTCTTCCCTTCTACTGCGCCTGCAAACTGTGCAGCCCCCGAGACGAACATCTGCGCCTGTTTGAAACATTCACGCTGGCCTGCCTACGATCCATCCTGGGATGAACGCAACTGGATTGCGCGAGGAGCTCACAGATCGATGAAGATCTGGTCCCATCAGTGAGCTCCTTGCCTGTATGTATGTTGGACTTCTTTCGCGCCGTACGTAGCCGACCGTGCTAATCGGAGGTGTGGGGAAGGACACCAAACGAACTAATTTATTCCCTCCCACCCCTCCGACCCCCCCCTTCCCCGTTTAAACGTCAAGGTTGCTCATGAGATGAAGAGCCATAGACGGGAGACGTGACGAGATGAGAGAAATGTAGGCAAGAGCCAAAGATGGAGTTCGATAAGAAGATGAGAGAAGAAGATGCGGACAGGATGTGGATGATGAAGACGTTTAGATTTTTCGTGTTTTTCGGATTTTATTACAATGATCATGTTACTATGGCTTGAATTCGAGCTGGTGTTTGCTTCAGCCCGATCTTCTTTTCCATGAATCCGGTGCGCCCTTGAGCCTCGTGACGCCCGGAGCTGTTGCTCGCTTTGTCTCTGACCCAGCGCCGCCGCTGTTGCAGTCACGTGGGTGGTTACCTGTTGTTGTTGTTTTATATTTAACGTAAACATGACCATCGTGACTTCGCAATAGCGGAGACCTCCTTCACCCTTCTTGGTTCTTTCGGTAAAGTCACGTAGAAGAGAAATAATAAAGACACTGTATTTCCGACAGACCTGTTCTTCACCTGAGGACGGCTGCTTGCGTTGTGGCCGAGACGTCGTGAGAATTGTATTTTATTATGTTTTATTTTTATTATTTTATTATTTCCCTTCTACGTGACTATACCGAAAGAACCAAGAAGATGAATCCCTGCAGTCACGGAAGCTTTAAATCGAAACTCCTCCACCCTCTCTACGCGGCACGAGAAGGAGGAACAGGAATCTATCTCTCGCGTGCCTTTTGTTTTTATTATTCACATCCGACAGCAGAGGACACTCGTCGATAGAGAAAAAGGAAAAGCGAAAGCCACGTCCAGCCAAGTACAGAGCGGTCGTGGTGAGCGCATCGCGACGAGAAGAGTCACCAACCCCCCCACCTCGTCACCTTGCACGCTTAGACTGCAACGTGTAACAACGCAACGCGTGCGATTAAATCGTAATCATTATTTTTTTTAATTGAATTATCATTTACAGATAGCGTGCCGATCCACTGCTGGATGAAGTCCCCCCCCCTACCCACCCACACAGCGTGATGATCGTGGCGCGTTGTATGACCGCACTTCACCGAGTTGGCTACGTGTGCGTGTATGTTCAACTTCTCTCGCACCGTACGTAACCAGCCGTGATAATCGGAGGCGCGGTTCGTGCGGGTTGGTGAAAAGGGAAGGCGCGGGCAGGGTTTAGAACCAGATCGCTGGGTTCATCGAGCAGTGCGCTAACTACTGCGCCACCGCTCCATCCGGTATATGAATAAAAAGGCAATATAAGTCACCTCGCAATGTAATGACAATTAGGCTTTGCTCAGCTTCATTTGGTGGCCTTGAGCCGCTAAGTAGAAACTCCACCTTCCTTTTGGCAGGGAGAAGTCATTGCGGTGGGACTGCCACTGATGACTCCACGCGAAATGTTTCTCACTTTATCGACCCTGCAGGGATTGTGGGTGTTCTGTTGACTCCCGATCGCAATTTGACATCACAAGCTTCAAATGCGACTCATCCACAGAACTCTAAATTTGGAAGTTGAAATCATACACAAGCTTCACACGCAGTAGCTCGTGTGTGCATTTTTAAGTCTGAATCGGTCCTGGGCCTCCCCTAGGTCGACTCAGCCTTAAATGAGTACCAGCTGCGGTGCGTCAACATCGCCACTGGAGAGACAAAGGTGGCCGGGCGTTGTGCTGACCACCCACCCCCTCGTGCGCCGTTCCGGCCTTCATAGGTGCTCGCTAACAGCACTTGCCCCAACAGTCTGTGAAGGCTATACGGGGGATCTTTGTCTGTGCATGTTTAAGTGGTGGCTTGCGCGCGTCTCAATGTCTGAGCGATGTTCCGTAGCACGCGGGCGGGTTATTCATTATCTGGACACGCAACACTCTCATCATTACCACCATCATCACCATCGTCGTCGTTGTCGTCGCCATTATCGTCGTGTGGAACAAAGTGCTGCGCGTGCATCCATCGCTTTGCTAAATTGGGCGACTGTCTGGATAAATGTCACGGACACTTGGGCCATCTGTCTGTTACCTAACCCCCTGGTCTTCTGTTCGCCCACCCCACCATACCCCTTCATCTCGCTTGAGGTCACCGCAGATGGGTCTGGAATAAAGACAAAGATCCTCCAGCGTACGGCCTTCTGGCCGGAGGGTGGCGAGTATTTTCCGCTCGCTGTCGAGCTGGGGTCGGCGAACCTGCGGTCCCGGAGTTGGCGCACGCGGCTCTTTTAGGGGGCTGCCTCGTGGCGTTCTTTATTTTCTTTATTAGGGGGCCACCACCGCCTCGTATTCGCCACCAGCAGTGCAAATTTGCGGCTCTTGAAATATTGAGGGGTGGTTTTTTAATGATTATTTTGGACCGAATTCGAACAAAAAATGTATTTTATTGTTACTTTGATTTGGCGATCCCTGAGATAACATCGATCGTCACCCCCCCCCCCACGCCATCATTGTGCGAAACGAATCAGGACGTTCCTGATAAAAAAGGGGTCTGTAGACTGAAGTTGCCACCTGTGCAGGTTTGACCTGAGCAGTCCAGAAAATGGCACCCGTGTTCTGATGGCAGGAATTGTGATGGCAGAAATATACAACACAGTATACTAAAATCTGTCGGTATTGTGCTGAACTTTATTACAAAAACACTGCACAGTGTTGATAGACCGTGGGCTGACGGAGAAACACGTCTGGTCTGGTCTCACTGAGACTCGGCGAGGCTTTGCTGGCTAAATACATTCTCGGGACTCTGCACTGTTGCAATGTTTCAGTGCCAGTACTAACCCGAAGTTTCCGACTTCAATTTGGGGCTGTGGGTAACATCAGAAGGCAAGCGGTAATAGCTGGAGCAATAATACAACAATATCGATAAGATAAGCATATGTTTTGTACATCAACAACAACGTGAGGATATCCCGTAATCATAGCTGTTAACACATACCGGGTCACTCCGTATTATTGTGCAGGGAAATTGAGTTTTCAGGTCCATACGGCGTACAGCCGTTTTAATAGGGCAACCTTTGTTTGGTCCATTAGTTTGTGTTTCTCCCTTGTGATGGGGACTTTGTCGGATGAACTTTGAGATTTATAAGGGGCACGGGGTGACCAATAAGGTCTGAAATGTTCTGTAATAAGGTCGGGCCCTGACAAGGGGTTGACAGCCATGCATGAGGCCTGTTGGGGCAAGTGCTGTTGGCGAGCACCTGTGAAGGCCGTCACGGCCACCGCTCTCTCCCCACAGTGCTGCTGATGTTTACGGGCTGCACCAGGAAGTCATTTACGGCTGAGTCAATCTAGGGGAGCCCCAGGGCCGGTTCAGATGTCCACCGTGGCCACGATTGACACTAAATCGTGTTGCCGGCGTCGTGGCGCAGTGCGAAAAACGCCGCATCGCCCCTCCCCAGAGTGAACACAAAGACAAAGATCCTCCGTATAGCCTAACCGACCTGTTCGGGGCAAGTGCTGTTAGCGAGCACCTGTGAAGGCCGGAGCGGCACACGAGGGGGTGGGTGGCCAGCGCCACGCCCGCCCGGCCGCCTTTGTGTCCCGAGTGGCGATGTTTACTACACATCACACCAGGTACGCGTTTTGAGGCCGAGTCGAGCTAGGGGAGGCCCAGGACCCGTTCAGATAATTATCACTGATGTTGGTCGTGAGCGAGCGGGAATCGAACTCGGGTCGCCGGGTTCGTAGTGCAGCGCGCTAACCACTACATTACCGCTCCCCATAAGTAAACAAAGACAAAGATCCCTGGTATAGCCTCTAACAGACTGTTGGGGCAAATGCTGCAGAGGATTGGTGGCCAACACCAGAGTAAACAAGGACACGCACGCCACACTGATCCGGCCTCTTTAAAAGAGTTTGTGACCCACCAAAGAGACCCGAAAATAAGAGGCGTTGCTCGCGACCACCTTGCCATCGTGCGTGTGTTCGTTCCGTCTCGCGCGGTTGCGAGAGCTCACATTTACACAGCTATTTGGACAATGTTAGCAGAAGCAAATGTTCTTGTTGACGCGCCAACATAGCCCCTTTGAAATGTCACCGGTACAACACAAGCGAGCCGCTGACCTACGCGGCCCCGCGCTTAATGTCACAACGTGCACGGATGAATGCCAAAGCGACAGCACGAAGTGCCCCTGCCCCAGTTGCCAGTTGCCAATGTGGAGCACGCCCACGTTGAGCGAGTGGCTTCGACGCGGCTGTTGTCCATCGAGCGATCACCGCTGCAGCATCGGCCTTGGGCCATGGGACATGGACGGAGGTTGTTACACTTCGTTTACGATTGGCCTTCTAGATTCATCGCGGTGGCTAACAGCTCCACTCGGCAGCAATCGCCGACGGCTGCGACGCCACGGCGAAGCACTCCACACGCAGAGGGAGTAGGCCGAACCCCCCTGAAGCCAGGAGGTTGACGTGGCGCTCCCGGTGCGCGTTCACGCGTACGGCTCGCCGCGTGCGACGCCGCCGGCCCAGCAGCCCCGCGGGCTCTCTGCTCCAGGGCTCTCTGCTCCAGGGCTCTCTGCTCCAGGGCTCTCTGCTCCAGGGCTCTCTGCTCCAGGGCTCTCTGCTCCAGGGCTCTCTGCTCCAGGGCTCTCTGCTCCAGGGCTCTCTGCTCCAGGGCTCTCTGCTCCAGGGCTCTCTGCTCCAGGGCTCTCTGCTCCAGAGCTCTCTGCTCCAGGGCTCTCTGCTCCAGGGCTCTCTGCTCCAGGGCTCTCTGCTCCAGGGCTCTCTGCTCCAGGGCTCTCTGCTCCAGAGCTCTCTGCTCCAGGGCTCTCTGCTCCAGGGCTCTCTGCTCCAGGGCTCTCTGCTCCAGGGCTCTCTGCTCCAGGGCTCTCTGCTCCAGAGCTCTCTGCTCCAGGGCTCTCTGCTCCAGGGCTCTCTGCTCCAGGGCTCTCTGCTCCAGGGCTCTCTGCTCCAGGGCTCTCTGCTCCAGGGCTCTCTGCTCCAGGGCTCTCTGCTCCAGGGCTCTCTGCTCCAGGGCTCTCTGCTCCAGGGCTCTCTGCTCCAGGGCTCTCTGCTCCAGGGCTCTCTGCTACAGGGCTCTCTGCTCCAGGGCTCTCTGCTCCAGGGCTCTCTGCTCCAGGGCTCTCTGCTCCAGGGCTCTCTGCTCCAGGGCTCTCTGCTACAGGGCTCTCTGCTCCAGGGCTCTCTGCTCCAGGGCTCTCTGCTCCAGGGCTCTCCTCAAGGAGCCGCTCTGCTGCGTCCTGACGGTCCTCTACTCAGAGAGCCACCGCAGGCTCGGGTTCGCCACACGCGCCGCATTGCGGACGCACTTGAACTGTTGAGGTCGGGTTTTTGTTGTTGTTGCTTTGAGCGAATTCGAACAAAAACCGCCTCTTCTTGTCGTTTTGGTTGCCGGCCCCTGCTCCGGACAAACGGTGCGCGCTTGCCGCGAACGGGTGATGCGGTGAACTCACCCCCCGACGCACGCATTAACACACGCAGCATTGCCAACAACAACAACAACGAACAGCAGCAACAACAACACAACTTGTAATACAAAGTAGAAAGTGGACACTTTCAGCTGCGCGGCTGGTCAAATGCCACCGGTGAAGCTCGTGCGGCGAGAGCGATGGTGGTGGTGGTGGTGATGATGGTGGTGGTGGTGGTGATGATGGTGGTGGTGGTGATGATGATGGTGGTGGTGGTGGTGGTGATGATGGTGGTGGTGATGATGATGGTGGTGGTGGTGGTGATGGTGGTGGTGGTGGTGGTGATGATGGTGGTGGTGGTGGTGATGATGGTGGTGGTGGTGGTGGTGGTGATGATGGTGGTGGTGATGATGATGGTGGTGGTGGTGGTGATGGTGGTGGTGGTGGTGGTGATGATGGTGGTGGTGGTGGTGATGATGGTGGTGGTGGTGGTGATGATGATGGTGGTGGCGCTGTTCCGCCTCGCCGCTTGAAGACTCCGCGGGTTGCGGCGCATTCGTTTAAGCGCTTTAGACAAAGCGGCTAGGAGATGTTGACTACCTCGCCTGGTATACAGGAGGTCGTGGGTTCGATCCCGACCCTGGCGCCTGCTGCTGTATATATTTGGAGTTTGCGTCTCTCTCTCCCCGTGGTCCTCCGGTTTTTTCCTCTCCATATTTAGAATCAACATCACGCCTTCAAGAGTTATTTGGTTGCCAATTTCGTTGAGCCATCATTTGTGATAGTCAGGTCGCTTCTGAAAAAAGAGCGAAATAGCTCCGTGGACTTTACCTGCTAAAGTAAAAAATAGTTTAGTTTTTAGTTTAGATGCCACTGTGAGCGCCGGCGATGAGGCAAATCACAGTGGCGCCACGTTCGGGAAATGAAAAATAACAAAATCTCTACAGCCTTGTCTGGAAAACGGTCTTGGGTGCAACCATCGCCAGTGTTACATTTCACAAAACTGGCAGAGCGCCACGTGTGCCTGTGTTGTTGATGTTGCTCACAACAACGACGACAGCTCAAGGTGACGCCGTGGGTAGAGCAGAGGTGGCGCATCCGCCAATCATCGCAGTCGGTTAACCCGTAACACCTGGGGGTGTCCCGTGACCAGCTGCCAGGGAGCCTTAAGCACGGCATCTCGTGTCCTCTAAGCGCACCTCGCCTGGGACAAACGCCGCGGTGGCGTCACTGCCACTGAGTGGCACGTGGCAGCTGTTGTCACTGTTGTTGTTGTGTACATCTGTGCGTGTGTGTGTCTATGTGGAGCGAGAGGGCTGGAGGTGGAGGGCGAAGGAGTGATCAGGAGGCGCATCCATCTTCTCGTTCCCCTGCCTCTCCAGATCTCTGCCGCTCATGGCGTTAAAGCCCAAAGCCTGCTCCACTGGGGTTTGATGAAACCCGGACAAAGCGGTTACGCTCCAGTCCAGCGGCAACTCGTTGCCTTTTGCGGCTGAAACTCCCCGCCCGTGCGTCACATCGCTCGACTTGTCTCACCACGACACCTTGAGACCGCTGGTCGGAGCCCATCAGCAGTTCGGACAGAAGACACGCTCGATAATATTCACCCTGTGTGGCCTGGGCCAAAGTCGCTTCGTTTTCTCACAACAAGCTCTGACTGCAGCCTCTCTGCCAAAGTTATTATCAACGTTTACAAAAAAACCGCGTTCTCTCTCTGAAGACGCTCTTCGTGCATTCTCTCTGTCCGTCTTGCGTCTTGGTTGAGGAGTGTCGTTGTGTCCGAGCCGTCCTCTGCCACGGGACGTTTACTGTTCGTGATCGGAGCCCCCGGCTGTAGCTTCGTCATCTTATTCCTGCCAGCGCAGAGCCGAGTGATGTTTGTTTGTTTGCCCACCACGCGGTGCTCGAGGGTGGCGTCGGTGTCTCCCGCGGTCTCCGCTCGCCGACCCCCATGCACGCAGCTCGAACACGAGGTGACAGGCGCACGCTCACTCACGCAAGTAAAAATAACCAAAGGAGAGGACTCTTTTTTTTTAAGTTTTCTTCTCTAAATTGAGAAAGTTAAAAACGCAACATTTATCCAGAATTTTTTTTGTGTTTACGAAAAACCAATACACATTCCCTTGTACCCACCCACCCACCCAGCCCACCCAGCCCACACATCAGTACCCCGGTACCAACCAGTGAGAAAGAACCACCCCCCGTCCCCTCCTCCTCCTCCACTGGCAAACGTCACGGCACGCGAATACGAAGACGACGTCACTGGACGACGCAGCGATCGCGCGGGTTCCCCAGCGCCTTCTCGCGGATGTACATGAGGTCGCTGTTGACGCTCGGCCGCCGGGCGAACGGCGTGATCGCTCCGCACGCCTCCTCCTCCTCCACGCGGCTCGGCCGCTCCTCCGGCCCGCCGCCCTCCCTCGCCGCCGGCCGCCTGCGCCCCTTGCGCCTCTGCAGCAGCGACTTGCGCGCCAGCAGCTCGCAGTAGCTCACCGACAGCTTGCGGTGCAGCGCGGGGCTCATCTCGCCGGGCAGCCCCGCGAGCGCGAACAGCGCCTGGAACATCTCGTCGACGCCGGTGTTGCGCTTGGCCGAGATCTCGAAGTAGGCGCTGCCGGCGACGTCGCCCTCCACCAGCTCCTCGGCCTCGCGCCGCGGCACCTCGCGGCACGCGTCGCCGCGGTCGCCCTTGTTGCCGCACAGCACGAGCGGGCGGCACGCGTCGTGGGCGAGCGCGCGCCGCTTGGCCTTGAGGCACGCCTTCGTCTCGAGGATCTGCAGCCGCAGCTGCTTGGCCTCCTCGAAGGAGGCGCGGCTGTCGAGGCTGAAGACGACCACGAACAGGTCGCCTGGGGACAGGGAGGGGGACAGGGGTGGCGCACGGGGACTGGTCATGACGAGTGGCTGCAGGTCATGCAAAGACAAAGATGCCTCGTGTAGCCTCGGCAGACTGTTAGGGCAAGTGCTGTTAGCGAGCGCCTATGAAGGTCGACGCGCACGTGGCGGGATGGGTGGTAAAGCAACCATGCCCGGCCGCCTTTGTCTCCCCAGTGGCGACGTTTACACACTCACACGCACGCACCTCGCCCCCCCCCCTCGCCTCCGACTGAGTTACATGATTCTCGTTCCACACACCAGCCTCTCCCTCGCGTGACACCCACGCGACTCCTACACGGACAGACGGTGATCTGGTAACAGCACATTGATCAGCAGTTCCTCTTTAGAGAGGAAACTATGAACAGGAACGAGTCCGATTCCACCGGGGCAGCAGCAGCAGCGGCGGCGGCAGTGAGCCGGCCAAGCCACTCGCCGTTCGTGGCGAGCCGCGGGACGTCCTCCACCCCCTCCCTCTCTGCTGCTTTGCGAAACCGCAGCAGCAGCATCATCATCAGAGGCGCGGCTCCACTTGAATAACAATTCGGAGTTCAAGGTCGCAGCACGGCCTCTGTATTGTGCCGCCCACCTCGCCAGGGCTGTCCATGGGGGCAAACCCCCACCGCGTGGACCCCCCCCCCCCCCCACTGAAGCCTTCAAACTCCATGAGAAGAATGACATCTGACGCCGTGACGTCGAAGCGCGGGCACCCCCCCCCCAAGCCCACTTCCCCCCAACCCCCCCCAATCCCACTCCCCTAACCCCCCCATCCCCCAAATCGCGGGGCCCGGGGCGGCCGCCCCCGTCTCTCGGTACCCTCCCGGGTTTCGCCTCTGGCCGCCGTTGTGCTCCGCGGGCAGCCGACCCGCTCGCGTGTCCGTCACAAACAACACGTGACATATGAATAATGTGTAAATATGAATTATGCGTGAATATGAATAATGCGTAAATAAGGACGCTGCAAAAATACGACGAGCGGCTACCCCGAGTCACCCCAGTTACCCTCGATAAATGCGGATTGGACCGTCCGGTGAGAGGCTTTAAGCGCGCAACCTATGAGAGAGGCGGCGGCAGTGGTGGAGCGGTGGCGCGGTGGTTGGCGCGCTGACATGGAGAAGCCGGCAAATCTGAGTTTTGAAAAAAACTAAATCAGGAGGAAAACAACGGGTGTACAAGTAGCGTAGGGTGCGCGTGTCATACTGCCCCGACACACCCCCACCTGCACCTTCCTGTTTAGATGTTTGTTGTTTGTTTGGCCAGATCGAGAGGTGAAGTTGTTCTCTGTTTCTGCGATGCTGATGGATGCTCACGGAGCCTCACTCTCACCGGCCGCCCTGTGAACTGAGCGCGAACTCTATCCACAGTCAACAGCTCCCGGAGAGTTTGACCGTGACCCATCCCCGGCACGTGACGACGCGCAGCCTTGTCTAGACCACCAACTCAAGGAGTCGCAACTGTGGTATTTAAAAAAATGTATTCCAGGCAGCAGCAGCAGCGCATCTGTGTCAGTACCCCTGGTTGCATCCAAGTCAGCTGACCCCAAGGTGCGTGCTGTTTGCTGAGATGAAACCGCGTTCAAGGTGTGGTGGCTGTCACTCCGCTTAGAGGTCTCTTAGCCAAGGGACATTTTGTTCCAGCGATCCATCACGGCGCGACACCATCGTCATCATCACCACCACCATCACCATCGTCATCACCACCACCATCGCCATCGTCATCATCAGCCCAATGGGTTCGAGTCCACGATTCAGCCCCAGTGATGTGACCCGGGCACTCCGGTGTGGCGAGTGCGATGTTGCTCTCTTCACATGTTGGTCTCTGCGCACTCTCGCTCTGCCTTCACAGTCCGTTGGGGTTTGCCGGCCGCGTGGTTGGTGGCAGTGGGGAGGGGGGGGGGCAGGAGTGGGTGGAGAGATTTACATTTGGATTGCTGCAGCTCGCAGTGCATCACCCCGTGTTTGAGAATGACCCCCCCCCCTGCCCCCCGCAGGATGATATCACAGATCTACTTTTGAAGTCTCATCACAGACATTTTTATCCACACTAGGGGCTCACCAATGAATGCCCTGCAAACGTGTGTGTTGCTGTTGTTGCTGCTGCTGTATGTCAAACTGAAGTCTAGTTTTGTCAGAGCTGGTAATGTTGCTAAATTAATTGAAGAAAATCATCAGGCCAAGACAATCAACTCTCTACACCTGAGAATCCAGTTTAATGACGGGTGGCTGAGACCCATGATTGTGTCCGTGCTGGTTCAGTGTTCTGAGCCTGCAACAGCTGAGCAGCTCAGACACCTTTAACAAATATGTCAATTTACATTTGATTAAAACCGCTGTGATAATGCACGACTTCGCGTTATGCAAATGGTCCTCGTTTCAATTTGCGACCACCGCACGAACGAGAGGCCAAAAATTTTCCCATTTTTATTTTCTGAGCAAGCAGCCGATCCAACGCCTCTCGCGCTTGGGAGGCGTCCAAATTTCAAATCGCCCCCGCGCCGCCACCACCGCTTCATTGGGGCGTCTCCGTCTCACGCGGCCGCGGCCGAATCAAAGTCCCCTTCATGAGTAGCTCGCACGTTGAGCAGCTCCCGCAGGGTCGCCCGGCTCACGAAGGCACCCGGGGAATGAGCTGTGACTGAGTCTCTGCGTCGTAATGATGCCGCCGCGAGGTCTGGCGGCGGTGAAGCGAGGACCACCTTGTGTACATCCTGACCCATGCACTCCCCTTCCCTGCCTCCCTCCCTCCCTCGTTGTGATGGGTGGCAGGGCTAGTGGCCGGTAGGCGAGTTGGTTACGAAAGCTCCAAAATTAAGATTGAGTTGATTATGGTCAGTGGGAGGGTAAGTGACTGGTTGAATACTTCGTTAGGGTCGGTGGCAGGGCTTGTATTCGTGGCCTTGTATTAGTGGGTGGCTATCTTGTTGGGGAGGCGCAACTCGGGACCTAAGCCACGATTTATCTCCACACCCGGCACATCACATCCAGGATCCCTCTCTCTATCGGCTGATTCCTACTTGAGTTCCCAGCGCGTGGAGCGAAACTTAGCCGGCAGCACTGACACGCTGAAACGTCGGACAACGCGCGGCAACCACCCGAAAAAAAACCCCCATCGGGAAAGAGGAGAGAGAGAGGAAGAGCAGCGCATCGAGTCTCCACCCCACGCCGTACCTGTGAGTAGGCAGAGGCGGCGCATGGCCGGGAAGGGATGGTTCCCGGACGTGTCGAGGATGTCCAGCTGATAGAGCTCCCCGCGGATGCGGTAGAGCTTGCGGTGGAAGTCCTCGATGGTGGGGGTGTAGGCGTCCTCGAAGCGGCCGAGCAGGAAGCGCGACACGAGCGCCGTCTTGCCGACCTTGGAGGCGCCCAGCACCACCATGCGGTAGGCGTTCTTCGCGGGCACGCCGGCCGACGGCTCGCGCGACGGCGCCAGGCTCATCATGACGGCCCCCCCACTCCTCTCTCGCCTTGCTCGAGCCTTCGGTTTAGGGCTCTCGACGAGCTGATGTCTGGGAGACACAGAGACAAAGATCACCTCGTGTAATTCTAGATTTTAAGCTTTCGTTTTTTCGGTAAAGTCACGTAGGTAAAAAAAGAAAATTAAAATTAATACAATTATTTTATTTTATTTATATTATTATTTTTTATTAATTTAAATTTAATTTTTTTACCTACGTGACTTTACCGAAAAAACCTAAGAGTATCGCCTCGTGTAGCCTTAGCCAGGCTGCTGTTTCGCCAGGAGCAACCCATGAAGGCCGGCGCGGCACACGAATGGGGAGGGGGGGGCAACACCATGCTCAGCTGGCTGGCCGCTTGCGTCTCCCCGGTGGCGATGTTTACTACACACAGCACCAAGTACTCATCTGAGGCCGAGTCGACCTAGCGGAGGCCCAGGACCGGCTCAGATAATCGCCGTCAATGGTGTTGGTGGCCGTGAACGGGAATGGAACTCGGGTCGCGGGTTTGCGAGCGCAGCGCGCTAACCGTTGCGCCACCGCTCCCCACAAGAGAGAGAGAGAGACGCGCACGACGAGATGAGCCGTACAGGACGCACCACGGGGCCAGCGGAGCAGCCGCTGAGTTGCCCGAGACCCGAGGCAGCGGCGAGGACCCAGAGCGGGGAACCGCTGCCACCACCTAGATTCAAGCATTTGGCTTTCAGTCGCCCCTCGTCAAATCGGCACACGTGACAATAACAACGCCACCCAATTGGGGTCGGAAATATATAATAGGCGACGTTTCGGTCAATGGCCCGAAATATTGCCGATCATATAAATATATTTATCAGAAGCGTCGCAGTGTTATTGACGAATGCGTTGTTGATAATTGTTTTTTTACCCTTCCATCTGGCAACAAAACTGACACCTTTTTTACAAGGAGTCATGTTTGCATAGACCACAATACCTGCAGTCATGTACAGTCATAATGTAAACTGCAGGTATTGTGGTCTATGCAAACATGACTCCTTGTAAAAAAGGTGTCAGTTTTGTTGCCAGATGGAAGGGTAAAAAAACAATTATCATATATTTTTTTACTGGCAAATGAGGTTCCAATGGTGAATGTGTTGTTGTTGTTTTTGGTGCGTATTCACCAAAGCCAACGCAGCAGGACACATTTTCTAAAACAAAAATGTTTTTAAACCGGGTTCTAAAATGACCAGCGTGGTGGAGTATGGCCAAACAACCAACCACCGTGACCGACGCGACGCGGCGAGGCCAACCCGTCTAGCAGTGGATCGACCAAGCGCTGCACAGTCGCACACTGCCGCCGTGATCCGCATTGTGTCGTCTCGCGCGTCGCTCTCCTCGAGCTGGCGCGCCCACAGCGAGTCTCGTGGAGTCGAAGGGCGCTGAGCCCCGTGGAGTCGAAGGGGAACTTCGTGCCCCGACGCTCACCGCCCCCAGGCGTTGGTCCAAATAGAACCGCGACTAAATTTCGATTTAAAGCTTTCGTGACTGCAGGGATTCATCTTCTTGGTTCTTTCGGTAAAGTCACGTAGAAGGGAAATGATAAAATCATAAAAATAAAACATTATAAAATATAATTTTATTATGTTTTATTAAATATACGCTGCCAAGCTTGGTGGTGTTCATTCAGACGCTGTCTTTCCGACAGACATGTTCTTCACCTGAGGACGGCTGCTTGCGTTGTGGCCGAAACGTCGTGAGAATTGTATTTTATTATGTTTTATTTTTATTATTTTATTATTTCCCTTCTACGTGACTTTACCGAAAGAACCAAGAAGAACCGCGACTGTTGTTGGGAACGCTCCAGTTCGCCTGAAGTTGGTCGGCACGTCCTCGACAAGAACGCGTGGCGAATGTCACAGCCCTTCCTGAACCTTCTAGAACATCATTAGAATTTACAGCGGTCACCGAGTCGCAGTCATCCATATGTATTCAGATGCGGTCGCCTAGGACATCCTCTTCAGATCAGACTCGTACATACACCTGGCTGCTTTGCACTCTCAGCCCCATGCATGCATAATGAGCTCGCGTGTGGAAAGCAACGCTTCTGTTGTGTGCGTTTGTCATTCGTAATCCAGCGCGTGCACCCCGCGAATGCACGTTTGTAGGTGAGGCTGAGGCGACCCCTAGACCGACCCTAGGTCGACTTAGCCTTACACCCGGTGCGATTATGAAACATCGCCACTGAGTAAACAAAGGCAGCCGTGCAGGCGTGGGCCTGGCCACCCACCCCCTCGTGCTCGCTAACAGCACTTGCCGCAACAGTCTGTAAGGGCTACACGGGGGGGGGGATCTTTGTCTGTGCCTGTTGAGGCAGAGACGTAGTTCCCAAAATTATAACTCAGATTTCGCGTAAAAGGCTCGGCCCTACAATTAATCAATGACATGCTCTCGCCACTGCTGGCCAAAGAGGCTCCACGAGAGGGAGCTCCAGAGAACCCATATAGAGGGTATTTGGCCTACTCTTCCCACGCCGGTCTGACAGCTTGGAAGACAATGCACGAAGCACAATTACTACTACTACTACTACCGTATTATACATTGACAGGCCTTTGTCAATCCACCGCTGGATGAATCGCCTCCTCTCTTACGCCGCCGTGCTCGGAATTGGGAGTTGTCTTGACCGTGCCTGAATAATGAATCATCAGAACGCCGTCGAGCGCTGATGCGCGTCATTGGTTTGCCGGGCTCAGCGCGCACGCTGCGACACTGCGTGCTCACCACCACCACCACCACGTGCAGCATGCAAACCACAGCGGCGTGTGAACACGGCTCCACGGCGCGCACGTCATAATTGCTTCGCACCTCCGATGAGGCGCGGCTGCCTCCGCGCGGTGCGAAAGAAGTTTAAACGTGGGATGGGGGGGAGTGGTGGCGCAGTGGTTAACGCACTGGCGCTAATAACGCGACCCGGGCGCCCGCATTTGAGATCGACTCGCCCCAACCCCACAGCCAATAGCCGCTGCTGGTCACTCATTTCCTGCACCGACCTGCACTGGACCAGCGCATGGTGAAGTATGGTCAGAAAACACCCGGGACGGACGCGGGATGCGGAGGCGTTCATCCAGCAGTGGGTTGAAGGGCCACACATTGTCATGCATTATATTCTGTCTGTTCCACGCAGGTGATGAGATATTCGTCTAAAGGCGCGTGTAAGCCATCAATCGGTACTTTTATCAATACAACATCGCTGCAAATTAAAACGCAGATGCGGTTATGAAGTGGCTACAGGCTAGAGTAATTAAATGATCTTAAATGCATTAATTACGCTTTGCGCAATAGCTGAAGCAGCGATGATGTATCATTTATGTCGATGTGAATGCATGTTCTCAGTGACTTGTCGAGCACACACACAGACGCTGCACGTGTTGTCGTGAGACTCCTTTGGCGGTGGTGCACAATTCACAATGCCTCGACAATGAACAATGCCTCGCACACAGGTGAAGGGCCTTTGCCCGAAACGTCGCCTGCTAGGCTTTCACAGTTGCGTGGGCATACAAGCCCACCCTACACTCGGGTACAGGCAGTAACCATCTGTGTCAGAGCCGTACCCTAGGGGACGACCGCCCCAGGCCCCGCGCTATGGGGGGCCCCGCGCTTCGACGTCACGGTGTTAGAAGTAAGACTTGGGGGGTAGTCTGAGGGCGCAGAGGGCCCACGCGGTGGGGGGTTGCCCCGGGCCCCGTACCCCCCCCCCCCCCACAATGGACGGCCCTGACGGATGTAACTGAAGCGGATTATGAACTGTGAATCACTCTGCACACTCTCCCCTCTCTGCGCTGCGAAGCCGAATCTTTCAGGGCCGTGCTATTGACGAATGTGCTGGCCTTTGGTGGTTTTATACAGTACGCATACAAATTATGTGCTTTTAATTCGGGCTGCTCTAAGGAAAGTTATCGATGTTTCGGCTGAGTGGTCTCCTTCAGGAAGATATTTTAACACGTTTGTATTGCCACCTGTCATGTGTCTTTGTAATACCATTGACACGGCATGTGTCTGTGTGTATGTATTTCTTTCGTTGTATTTGTGTATGCCACGAATCCGGCGACACGAGTTCGATTCCCGCTCATGGCCAACACCAATGACGATTTAATTATCTGTGATCCGAGGGTGACTACGCCTCGAACGTACATGTTGAGGCTGAATCAACCTAGGGAGACAAAGGCGGCCGGGCGTAGTGTTGGCCACCAACTCCCCTCGTGTGCCGTGTCGGCCTTCATAGGTGCCGCTTGTTAACAGCACTTGCCCCAACAGTCTGCTAAGGCTACACGGGGGATCTTCGTCGTGTTTAGCACAATGCGCTCCGTGTACGCCGACCTCAGTTCTATTTCCTGCTCACGACCAAATTAGTAAGAAACATTTCAACTGGCCCTTAAATAAGTACCTGGTGTGGTATGTTAAACATCAGCACCGGGGAGACAAAGGCGGTCGGGCGTGGTGTTGGTCCCACCTTCAAACTCGTTATTGGCGAAGTGTTGAGTGTGTGTATGTATTGTTCTCTTAGCTGACAACACACACACACACAGATGTATGTGTGTGTGCTGCGAGCTGTTCGCGAGTTGAACACGATCGGCTTTCGCGACCAATATTATCCGTAACGGTTTTTTTGGGTTAGATCGCGTTAATATGAATGTGTCGTTAACCCATCACCACCCGACACAGCCAATTAGTAAGGCTTGTCACGTAAACAAAATGTGACAACGAGTGACTGGTTCAGTACACCGGCTGTGTGTTGAAGAGTAAGCCCACTACGACATTTACAATTTGAGTACCGTGACGCTTCGCCGGTAATCACAACAACAATAACAACAATTACAGAATTGTGAAGACGCCTTCCCTCCTGTTCCGGCGAGCGATGGAATGCGCGGAGCAGCAACTCACCTGAGCGGTGAGCAGGAGGAGGATGACGAGGATGACGAGGAGGACGAGGAGGGAGCGCAGTTGACAATCCCGTGCCAGACCTGGGCAGCACGCAGCGTGATGCGCGCTGTCTCCTCGTGGTTATCAGCACCGCAAAGCGACGTGCAACAACGAGAGCAGCTCACCACCAGCTCACCACCAGCTCACCACCAGCTCACCACCAGCTCACCACCAGCTCACCACCACCAGCTCGCTCGCTCGCCCACCGATCTCGAGCCGCGGGATGAGCCTCGCAGCCACGCGAGACTCGAATCCGCGAAACTGCACGAGTGTTCTAGCGAAGCGGAGCGAGTTGATGGAGCGAGCAATCTTTATATGGCGAATGGTGACGGTATTACCCAGGGATATCTGAGCTATGTGTGTGTGTGTCTGTGTCTCTCTCTCAGTGTCTGTGTGGAAGCGCTCGGTCCCGTGCGCGTGGCGATGGAGGTGAGGAGTTTAATGAGCGCAGCGTGCGTCCTGCACGCGCCTTTATAGGGTTAGCAGCACCCCAATCCTCGCTCCCTCCCTCCCCCTACATCCTCAACCTCGCTCCACTCCCCCTCCCTCCCTCCGACGACATCACTCCCGTCGCTCTCACTCTGTCGCGCATTCCGTCCATCACTAGTCTTGTCCCATCACTGCCTCTCTCCATCACTGTCACAACATCACTCCCTTCATCCCGACGGTAGGTAGGGGCCCTGTCAGCCCCTTGACTCCCTCCTTCATCCTCACCTCCCTCTTACTCCATCGCTCGTTCAAGTTCAAGTTCATTTATTTATTAGTTCATTTATTAGGTATCGCCCTGTGAGCCATTCGGCTCGTTATCTCCATACTCCCTCTGTCACTAATTCCATCCCTGCATGCATGCATGCCTCATTCTCTCCATTGCGCACTCTATGACTCTATGACTCACCCCATCACTCCATACCGCCTATATCCCCCCTTACATCTCTCGCCCTCCATCACTTTCTCCTCCCTCTTCCTACATCACTCACTACATCTCTCACTCCACCACTCCATCCCTGACTCCATCTGTCCACCCCTACATCACTGCTTTCACCTCCACCGACCTTCATCCCCCCTCCTGTCTCCTTCCATCATGCTCCATTCTTATCCTTCCCTCCTACATCACGCTCCCCAACTCCCTCCATCCTTCCTTAACTCCCGCTCCCTCCATCCTTGCATCACTCCCACTCCCTCCATCCTTCCATCACTCCCGCTCCCTCTATCCATCCATCACTCCCACTCCCTCCATCCTTGCATCACTCCCACTCCCTCCATCCCTACCATCACTCCCAATCCCTCCATCCTTCCATCACTCCCACTCCCTCCATACATCCATCACTCCCACTCCCTCCATCCTTGCATCACTCCCACTCCCTCCATCCTTGCATCACTCCCACTCCCTCCATCCTTGCATCACTCCCGCTCCCTCCATCCTTGCATCACTCCCACTCCCTCCATCCTTCCATCACTCCCGCTCCCTCTATCCATCCATCACTCCCACTCCCTCCATACATCCATCACTCCCACTCCCTCCATCCTTGCATCACTCCCGCTCCCTCCGTCCTTGCATCACTCCCACTCCCTCCATCCTTGCATCACTCCCACTCCCTCCATCCTTGCATCACTCCCACTCCCTCCATCCCTACCATCACTCACACTCCCTCCCTCTTACCATCACTCCGTCCTACTGCCACCCCGACCACTCTCACTCCCCTTCCTCCCTCCTTCAGTCCCTTGCAGAAGTAAGCCGGTAACCCGCGGCTGCTCGCTGCAACACACGTGCGTGCGCGTGCGTGCGTGTGCGTGCGCGTGCTTGCGCGTGTGTCCAGGAGCGGTGGAGTCGCCGGGTTCGTAGCGCCACGCTGCGCTACGAACCCGGCGACTCGGGTTCGATTCCCAATCACGGCCAACACCAGCGACGATCATCTGAACCGTTCCTGGGCCTCCCCTAGGTCGACTCAGCCTCAAATGAGTACCCGGTGCGGTGTGTAAACATCGGGCGTGGTGCTGGCCACCCACCCCCTCGTGTGTCGTTCCGGCCTTCATAGATGCTGCTCGCTAACAGCACTTGCCCCTACAGTCTGTTCAGGCTACACGGGGGATCTTTGTTTTTTGTCCAGACACACGATTGGACGGATGAACGTACATACACACGTGTACACGTGGAGGTGCGCGTGCCCTCTCCTCTGTCTTGTCGACACGGCCTTGTCCATATGAGCTCTCTCATCTGCAAACGTTGCATGTCCGTTTCGTCTGCAGTACGGAATTTCATTTGTATTTTCTGTGCCATCTTTCCCGTAATTAGCACAATCGTTATAAATACTCGCACATGATTTATAATGTTATTTCTATTATTTCTATAATTTTTATTTTATTATTTATTTTTACCTACGTGACTTTACCGAAAAAACCTAAGAGTATGAATCCTTGCGGTCACGAAAGCTTCAAATCTAGAATTTCTGGAAGGCTCAACCTGGGCACATCGTCAACCGGCGGCCCCTCCCTCCGCCTGCCCCGCCCACCTTCACACGACCACGCCCCTTTTAGATAACCACGCCCACTTATGCATAACCACGCCCACTCATTCACGAGCCCCGCTCATCTCCATATATATAAAAGGCAAAGTTGTGATTGTGTGTCTGTTCAAAATGTTTAGCGTACTTTCCGACATGCAACAAACTTGAAATTTGCCATGTGGGTACTTTCCAGACTGTACACCATGCAAAAATTATTAAAATACACTTTTGTGTTTTTTTTGGGGGGGGAGGGGGCTCAATAATGCATTTATTTTTTGCACGGCAAGTGAGCTGTGACGTCAAATCTGTCACGTAACCCGAGCGTAGTGGTAGTGGTTAATGTGCTGCGCTACGAACCCGCTCACGGCCACCACCGGTGACGATTATTTGAACCGAGTCAGAAAAAAATCCCAATGTTTACAACAGACATAGGGGGACAGATTTTTTTGACCTCAGCGAGACTCGCCATGCCAAACCGAGACATTTGGTGGCTTTATGTAACCACCAGAATAGAATTAAAATCGATAATTAAATTAATCGTTATCTTGTGTATACTACAACATTCGTGAATACCACGACCTTGCAAGGAAATAAAAAAAACATAGGTGACGTTTTAGGCAATGACCCTTGTTCAGAGCAGATAAACAGAGAAGGCCAGAGAGATGTCGTGACATTTGGAGCATATGTAGGTCTCTCCTGCCTTTCTCTCCTTCATTCCGTCTGTCAGACCGTGTCAGCGCTCCTCCGTGCACACGTGCACAACGTGTCAGGCGCACAGCGGGAGCTGAAGTGACGTGAATTAATTTAGACAATTGGAAAAGGGCTCTTGCATACGTACGGGCCAGACAGGCAGGTCTGGCTCCCGGTTCAATTGCCATGAATGCGAGAGAGACGGTGCGCTCATGACAGCGGGTGAGATGCAATCCATCTCTGTGCGTGTTCAACGCATACGCACATCCCTTTTGTCAAATCCAATTGCTGGATTATGAGCCCGGCCAATCCCGCGTCAGTCACGGGCAGGGCTCGGAAACCAAAAATAACAAGAAGAGGCCTTGTTTGTTCAAATTCTGTAACAAACCCCCCCCCCCCACCCTCAATATTTCAAGAGCCGCAACGCAACGTGAATAACGTCACGAAGCAGCGGCCCTTCAAGAGCCACCGCATGCCGCTTGCGAGCTGCACGTTGCCGACTCCTGGGCGTGACGGACAGAGAGCACAGCCACGGGTGCGTAGAAGTACAGTCCAACAATTGCTTTGTTTTTATTTTTTTCTCCACTATCCTGTGCTGCCCACAATGCAGCCGCTGCAGCAGCAGCAGCCGTAGCGGTCACCCATCCAAAGACTACCCAGGCTCAATCCCTCCACATTTAGCATCAACATTACGGCATGTCTGGATTATTTGGATGCTCTAAATCTACACGTGACAAGCCGCTTCGTCGACCTATTAGTTGTGGCCCGGTCACTTCTGAAAGAATAAGCTGCTTAGCTTTACCTGGTAACATTAAAAATAGTTTAGCAGAGTTGAGTTTAATTATTTTATTGAGATTCGATATGTTGATATTCTCAAAAGAATCCCACAGATTCAACCACCTGTTGAGGAGAAAGTATTTGAAAGCAGCGGGGTAACAGAATCAGAATCTTTATTGAGGCTGCAGGAGGATGAATCTGATGAGCTCTGAAGATGTCCGGTATGGGCGGGTGAGTGACCCATCTCTAAATGGACCACCCGGGCCCTCTCTCTGCGTGTGTGCATCGTAGAGAGTAGCAGACTGCAGGTCGCGTGCAATGCTGAAGGTGGCTGGGCGACTCAACTGGGCTCATGTCACGCGAGGATACGGAGCCAGCAACTCCCTCGGTTCGCGATTAAATTGGGCTCTCGATGGATGCCCCTCTAAAAAGAAGGCACCTGATAAGACGCGGTGTTCACGTTCATTTGCCTAAAAGTTCAGATCGGAGAATTAAAAATGTTGGTTTGACAGACAACCTCGTGGGCGGAGTGCGCCGCTGATTTTACGCCGGGCGAGACGGAGTCGATCTCCTCAAGGGGCAGAAACCACCTCGGAAACTCCACTCATTCTCCCTCATCCTCACAGCAGCAGTAGCGGCGGCTATCAGGTAGCCATCGAACAAGGTCAGTGGTCACCGCACCGCGCGCTTATCAGATGCGGCCGTCTGGAACGCTCTTCCTTCGATATTAGGAAGCCACTGGAGCTATGCAGGTTTATACGTAGATTGAAAACTCTTTTCTTTAGAACCGATTTTTGTGTTTAGTTTGTTGTCCTTCCCCCGCACCTCCGATTATCACGGTTGGCTACGTACGGTGAGAAAGAAGTTCAGCAGACAGTACATGCAAAAGAGATGCTGCTTAGTGCCGTTTGCTCCTTCTCTCTCCCTCTCATCACCACCCTTTCATGACCCCCCTGACATCTTGGCCCAGTCATCCCTTCTCTCCGTCCTCCCATTCAATCCCTTTAAAAAAAAATATCCCTCCAATCCCTCTATATTACCCATTGTTGATCTTCTCTCTTCCCTATCCTGTTCCACGAAATCAATCATTCACTCTACCCACATTCCCGTGGCGGTGTGCCACGGGTGCAACGTTTATATATAAAGACCAGCATTAGTGATGGTGCAGATATTTTGTATTCGTACACGATGTACTACCCACGCAGCAACTTAAGTTTAAATTGAACTGATCGTGTACGTCAGTGGCGCTTGACGATCTTCCGGCGCGGCAGTTTTAACAAAGGGCCCCTGTTGATATATTTTGTTTAAATCCTCCTGCCTCTGTCCACCCGGCAGTGGCCAGTTCGAGCAGTCGATGAGCAGATTCAGCTGCGGCGGGGTAAAGTGTGGGTGCCCACACCTCTCCTGACACCTGCAGCCACCGTGGAAGAGTAGGCAGATCACTCCCCGTTAGAGGAGCTCCCTCGAGCTTCCTCAAGTGGCGTGAGCGAGCCATGGCAAGGCTGCAAGCGTGCCCTAGACACGCGTCATATTTGCAAATTGTAATTTTTTTATTCATCACTTGTTTACGAGCGCAGAGTGGATACGCCCATCCCCATTCCTATTGATGTCGTGCCTGCGTAGAGCTGCGTGTACAGCATAGCGACGGTGCACCTAGCCTGGCACAGGCGCCCGTGGTGACGTCACCGCCACTTAGTCGTGTACATGTTATCATGATCTATACTTGAGATCGAAGATTCTCGATACTGTATGTTTTGTATGCTAATTGAATGGTCACCTCGCTCGGATGCCATGCATGAGACAAAGATGGCCCGTATAGCCTTAACAGAGGTTTAGGGCAAGTGCCGTTAGCGGTGGGTGGCCAGTACCACGACCGTCCGCCTTTGTCTCCCTAGTGGCGATGTTTGCACACCGCGCCAGGTACTCAATTGAAGCTGAGTCTACCTTGGGGAGGCCCAGGACCAGTTCAGATAATCGCGATCACTGCTAATGGTGGCCGTGAGCGGGAATCGAACTCAGGTAACTGGGTCCGTAGCGCAGCGTAGCGCTGAACCAACTCAAGCTACACTACCGCTCCCCCCACTCTCCACTGCAGCTCCCCCACTCTCCCCTACAGCCCCCCCACTCTCCCCTACAGCCCCCCCCCCCACTCTCCACTGCAGCTCCCCCAACATCGTGACCGAGAATGATGCTGCGCTGCCTGGGATACAGCCATATAATCTCGCTGCAGAATTTCCCGTGGGGATGAAGAAGAAGAGGGAGAGGCGTGAGAGTGTGCGGCGTTGTTGTTGTTGTTGTGTCTCCCTCCCTCTCCCTCCCTCTCTCTCTCCCTGCGTCCGCGTGGAAACGGAGACGGCGGCACCCTCGGCTCCCTCACTCGGCGCGCACCACTCCGCAGACGCCCGCCTCTTCGTGCCGCGTGTCGCACGCGCTCGGGAGAGAGAGGGAGGGAGGGAGAGGCGATTTCTAGAAAGGTGATTTTAGATTATTCGGCCGCTAGAAATGTCCACGTGATGATGAGCCACTTCGTCGAGTGTTTTCATTTCGTGGCCAAGTCGCTTCTGGAAGAAAAAAAATCTCTATAGCTCAGTGGGCTTTACCTGGTAAAATATAAAAATAGTGAAGTTTCAGTATATTCATGAATGTTTTAGTGACTTGTTACCTTTCCCATACTTTGCACTCCTATCTTGTATTTGTTGTTAAAACTGTATAACCCGCCCCGACTAGACATCTGTGAAAAACAGAGTTGTAGCTCATCGGATTTCTCCTCCAGGATAAATGAAGGATTCTGATTCTGAATATTGACCCGGCACATTCGCTCGCTATGGCGTGGTTTTTTTTAGCTAATGTTGTTGTCAAACAATGCACAGAACATTGCAGATTTACTGTTCTTCACAGGGAAAGTTTGTTCTACATAAATGCGAATATAATCAGAACCTTGGCTCAGCTGTCTCTCCACGTATAAATGAAAAATGTGTTTCAGTCCACCAGGCGACAGGCTTCCCGAGCATTACGCGGGCCCGGTTTGTGCGATTTTGCGCATATGCGGCTCACCTATCCATACCCATAGTTCGCTACACTATGCAGTTTGAATGCACTCATATGCGACTATGCCGTCGGACGTGGGACAACATAGTGTAGGTATGTTGAACTTAGGTATGTTGAACTTCTTTCGCACCGTACGTAGCCAACCGCGCTAATCGGAGGTGCGGGGCGAAGGACAACAAACTCAGCAGTTCTGTGCGCGCTACTCGGCAGCCAAGCTGCCTCGTGCCGTTTCACTTTGTGCGTCCTCTTTTGTATTTTGGAACGCATCTACCGCATAAAGCGAGGGAAATAGACAGCGCACCGCATTTAGTTTGATCTTCCAGACCAATGTAACATCAAGCAGCATTTTTGTTGACGCACGCCAGCTGTGGAACCGGTTTCGAACCTCTTTGTCTCATCAGCAGAGTCAGGCCTGGTTACCGATTGGTTAAACGTGGAATGCCCATTTAAGCCAAAAAGCAGAACCGCACACGAGTCCACGATGCGTTGCTGCGAACTTGCAGGGCTGTTGGTGTCACGGGATTAATGGACATCTGTCCCACAGCTGGAATAAACAATCCATCGACAGTACGCACGGCAATGGTACAGGAGCACATTGGCTCTGCTGTAAAGAATTAGAAAACGAACAGTTTCTGCGCGTGAGTTTTGCAATAATAAAATGGTTGGAGAATTAAGCAGCTGTGGATTGGTTCTGCATGTAGAGAGAGGGAGAGAGCTGCTCGGTCTCCACAGGTGTGAATGATTGAACCTCACAGGTGATGGGTCTATTCAGCCAATGGGCTGGGGACATTGAATAGCCAGGGGAGGTACACATATATAGGAGACCCAGATCTGCTCAGGAGGACATCAGTTGGCTAGCCAGAGGCAACAACCAGCAGAGAGGCGGTGTATCAAGAACCAATCAGGGAGACTTCTCGCCAAGCTGGTAACCATCTGATCGCCCGACGCGAGGAGATGGAGCTTAGTCGAAGGCCCCCACCAGCCCCCACCAGCCCCCACCAGCCCCCACCACCCCCCCACCAGCCCCCACCAGCCCCCACCACCCCCCCCACCGCCCCTGACTGGGAACTTAACTCACAACTTTCTGATTGCAAGTGGCGCGCTCTGACCGGCACCTCCGATTGAGCACGGCTGGCTACGTACGGTGAAGAAGAAGTTCTACAGACAGACAGCAGATGGGATGTCGCACGGCGATTGTAGCACACGCGTTGCCTCATTTCAGCCCGGGACAGTCGGGAACGCTCTTCTGCCACGTCCACCTATCCCCATGACAATGCAACAACGGCGAGTTCCATGCAACTAATTAGTTTGTTGTTTTTGTTGTTAATAAACATGTCCATGGTATAGAAGGAATTTGACGTCCACTAATGTTTAGATGATTATGGACAAGGCGCACCGTGTCGTCTGGTGGCAGTGCCTGGTGTGTCGATAATCGCTGTTCCAAGTCAGCCTCGAAAGGGTTCTGGGAAGGGAACCAAATCCGTCGAGTGATGAACCCGAGCCCCGAGCAGGTGGCTGGAGGATGAGCAGTGGCAAGTGCCACCTCGCAGCGTCTCTCGCGAAGGGTCGCGCAATCGGGGGTCGTGGCGAGATTCAAGATTGCGTTGGTCTCGCTTGGGTCTCTGGTGATTTCCCCATCTTGTTTGTGCTGTAATTGGGGTTTTTGTTGTTGTCGTCTGGATCGTTTGTGACGTGTTGCTTGCTCCCTTAGCCTAAATCTAACATTGGCGAGACACGTGTACATACACGTGTACATACATGTTTACTTACATGTTTACATCAAGGCCGTAACCATGGAGTCAACATTGGGGGGGGGACCAAATCTTCCAGGGGGTTTGGGGGTCCTCCTCCCCAGAAAAAAAATCTAAATTTGAAAACGAATTTCCTGCCTAAAATATTAAAACATTCACTAACAAATGGGATGGACTTTTCATTTATTTTTACAATAATGTCTAATAGTGTATTGTATTACAATACTCTGTTTTTTCTTTTTTACCTTTTCTTGTTTCATTGTATGTAATGGCAGAGATTAGGGATTAATAAAGTACAACCATAACCACAATCATATAAACAGAAATCTATGCATTGTTATATGAAGACAAGTCCAGATATTGTGGCCAAGGTTTAGCAAATAGTTTTTTTAATTTACAACGCATAGCAATTCATATTTTTTTTAAAATGTTGTTCATAGCAATATATTGGGGGGGGACATTTTGAGCATATTTGAATATTGGGGGGGATGTGTCCCCCCCAATATATGTTATATATATTATAATTACGGCCTTGGTTTACATACACGTTTACATACATGTTGACATGCATGTTTAATCGGGCATTCGATATGGTGATGCATCCTTACAGGCCGAGTGCAAATGTCACTGAAATTCAAATGAACGTCGCATTAGGGCAGTCTGACCTTTTGTATAGTTCCATGCTCAAAGCATCTCTTCAAACCGCTGCTCATGTTTCCAAAACGTATCCACAGCCCTCGCGGAAACTCGATTTCGTCTCATTGAGTCGCGTTCCTCTCTCAAGAAATGTCACGACAATTCATGCAATTGTCATCATCGGCGCGGATCTACCCGCTGCTGGGTGATGGCTTCGCCACGCCGTCACCATTTCTCGCGGCCTTGCAATCCAGCAATCCATCGAGTGTCCATCATTAGTACGACACCTTGTCGCTCCACTGCTGGATGAAGGTTTCCCCCATCCCTGTCAATCATGGGACCTGTTTCGCCATACTTCACCAGTGCGGGTTGGTGAAAGGAGTTGCCCAAGGGCAGTGGCGGCTCCTGCAAAATCTCTCAGGGGGGGCAAATGTCTGGATGATTGATAAGTATAAGGTCCACCCATGCAATGGATAAATTAACAGCTTAAGCATGTAAAGGCAACTTCACTTCTTTAATATTAATGAAAAATAAAGTGACTCTTACAATACATCTTGTTTGTTTCTATACTCACTATTATTACAATCCACTCAGTTTCTTTTATTAAAGATTCCACTAGGTGGCGCAAATAATATTGTTGGATGAAACGTGCTTACGTAGGATGACGTAAGCACGTTAGTGCGAGCCCTCCCGGAAGCCATAGAGAATGCATTGCAACGCCCGCCGTTCGAAAAAAAACATCTTTGAATGTAAGTCTATGGGACCACTCGGGGCGATTCTCAGCCAGAGTGAAATCGCCCAAAAAGAGGCGGTACTCCACAGAACGTGACATGACGCTGATTGGACTATATCCAGAGGCACAGTAACTGCTGAGATTGGTGGTACGTCGCCCAATCGCCCTAATGAAGAAACCGCCCCTGCCCAAGGGGCCGGTTGGGATGTTGACTCATTGCCGATGCCCTCCGTGGCCGGGATGTGAATTCAGCTCGCCGTGTTCGGAGCGCAGTTGCGTTCGCGAGCCACCGCACCCGCGCTCGCCCGAGTGTGAATTTAAAAGAAACGTGTGTCTCTATATATTTCTTACAAATAAATACGCGGGCGAAGTTGGCTTGGGAGGAGGAGGACGAGGAGGAGGAGGCGGCTGAGAGTTGAGTCTCAAGTGGCGGGTGCCACAACCGGGATCCACGGCGGGAGGTTTGCGGAGCGAGACACGCGGCTTCACCACGTGGCAGTCGGGGGGCAACTTCTCGTTCTGCCCCCCCCCTCACTCCCCGCCCCCCCTCCGATACAAAAGCGAATGCGCTGCGCGGTCGTGACGGTCGCTCGTCTCCGTGCGCGCCACCTGCGGCTGACTTCCCTGCGGGACTCTGGAGGAGTCGGGGAACTCCTGCACGTCGCCGGTGATGAATACTGACAGCCTCCTCCCATCCCATTCCGAGCTCGGAGACCCCCCCCCCCCTGACCTTCGCCCCCCTCCGCACCGTGACCCCCACGACTCCCTTCACCCCCCCCGCCCCCCGTTTAAAGCCTCAATTGGGGTATACACAGATTGAGGCCGCTAGCGCCGTGTCAACCAGCGCGCACTGATATCCGTGGAGGAGCTTGCTTTTGGCGGCTGTGATTTGTTAAACTCTACCTGCAGACACTGAAACAGCCTCTCGGTACATCGAAAGATAGGTGTGTAGGCGGGTGAATGGTATGTGAGTGGCTGTGTAGGATGGATGGATGAAGGTAGGTGGGTGGATGGGTGTGGATCGTAATAACAATAATATCAACTTGTAGCGCGCCGCACAGAACTCGCTCACGGAATCCAGGCAGTGAGCCGGCACCAACAATTTTCCAAGTTCTGCGGCCCTCTACATATTAAGGTGCTATCGGCGAGTTAGTGTTTACATGTGTAAGGAAACCGGGGCACTTGCATGGGGAGATCCCACGCGTGCGAGGGGACAACACTCGATCCCGTGCAGATGGAACGGGCGGAGTCCACATTCGCTGTACCGCATCCTCCTGGCGAGCCACGGCATGGCAACCTCCTCGATGCCGACGGGAGGGGAGTTGCGCAATATGCTCGTGATCCACCAGACGAAGGTCCATGAGGTCACGCATTCACGTCGTTAAAGCCGGCGAGAACCTCTCGACGAGTACTATTATCCTCAACACGCGTTGACTGTTTGAGAGGCCGTTGAGACTGATTTCCCGATGTTCTGAAGACTCACAAGCGGATTGTGCCTTCTGCCCATCCAAACTAACTCGTCTGCCCCCCCCCCCCCACTTCACCCCACCGCTTTGCCTCGAAAAGTTGGCAACCCCCACGAAGGATTGCGAGAGAGAGAGAGGGAGAGAGAGGTCGCGCGTGTGCTAGTTGGCCATGGGCGATACGGACGGGAATGTCCTGTCAGGAGCACTGGGAACTCCCGGTTCTCATCTTCATGGGTGGCCATGAGTTATGCTAACGAACGGCGATGACGTTGATGGCGACGATGATGAGAACGATGCAGGTGATGATGACGACGATGGCACTGATGTTCGGGGACAGTGATGAACATGCTGATGCTGATGATGAAGCTATTGGTGGTGGTGTTGACGATAGTGATGTTGATGATTGTCTTGACGATGTATTTATTCAGCAAACACACGCTGAGCCTGAGTGTTTTGCAGGCTTTCGCGTTTGCAGGGGCTGGCGTAGACACTGTCTGGAATCTGGATTAACTGGTTTTCCAAAGAGTAAAATTACCAGCGATCCCAATGGATTCAAGGAAAGAGGAGCTTTTAGCCGTAAAAACGTAAACTAGTATTGTGCTATTTCAAATTGAAGAAATGAGTGGAAATTCAAGTAGTCGCGTGCGTGGTTGGTGGCGGTGTCGGTGGGGGGGACGGTGGTGGCTGGGTGGGTGGGGGTGTGAGTTCTAGCACGCGGGCGACATCGCACCCGAGGTGGGAATCACAAAGAGAAGGCGGTGGCGTCGTGCCGGAAGAGTCTTCGCGTGTGTGCGATATCCGTGGTCGCAATGCGCGGATCGCCGACCAGACTTCGCTCAACGTCCCACCGGGCCCGTCCACTGCTCGCCGAGCTGCATTGCCTCTCGCTTGCCGAACGAAACCCGTTTGGGAGGTCGCGCTCGTTACGCGCAAAGTGCCCGCCACAAATGAACCACCAACACGTCGCTGATCTCGTCAGGGAGCAAAAACCATCATCACGTGAACCCCGGTCATCTGCGCAGTGGCCATCGAACAAAGGCGGTGGTCACTGCATCGCGCCCTTTCAGTTGTGCTTCTGCGGCCGTCTGGAACGCTCTTCCTTCCGATATTAGGAAGCCACTGGATCCAGATAAAAAAACTCTTTTCTATAGAACGTATTTCTGTGCTTAGTTTGTTGTCCTTCCCCCGTATCTCCCGCTTAGCGCGGTTGGCTACGTACGGTGCGAAAGAAGTTCAACAAAACAAACGGACTCTCTCGTATTGTAAGAAGCACCATCGATGCGATGATCCGTGGAATCCAACGACGGTTCGAGCCCACACCCACACGTGGGAGTGTCGCTTGCGCGGCCTGCGCTTGTTTACAAGCTCCACGATTTCTGGGGGTTTGCAAGCTGAGCAGATGCGATGGAGATACGCTCCCTTATGTAAACGCGTTCATGGTTAATAGCCTCCAGTTATTATTGTTGCAGTGTTTACTGTATTCACATGTTCGTATACACACTGGTCCCGGGCACAACACGAGACGCGTAACACGAACCTGGAACGCCCAGATTCGTGTTTGATAAAGGGATGCCTCTTCCACCAGTTCGGGGTTACGGGCCACTCGGCCTCAGTTTTTGTACAACATTTTGGTGAACGCAAGGATTACGTTTCGCTACCTTCTCCCAGTAAACACGAAACGTGGGCCCAACGTTAGCGGGCTGTTTGCTGTTTAGCTTGTGCCGAACTTTGGCCGTCAGTCGGCTTGGAGGTTAGTTGTAAGTTGGTCACCGGTTCGTCGAAGGTCATTCTCGAGGTCGTCGCACGCTGGTCCATGTGGCCACGGTCACGTCTCAAGTTGCCCATTGGACTCGCAAGTTGATTGTCAGTCGCGCGGTGGCTGCGTGCATCGGTAGCAAATTGGTTGCAAGTCAGTCGCGCGATGGTCACAAAAGTAGCGCAGAAGAAGAGCTGTTCTCGTGGCTTGGAACAGGAGCTCTGCATCCTGCTTTGAGAGACAGAGAGTTGGGGGGTGGTGCGGGTCTGTGCGTGATCGTCGAGTTTCGCTAAGCCCACAGGGCACTGGGCTAGGGAGGCCAAGCAGGAGTCGTGGGTCGCTTTCACAGAGCGAAGACGTCAGCCGCTGTGGATTGCGAGCGAGCTCGACTCCGATGTCACAGGATGGGTGTTTGAGACAGACGTAAATCTCCATTTGATGTGCGCGTCCCGATACGCAGCCGGACTTTAAACAAAACAACTAGACAAAGAAAGCAAGACGTAAATCAATATAGATCATCATCCTCTTCATTGTACTGCAGTGTTGATTTAACAAGAAAAATGTTTGTCCATCCTCCCGCTCATGGCTCGCGAACGCAAAGTGATGATGCTAGGATGAGCGATGTACCAAAAAAAATCAGCAAAAAAATAGAATTCCCCATTCCAAATGACAACTCGGTGATTGTAGCGGGCTTCACCTGAGCTGGGGAGCAACCAAAGCGCTGCACAGAGAGAACGAAACATCGTATTCTTAGTTTTTTTTGGTAAAGTCACGTAGGTAAAAAATTAATATTAATAAAAGTAAAATAAAAATAAAATAAAAATCACGACGTTTCGGAGGCAACACAAGCTTCCGTCTTCAAGTGGAAGCTTGTGTTGCCTCCGAAACGTCGTGATTTTTTTTATTTTACTTTTATTAATTTAAAATTTTTACCTACGTGATTTTACCGAAAAAAACCTAACAATATGAATCCTTGCAGTCACGAAAGCTTCAAATCTAGAACGAAACATCGTGTTGGCAACCTCTGCCTCACTGCCATCTGCGAGCGTCACAGAGCGCGAAGTTAGCCGATGTTTCCAGGGCACCGATGGACGTGACGTGACGCGTTCTTGTTTTATGCGCGCTGGTAACTGGGCCGAGACCAGCTTCAGCTCTCTTGCACTCCATCACCTGTTCTAATCCCGCGGGCTGCTCTAACCCGGATTCCAACCGAAGCGCTCGGTCTGTGGCTCCTTCGGCACTGGCAGCTTCGAGACGCGCCAGGAACCTTGCGTGAGAAGTTGCCCGTGACATCTCGGGATTGGCGCTAGGTGAAATAACACAGCGATACGAAGCGCAATTGGTGGAATTGACGGGTAATGGTGGGCAAGCGATGAAGTGTAATCAAGCTGGAATCCAGATGTATTCTGCAGGCATCGGGGTAAATGAGTGGATCAATGGCTACACATTCCGTCCTGTCGTCATACCGCTTTCTTGCTCTCACCTTTGCCAAAGAGATGTTTTGGTGCATGGATGGATGAACTGTAAAACAAAACCTATCTCTCTTTGAACATGAATCGGTCAAACAACCAAAATAAATAAACGACATTATTTTTACGCACATATTTCTGACGGCAATGTGCCCTGTAAATTCAAGGGCCGTCTAAGTACAACAGTAAATATACCATCCACAAAAAAACAACAAGAAGATCCCTCGCATAATAATCGGCGCGGCCCGTAGCGGAATGCGCTCTGAGCGACGGGAAAGTGCGGTCAGCACCCACGCCTCGGTCGCTTTTGTCCCTCCCCCCACCCCTCGGTGAGAATGTTTACACACCGCTCTCGGTCCTGCATTTAAGGCCGAGTCGACGTAGGGGAGGCCCAGGACCGGTTCAGATATTCGTCGCTGGTGTTGGCTGAGAGCAGAAATTGAACTCGGCTTTCGGGGATCGTGGTGTGTTGCGCTAACCCCTAGGCTACCGCTCCCCACACACACACAAACACGTGGGTGTAGGGCAGGTTCCGAAGTTAGCCATGGCCGGGAATCTAAATTACAAGTTAACTGGCTTCAGAGGGCAGTGCTCTCACCACTGCACCGCCGTGTACAAACAAAGACAAAGATCCCGCGTATAGCCTTAACAGACTGTAGGGGCAAGTGCTGTTAGCGAACACCTATGAAGGCCGGAACGGTACACGAGGGGGTGGGTGGCCAGCACCACACCCGACCGTCTTTGTCTCCCCAGTGTCGATTTTTTTACACACCGCACCAGGTACTCATTTGAGGCTGAGTCGACCGAGGGGAGGCCTGGGACCGGTTCAGATAATCGTCACCGGTGTTGGCCGTGAGCGGGAATCGAACCCGGATCGCCGGATTCATAGCACAGCGTAGCGCTAACCGCTGCACCACCGCTCCCCACGCGCCGTGTACGACCCACAGACGCGCAGACAGACACGTGACTGCTGGAGATAATGCGCTGCCCTTTCACGGACGCAACTTCAATGCGTTGTAAAGTCCGAGTTGTGTAAACAAGGTCAGCTCGTAACGCGTGTGCCACCGTGCCGTGGGTGATCACGTGCCGAGCCACCCGAGGCTTGGTGTGCCTCGGACGCACGAAAGTGGTCTCTATAAACTATATATTTGTTTTATCTGACGAGGTGAGGCCCAATGAGCTGTGTAGCTCTTTGTCAGAAGCGACCTGCCCACAAATGACAGCTCAACACGAAGTGGCTTATCGCGTGGAAATGTATAGCAGCCAACAACTCTGAACACGTGTCTACATGTGGAGGGGAAAACTGGAGGACCCAGAGAACAATCCACGCGACCACGGGGAGAGAGAGAGAGACATGCACACTCCAATATACAGGGGTTAGGGTCGGGCTCGAACCCACGACCTCCTGTAAAACAGGCGAGAGAGTTAACATCTCGCTTGTGGGTGGTATAACACCCACATCACCCATGAGACATCCACTGCGTGTTTAGATGTGGCCATGAGACACCCACAGCATGTTTAATGTGGTTAAGAAATGCACAGAATCGTAGACAAAAATCCTGGTATTTTTTTTAACCCACGTGTCTCTCTCTCTTGGACCAGGCGACACAAACACTGGTTGCGCTGATGACGGAACCTTTTAAAAACGCAGTCGCGCACGGACAGCGCGCTCGGTGCCGAGTCGTCTCGATGGAACATAATCGCAGGGCGGTGGCACTCCTCCTCCTCCTCTCTGTGACGCGTGTGGCGGGCGAACTTTGATGATCGCCCTCTCTGGAGTTCACCCAGTGGCCACTGGCAGTGCGACTCGCGAGCAGAAGAAGCCCCCACACCCCCCCCCGCCATGGACACAGCGTGGCCGTGTCCCTGCTGCTGATGGAGGTGGTGGTTGAACAGTCTGGCCGCGTGTCAGATGTTGGCACGCAGCTTGAACTGTTTGTGCTCTAAGAGTCTCCGAGCTCACCCTTATGTGCCGTATGCAACATATGGGACCAACAACGCGCGCGCATGGCACATGTGCGCGCGCGTGCGCCAATCCACATTCCGCCTAATTGCCGTTAATGACGCCCACGTCGCTAATTGCATTTTTTCCCCAAATTGTGTACGTACCCTCCACAACATGTACGCAGCCGGTCACTGCGGCGAGCGCGCGAAGAGAGAGAGAGAGGAGAGCGCTTCCCCCCCCCCGTTCCCAGCTGTCTGAAATTAAACGACGAGTGCATTAGCGCGGCGCGCCGTCTCGTGCTGCCCGCGTCTCGCGTCCTGTGATTGAACATCTCGCCCGAGACCTCCGGGCCCACCCGCTGGGCGCGTCTGCGAGCGGACGGAGCCCCCGGGGCGATGCAGACGTCTCGGTGGCACGCGGAGCGCGCGGGGACAGCGGTCTCGTGGTAGAAGTCGCAGCGAGAGAGCGCGCGGGGTGGGGGCAATCAGACTCTGTATGGAGACTGGAGGAATACAATGAGCTGTAACAGCTCCTTTTGCACAGCTGTCCAGCATTATGGTGATATCGTTCGCGTGCGTCTGTGCCTGGTTCGGAGATGGACGTGTTGGGATTGGCAGAGGGCCCTTAATCGAGCGATCCGGACCGAGATTTCGGATTTCAGGTCGACTCGGTTCTGTAATATGGGGCGATTTTTAAACGAGCAGTGGTTGTCCTCGGGATAGGATGGCCGTGGCTTGGAGAAATGTAAAAATAAATTGCCACAATGAGCACCAGGGGCATATCTGGAAATCAAAAGCAATGGTGCTGGCGGTGATGGGGACATTGTTGATGGTTGTGTAGTGCTGGTTGTGACCGTGTGCTGGCGGTGATGCTGGCAACGTGTGCTCAAGTACCATGCCAGATGTCATGTATGTGACACCTAGCCCCCACGCGATTTAATGCATTGTCATCATTAAATAAATTTAATTTTGCTATCATTGTGGTTTAGTTTAGCAGCCTCTAGTGGTTGGAAGGGGCTCGTGTCAACCCATGATATGCAACATACATGAATTAAGAACAACGACTCATTCACACGTGATTTGACGCATGTGTTGGCGAACTATTACAAAATAATAAAGATAAAACAATACAATTCTCACGACGTTTCGATTGCAACACAAGCAATCATCATCAGGTGTGAGAATCACAGCAAGAAAATGTTCTTGCTGTGGTTTAATTGTTTAATTTTTTTTTTATTTTATGATTTCCCTTCTACGTGACTTTACCAAAAGAACCAATAATATGACTCCCTACAGTCACGAAAACTTTAAATCGAAATTTGAACTATTACAAGTTAATATTAATTGATGAATGACGAATTGTATTAATGTTTTGGTCTTGCTATGGTGGTTTTGTTGACTCGACTCAATCTTGCAAACAATACTTTTCCTGGCCTCTTGAGTTCTGACCTCGTGAAACAACAGCAACTTGAACTCACTCATTTCGTTTAATAATTATATAGCCACTCATCCACCATCTCGCTCGCCATTTCATTCACCCACTCACTCATTCAATCACTCATTCTCTCACTCACTCATTTACTCACTCACTCACTCACCCACTTAATCACCACCTCACTTATTCTCTCACTCATTCACTCACTCATCCACTTAATCATCACCTCACTCATTCTCTCACTCATTCACTCACTCACCCACTTAATCACCACCTCTCTCATTCTCTCACTCATTCACTCACTCACCCACTTAATCACCACCTCACTCATACACTCACTCATTCACTCACTCACCCACTTAATCACCACCTCTCTCATTCTCTCACTCATTCATTCACTCACCCACTTAATCACCACCTCACTCATTCTCTCGCTCATTAACTCAATCACCCACTCACTCATTCTCTCACTCTTCGACGACATATTGAGTCCCTATCCGAGATCCTCAATGAAATGTGCAAAATGAATTTCATTACGATTGTTAAACCAAATAAACTTGAAACCTGGAATGTATCTCTCGACCTTTACCATGTACAAGTGCCTCTGAGCCCTGACCAGCGCTCGTTTGAACTTGGATTGCACTGCCTCTTGTTCATGTGGCTTCATCCCCCAGTCAGATGGTCCATCATCTCCGAGCCATATTAGTTTGGCGGTAAAGTTTCCCAGTAACCTCTTTTCAAATAGTTTAATTGCGTATCTGAAGTGTTCAATGTGCTCGAAATTTAATGTGCGACTGTGCTGTGATAGTTCCCAAGCGGAAACAGCTGCCAAAAACCCGTTGCAGGATTAGGAAATTGTAGGCAATTAAAATTGTACTAAGGAAAAAGCAGTAACTTTCATTACGTAATTACGCTTATTCAGTTTTCTCTATACGAGATAATGAATTGCGATTGGATCGTGGCTGATTAAAAATAGCACAGAACACCCAAATATGATGGATGCACGGCCAAAAGACCTTCCCTATATTCTGCATGGACAGTTGTGGCGACTTGTTAGCAAGCACCTATTGATGCTGACACATCGCAAGAGGAGGCATTCATACACTGCCCCAGATACTCATTGAAAAGCTGAGTCAACCTAGGGGAGTCCCTGGACAGGTTCAGATGTCACTTACCATTGATGTTTTAATCTTAATTTTAAAAAAATTACCTGGATGGTCCTGTGAGATGGAACCTGTCGTTTTACAATAGTTAATCGTGGCCAGGAATAAAACTCGGGTCACCGGCGTTCGTGGTGTGGGACGGTAACCACTGCGCTACGACTCCCACACCCTACAAATATCACCCGTGTGGCATCAAACAGACTTTTAGGTCAAGTGCTGTTAGCGAGCAGCTATGAAGGCCGGTACGACACACGAGAGGTGGCCAACACCACGCCTGGCCGCCTTTGTCTCCCCAGGGGTGATGTTTACACACCCCACCAGGTACTCATTTGAGGCTGAGTCGACATAGGGGAGGCCCAGGACCGGTTTGATGATCGTCACTGGCGTTGGCCATGAGCTGGAATCGAATCTTGGTCGACGGGTTCGTAGCGCAGCGCGCCATCCGCTATACTACACACACATACTGATACAGATTTACCCTACACACACACACTGATACACCTTTACCCTACACACACACACTGATACACCTTCACCACCACACACCCCTGCTTATGACCCAGATACTCACTGTCATTATAGGGCACACACAAACACATCCACATCATTGATCTCTTGGTCGTCATCCCGTGCCTGTGCGGGCCCATCCATCATCATCATGAATCCACGAAGCGCACAGCGCACGCACGACAATCCAGATTGCGGTAGCAACATCGCTCAGGCTGGACTGGCCGTGACACATTACGCGTATTCGTAAAGGAACGTAGGTCTCAACAACACACTGATCCCAACCACACGACCCCCCACCTCCCCATGGCCAACGCTCATTTGCGCACGGCAAGTGCCGACAGATGTTGCCAAAGAGTCAATTCCCTTCCCCGGGGTGTCCTCTTCCTCCGCAAGAGGCAATCTCTTTACCCCCCCCCCCCACCGTGAGTGTCGAGGGACTCTGTCTAATTATGTAATTGTCAGATCGACTTTGACTGAGTTGAGACGAAGTGAGGGATGGTCGCAGTGGTTATGGGCTGCTGCTGCTGCTGCGGCTGATGTCACGTCTGAGATTGTTATTTTTTGTTTCCCGTCACAGTTGCTGAGCACAAGCACCCAAGAGCCCAGCAACAAACAGAACCACGCCGTCCGTTCTCCTCCAGAGGTCTCGAACGCCAGGGGCCCAGCAACCAGCGGCGCTGTTGAAGAAGAATCCGATCAGAGTTTATAGAGTGCATTCGTATCCGGGCTGAAATTGTCACTCGATATTTTCCAGAATGCTGCTAGGCTGGCTTAGAGTCGGGGTTATCGGCGTAAGGCACTGCCGCTAGAGTGAAAAGTACGCCCATTCGTAACAATCCCTAATTATTGTACCCGAAATAACCGTACTTGAAAGTAAATACCACGAGGACGAAAAATTGAGTCGAGATTCGATGCGGGCTTGCCAACATCATCACCGGCACGACGTTGGGGACTGTCCGGCTGGGGCACCACCATCCCACTGCCACTCCGCCGCCGACGACGACGACTTTCTACTCTGGAGACGGCGGCCGAGGCATCCTCACGCCACGTCGCCCGCATCTCGAGCCACGCCGAGAGCGTGTCGCCTTCGAGTCCCTCGTGGCCCCTCGCGGTCCCTGCGTAACAGTGGTGCGCGTTCTGGGTGTGCGCCGTTACCCCTTTCGCGCGTCCCTATTCGGCGGAAGCGTCGCTCGATCGCCTCTGCAGCAGGCGAAGGTAACGACCGCAGCCCTTCGGGTGGATGCGTGCTGAGGGCGGGCAGGGTGGCTGTCACGGAGTGAGCTGGGGGTCACTTGGGGGGCGGGGCGGGGGGGGGGGGGACACCACTGCCCCTCCCCTCAAAACAATCAACGTTGGACATCCCTCTGGGGAGCATGCTCGCCGTGGCGTTTGCAGAGTGGAAGTGTCTTCGCCCCCCCCTCTTCATTTTGAACAGAAAATGAGCAATATGCCGCGCGCGTTATAAACCCCAAGCAAGTGGCTCCCTTTTGGCCAAAATTAGGTCAGGAAGGTTCCCTCGGTGGGTATGCGAGGATGATAATTTGAACTTGGAACGCTCCGCACAATATTAACTCCCGCTGGAAGAGAGAGAGAACGACTTGGAGGAGCGAGGGAACCACGGACGAGCGGGAAAGGCGGGCAGCGTCGCGGCAAACCGGTGCCAAATTCACCCCCAAGCTCTGTGATCCTATCTCTATATTAAGGTGTTAAAGGCCAATTACTGAGCGTGTGTACACGCGGGTGGAAACCGGAGCACCCCGAGAAAATCCACATGTGAGAGGGGGCAACGCTCTATCCCATACAGATGGAGCGCACATGTTGCAGTGCCACCCTCTCTGGGGGATGCAGGGTACGGGGCAATATATCAAAACGTGACGTTAATTTCTCGCGTTCTCTCGCTAATTTTTATTGCAGAAATGTAAACATATCGCTTTTTTGAACTGCTCCAGCCCATTGAGTTTCAGTGTTTTCAATACAGTAGAATTTGAGAGCTGAAATAGCATGGTAATTGCTGTTATTGTGGCTTTTTAGATATCAGTGCTTTCCATTTTAAGAGCCCACGTTAACTGAATGTTCTCAAATGTGTTTTTTAAGTATGGTAATTTTGATTTAGTCGTGCGGCGAGCTAAAACGCATGTTATCGTCATAATAAATCACATTAGCATGTTCAGGTAATAACATCCCGATGAAATTTAAGTCGAAGATTGAAGAAGATGTGAAGCTATATTGCCAGGATGGCCATGGGATATTGGGATTTCCTTATTCGAAGCCTGGCAGCTGTGCAAGAGAAGTAACATGACGCACAATTCATTCAATTTAAATGACTATATATGCATTTTATGCATTTCTCCCAGCAAGTAGATGAGCATTTTACTCGTCTAAATATATCGCGTGCTATACTCATGCACCCATTCAATATGGCACACGTTGTATAAGACATTGGTGTGCCACGGTGGCTAGGAGATGTTAACTACCTCGCCTGGTATGCAGGAGGGTCGTGGGTTCGATCCCAACCCTGACGCCTGCTGCTGTATATTTGAAGTTTGCGTGTCCCCTCCCCATGGTCGCGTGGATTTTCCTCCAGGTCGTCTGGTTTTCCCCTCCACATTTAGAATCGACATCACGAGTTTAGAGTCTATTTGGCTGCTACAAATGTCCACGTGACAAGCCACTTCGTTGAGCTATCATATGTGGCCAGGCCGCTTCTGAAAACGAGCTACACAGCTCAGTAGGCCTTAGCTGGTATGATTGGAAAAAAAACACAACAAGAAGGTGTCAAGGGCTTTGTCCAGAAGGCACAAGCAAAGGAAGAGGATATATTTACCGCGGGCCTCACACAAAACAGAGGGAGAGGGTTCCATCACTTGTGTTTTTGTCTCAGACATGAAGAACAGGGCCGCGCCCACGTGACAATTCCAGTCGTATGTCTATCCCCCCCCCCCGCACCTTATGTCGGATTGGATATTGTGGTTGTTTTGACGACACTTCACCAGATCTGCAAATTTGACTTTATTCGTGCGTACACGTTACTTGAATTTGGGCAACCCTTGTAAACGTGTGAACGTTGTTAATCGTTGAATAAACCTTGTAAATGTTGACACTTGTCTGTTATTGAAGTACGCCTTGCGTTTGTGTACGTGACTTCTTCTGATTGGGCACATTGCAAATTTTTATACACGTGACATGTAATTGGGTACACCTTGTAAATATGTGAGCGTAAAGTCTAGTTGGGTGCACCTTGTAAAATGTGTGCGTGTGGTTTGTATTTGGGTGCACCATGTAAATGTGTGTGCGTGGTTTGTATTTGGGTGCACCATGTAAATGTGTGCGCGTGGTTTGTATTTGGGTGCACCTTGTAACATGTGTGCGCGTGGTTTGTATTTGGGTGCACCATGTAAATGTGTGCGCGTGGTTTGTATTTGGGTGCACCTTGTAAAATGTGTGCGCGTGGTTTGTATTTGGGTGCACCATGTAAATGTGTGCGCGTGGTTTGCATTTGGGTGCACCATGTAAATGTGTGCGCGTGGTTTGTATTTGGGTGCACCTTGTAAAATGTGTGCGCGTGGTTTGTATTTGGGTGCACCATGTAAATGTGTGCGCGTGGTTTGTATTTGGGTGCACCTTGTAAAATGTGTGCGCGTGGTTTGTATTTGGGTGCACCATGTAAATGTGTGCGCGTGGTTTGTATTTGGGTGCACCATGTAAATGTGTGCGCGTGGTTTGCATTTGGGTGCACCATGTAAATGTGTGCGCGTGGTTTCCAATTGGGTGCAACTTGTAAATGTGTGCGCGTGGTTTGTAATTGGGTGCACCATGTAAATGTGTGGGCGTGGTTTGTATTTGGGTGTACCATGTAAATGTGTGCGCGTGGTTTTTATTTGGGTGCAACTTGTAAATGTGTGCGCGTGGTTTGTATTTGGGTGTACCATGTAAATGTGTGCGCGTGGTTTGTAATTGGGTGCACCATGTAAATGTGTGCGCGTGGTTTCCATTTGGGTGCACCATGTAAATGTGTTGCCATGGGCACGGCGGCACGTGCCGTGCCCATGGCAACAGGAAGGACGCCGCGGCCTGCATTCGCCTCGCGGCGGCCTCCAACAACCCCGTTGAGTGCGCGCACGTCAATGTGCACCTAGCCTGGCACCAGCGCCGTGGGGACGTCACCGCCGCTTGTTGTTGTTTGTGTGTGTAAGTAAAGTGTGCGTGGTGTGTGTGTGTTGTGTGTGAGGGTGTTCGTGTGGACTGTGGAGTGTGTGTGTTAGCTTGTGTAAACGAGCGAGTGTGTCCATTGGAAGTGCACCTAGCCTGGCACAAACACTGCGGCGACGTGAACGTCACCGCGAATGGCATCTTTTGCTGTACGTGGCGACTTTGATTCCCGTTCACGGCTAACAGCAGCGAGTGACGTCTGAACCGGTCGTAGCTGTACCTCCCTTAGGTCTACGCAGCCTCAAATGAGTACCTGGCGCTGTGTGTAAAACATCAGCACTGGGGAGACAAAGGCGGCCGGGCATAGCGCCGGCAATACTCCACTGTCTTCTCGAGTATCGCTCAAAACACCTGCCGTCACAACGCGTCGAAGTGTATGTGATTGTGTCTGCTGTGATTGTGTTTGCGAGGATGCAACGTGCACCTAGCCTGGCATAAGAGTAAAGTCTATGTCAGATGAACGCCGTGCATTCATATTGCGCGTACGATAGTGTGAGCTATGTGACGTGATTAATGATCGTCGTGCTATTGTCAGAGCATGCAACACCACGGCACAGGTGAAGAGGAGAATGGTATCCGTGTGCCCTTGATTGCGATTTGTATCGTGCGTGATGTGTGACGTTATGATTGCATGTCGGACGCATGTTTGTATGTTGTATGTATGTTGACATTATTTCGCGCCGTACGTCGCCAACCGTGTTCATCGGAGGTGCGGGAAAGGGACACACTAAACACACAGAGTAGTTCTAAAGACATTAGTTTGAGTTAAAAGTGCAAAGCTCCAGTGGCTTCCTAACATCGGAAGGAAGAGCGTTCCAGACGGCCGCGATTGTGCTCGTGTGATTGTGCTGCTACCAGCATTGAGATATGTTGTATGTGTCTGATAGTGGTGTGTTGTATGGGTGTCACGTGCAGTAAGTTGCGATAATAGGGTAAGCGTTGTATGTTTTGTACATTAGTCGCTGTGTGTGTTTTATGTGATTGTAGTACAATTGTGGCCGTTGTATGATATTCGCATGAACGTTGTATGATTATTTATGATGTACGATTATTACACACACGTCGTGTGATGTATGATCGTTTATTGAATGGGAGCACATGTGTAATGTACAGTCCAACAATTCGCTGACCAGCGTGGTGAAGTATGTCCAAATAATCCCCACGACCCACGAGAAGCGGGGGAAGCCCTCATCAAGCGGTGGAATTGACAAACAATGTGTGCACATTGTGTGATCGTTGTGCCACCCTCACCTGTTTGTGTTCACAGTTTGACCTCCGTCCCGTGTGTGGGGTCACGATGATGAATCGCGCTGTGAGCAGAGCGAGGAGGGATGGGGCCTCCAGGAGCCCAAGCACAGGTGACGGGGGACTGAGAGGGAATGAAAGCTGAATGCGCACACACAACACACGGCCAACGAGAGCCGGTGAACAATCAAATTAGCTGCTGAGGCCACAATGCCGTCAGGGGCACCGCACGTACATACGCTGAACTTCTCTCGCACCGTACGGAGCCAACCGTGCTGATCGGTGGCGCGGCACGGTGTAACATTGGCACTGGTATCATGCAAGCACCTCCGATTAGCACGGTCGGCTACGTACTGTGCAAGAGAAGTTCTACACACAAGCGGACGATTGCAGGGAAACCAAAGACAGGTGCAGAGACACCGATACGAGTCAACGCAGAAACAGTGAATCTCAGAGAGGGTGACATTCACAGAGACATACTGTAGCTACACAGAGAGACAGACACAGAGAAACACAGAAGAAAGGCAGAGAGACCGGTAACTGAGACGGAGGCAAAAACACAGAAATACACAGAGTAATATCGACGGTCTTAGAGGCACGCACAGAGAGACAGCTGCCACGATCCCTCAAGCAGGGAATGTTAGACACAGACACGATCCCTCAATCGTGGATCGTTAGACACAGACTCGGCAGCGCACACACTTCGTGGCTGGGTGGTCACGGCAGCCGCCCAATGTCCAGAGCCGTGAAGGGCACAGGGAAATGTCAGAGGGGTACAAGATGTGTGCAAAGGAAGACTAAACACGTATGACAACAAACGAACATGCAACGATTTAATATTCGTATGGGGATGTAACACACATGGGAGTAATGTCCAGCGATCGATTGCTAGCACGGGGAATGGCTGTTCGTAGGGGGAATGAATGCTCACATTTTGGTAATGCAAGCAGGCATACACATGTTGGACGTGAATAGACAAACCAAGATGTAGCATTTAACACAGTGCGATGAAAGCTCCCATATTCCAAGCACAATGGTGACCTGCACATTGAATTGTGACAAAAAAGAAAGTAATTTGACACTGTTGTGTTATGGACTATGTGACCTACTTCTCGTCCACTGTGATTCCAGGTGATACTCCACACAATGCAGTACACGCTGTACCTAAAATTGTGCAGACAAATGCACATTTTATGCTTGTATTTTAAGCCACAGGGATGAAAAGGATGCGATTTAGAATCTGGCCATGAAGCGTGTAAAAGCACATGCTTCTTACAAGCTGTGGGGGAAAATTGCATAGTTATCTGGATAGATTTCTATTCAAATGTTTTTGAATGTTCATTTTGAAATGATCATTCGTGGGAAAAAAACCCCACACTTTACAATGTGCGATGGTGTAGGTTTCTGCGGTTGTGCTGTACCGTTATAGCTCTCCGATCGGAGGGCTTCCCAATGTCTCCATCACAAGCAATGGGGGAAAATGCCCGAGGCGATATATTTTAGCCATTTAATCAAGATGTGAATGTGGCTTAATATCAGCTGGGCAAGTAACAGGGCAGTGCAGTTCACATATTCTACAAGGAGACATTTGTAAAGCAGTGATGGATTAAGCTGGCTCAAAACCTGTGCAATGCTTAGGACTGAGATGTGAGCACTGCAGAATGAGATTGTTGGAGAATCAGCAGAAGAAGATGGTGCTATAGGTTGAGCAGAGTGTGGTGGTATTAGAAAATTAATCCTTCAATCGTGCCCATTTGTCATCACACACACACACACGGATAGATTATGTTTGCATGGAAAGTATGCATCTTGCAACACTTACGAATATTCAACTTCCCTCCGAAGATGAGTAGAGAAGTTGCAGTTTGATTTGAACTTTGGCAAATCGTGGCTGGTGATGCATAACACTTTAAAATAAGTGATGCATCACCAGAAGTGTTTTGAAGGAGGACGCCAGAAACCATCACTGTCTGTCATGGTCACTTGATGCAACAATCCCATGTCTCTTCTGCACGCGAGCTGATGTTGTTACTCGATCTCTCAGAGTCGATGCTCTGTCGGTTGCATTCCCTCCTTTGGCTGCCATTTCAACATTAGTCTCGACCACCGGCCATTATTTCTTAGAGCGACATGTCTTGCTCAAGTTCACGTCATTTCCTTACAGTCTTTATGACGTCTCTAACTTGTGTATGTTCTCCAATCCATGTGACCCGCTTCCTGTATATCAGCGTAATTACAAGCATGCCCCACCTCTCCATGCTTCTTTGCGCACTTTATCTTTTCTTCAATTTTCTTTGTCATTGTCCACGTTACCGATACATAGATCATAGCAGGCAATATATGCTGTATACTAATTTAAAAAAAAACACTTTCCTCTCCAAGCATATTGGTGGTTTGCTGCTTTTAATTATGAAGTTAAACAATTTCAAGAGCACTCCGACCTGCTCTCGTTCACGTCTAAGTAAATTGATCGATCGTCTTGTCACACCCACTAAGAGTGGGAACGTTTTTGTTTTGTTTATTAATCGCGGTCAACTTTGCACGGTGTGCACAACACGGGAGTAATTGCTATTGCTGTGATGTTAAGAATGATTGGCAGTGTGTAAGATTGTTTGTTGCTGGTTTTATTGAGCCGAGTGAATGTTTAATCAGGCAAAGTGTCCAAAGGTGTGGAAGAGGGTGCAGGCTTTTGGTCCACTGCTGAAATCACATTGGAAAGCTGGCTTGCACACAGTCCGTGGTGATTGCATTTCATCAGAAGGTGAATGCGGTTGGGGGCCTGTGGAATTTATGAATTGAAGCAGAAAAAAGAATGCTGATGGAATGTCATCCGTCCATCAAGCCAATTTTCTTAGGCGATCGATGACAAGCTTGGTCATCGTCAAAATCACCAGCTGCGAAACAGCCAGTGTGGTTTAGTAAAAAGAAAAATAGTAAATAATATGTCTCTATCAAACAATAGCAGCTGACAAGCCAGTCGATGGAAGGAGCCTCAATTTAGTTGTGGCGAGGAAAGGCACCTGGTCAGCCTATTACAAAATAACTTCGCAATTTAGTAGCAATAAGGTGAATGCAAGACAATATTTGGACTAAGGTGGGTTGTACAATTTGCTTGTATAAAACTTGGTTAATCTAATCTCACTAAATATTCTCATGCTGACACAACCATAAAAAAATCACCAATGCTGGATTGAGTATTTCTGGTGACCACGTGACTCCGTTCTGCCAATCGGTGTACTTCATACAATGGGCACGCATTTCAAACCAGGTTCGGAAAACGTTGCATGTTGCAACAAAACTATTTACGAAGTGTTACTTCTTCTTGTATTAAGTGGGTGTGTGTTTGGGCATCTATACACCCCCTGTTTTATTGCCAGAAAGGGTAAAACCTATTCTTATTTTTAAAACGTTGATGTAAGCCACAATATAGTATGAAAGTTGCTCTCTTTAACTTCGTTCTTACGCACATGCGCTAATTGACCTTGTACAGCCAGTAATTGGAAGGAAAAAAAAAGACTTTGCAAAAAGTGTTTTGTAGACTATTTGCACAAACATTATACAGATCAGGGCACTGATATTCGTAAGCGGTCTGGTAAGTTTCAAAGCGATTAATCACGGGTCTTTGTAGTCTTCATGAAAACGGAGTTTCTCAGATGAATATACTATTTCCTGTGCATAGCGATTGTCGGCTACACTTGCTTTCAAAGCGACAGCAACAACAACAACAAATATGAAAAGATTTAACAACCATGCCCCCCCCCCCTTGTGTTTAAACTATTTATTTTCACAGTCATCTGGTGTAAGTTGACATAAAAAACAACAGCAGCAGATACAATGACGCACAAACATTGTGATACTATACTGAATACAAATACATACAAAAAAACCCATTAATGACATCCTAAAAATACATGCTGGTAAATTGTTCTCCGAGTGCCCTTTGATCTCATCAGTGAAATATTGACTAGATAGAGGTTTCTTATTTTGCTTCGTCACTCACGGCAGTTTTGCTGCCTCTGCTTGGGCTATGGGTGCAAAGCCACGTGACAGTTATCAGCCTACAGCAGGTTCTGAGAAACAGCACCATCTTTGGTAATTGTAGTTGTAATTGGAGTGTTTCTGGCTCAATCGCTCTTCTGTTCAAGAGGGGAGACAGAATTGAGGTGAAGAATTAAAGGCCCATAGGTATATGCCATTACTATGGATATTTGTATTGACACTGGGAGTTATTTACTGAGAGTTTGATTGGAGAAATAAAGGCATCAGTGGTGAAAGTATTAACCATGTCAGATTGAACAATGTCAGTGTCATCATAATAGCCGATGGTAATGGATGACGGATAATGATTGAAGGACTTAAAGAGGGCTGTAAGTGAGGCTCAATATAAATGCGAGGTGAAAGAAAAGTCACGCTGAAGAAAAGAGAATCATTGTTGGAGAGACACGGCTGTAAAACACAGCAGCGTATGTACTTGTGGACCAGGAAACAATCATTGGTAACACCGCGATCAACTAAAGAGGTAGGCAAGAGTAGGATGGGGTCCTTTTGGAAGTAACTTGACAATGAACAGTGGCATCCCATTGTGCGGAAAATTTTTCAGTCGATGCAAATTACCTGCTACGACATGGATCAAAACCATGGACTGTGACAAAATGCACGGAACAAAAGCAGAAATGTACGCAATGAACATGGAGAGATGCATCCTGGGTATGACACCGAGAGACACGCATGGATCAGAGGACAAAAACAGCGTTGCTTGTGCAGGGCACATCACTCGTAGAGATGATGGCCGATAGACTGACGAAGACATGGCAGTCCAAGAGGAGAGTGCGTCCATCCGTGAGTGTGTGTGTGGGGAGTGGTGGTGTAGCGGTTAGCGCTACGCTGCACTCGCTAACAGCACCTCGCTATATGGATGATTTTTGTGCATGTCTGTGCATGCATAGCTCCTCTGGAAATGGTTTTTCACCTGCTTTAAGGCAGTGAATTTAAACGTTCGTGTGTTTTCTCCGCAGTTTTGGACAAACGCAAAGCAGCTACCAAGCCTTCGCTGGAAGAAGTGACGACACCCATCCTGGAGGAATCTGCCAGCAGTCACATCTTGAGTGGGGATGACATTCAGGCCTTGGCAGTGCTTAGGGAAGACCTGGCAAAGGTAAACCGACCGGCGGAGATGATTATAAGATGATGACGACAATGATGCTGATGGTGGTGGTGTTGACAAATGCGACTTTATTACGATGTCAGGGATTACAACGCATATGTGAAGGTAAGGAGCAATATTTAAACCTTATTCACCAGATGCTTCAGATACTGCAATAACGCTTGATTTATTGTGATATATGAAAAGACTTCACAGGGAAAGAAACAATGATTTGCCTGAGTAGTTAGTAATAATATACCTATTATTTGGGCCTTTCGGTAAAGCCACGTAGAAAAAATCATCAAAATAATAATAATATCACGACGTTTCGATCGCAATACAAGCAATCGTCTTTTTTCACCTGAAGGAACGTTGCAAGGGTTGATACGGATGCACATTTGGCGCTGCATCTTACACTGCATCATACATTCAACGCTTCCTAAGGTGTTGCTTAAAGATCAAGTAAATAGAAACGTAGGGAGAAAATGGAGTGACAAGAGTTTGAAACGAGAGAGGGGCCTTTGTGCAAATGCTCTTCAGGCGCACATGGATCAACAGGCTTCCAAAATGTTCATTTGATCCTTGTAATGCATGCTAATAGGAGATGACTCTTTGTGAACAGTTTCAGTGGCATTCTTGCCCCATGAACCACTGACTGCAGCCTTGCACTATTTTCAATGACACCAGAAAATGTAGCTGTTATCATTTGGGATGTTTACAGGCTGACAAAGTGATTGATTATGTGAGCCTATAACATTTAGGATGGATATTTTGATATGTGTTAAAATATTGGCACTACCCTAATACTCGATGGGGAATGGTGGTGCAGTTTCTCGATGGGCTAGAGAGCGGCATCTGAATGGGTTCTGCCCCGCTCATTAATTAACTCAAACGAATCGGTATGGTGAAGCGTGGTGAAATAACCTCCATGGACGACATGGCGTTGGTGCGAGGCCTTCATTCAGCAGCGGAAATCCAGACCCTATGAGCAGCAGCAGAGAAGGAGCGACCCCCCATTTTAGAGGTCAGTTGAGAGTTTTGGCTAAAGACCTTGGTGACTGGAGTGGAGAGAGATCAAAGGGGAGTCGAGTGAGAAGAGGGCGGCTATACGCAGGGATGAGTCCATGGAAGATCTGAAAGCTGACCTGAAGATGGTGTATACTCTGTGTAAAGTGTTTCGTTTTGAGTGTATCTGCATGATCCATATACATTGTTACACACCACCTGTATAATGTGCTGTGTTACAAAAAAACACATTTCAAATGCAGTTCACATTTGCCAAGTACTGTTTTGTGATTTTCATAGCAATATAGTAAATTGTATGTAAATTTAGTTGTTCACTTCACAGTGCTGTCAATATTGAAGCAACCTCTGGAATACTGCCAGCAAAGAGCTTTAAAAGATAATGCATGTGCTTCAGTGTCTTGTTCTCGTTTGAAAATATTTCAGTCGGCTACAGCGTGTAAATGTGCTTGTGCGCACGTGCGTGCATGTGTGTGTCTGTGTGCGATAGGGGGAGCGGTGGCGCAGTGGTCGGCATAGTTTTACAAACCCAGCCATTTGATGTGATTCACGGCCATAGCTAGTATCAGCGTCAGGTGAATTCTGAATTGATCCTCGGCCTCCTCAACTCAACCTTAAATGAGGGCCTGGCACATCAGCACTGGAAAGACAAAATCAGCCTGGCATGGTCCTCGCCACACCACTGCTCATGCACCACTCAGGCCTTAATATGTGTTCGCTAATACCACGTGGCACCTAATTATTCAAGGCTGTCCGGACAATGTATTAGCACCTGTTTATCCTAGGCTTTTGAAGCTGCCATATTTTTATGCGATGGGTGGATTAATGTGGCCTGACTGCTGATGCCATGCTGGATTTGTGGGTCTACGCGATGCATGCGAGAGCAATCTCGGCTTATGTTCTGACAGGACGCTGTGTGTATTGTGATGCAGTCATTTATACTGGAATGTAATTTATTTTAGGAAATCCTCATTGATTCTTGAGATATAGTGTTAGGGTTAGGGACCTGCATTAGTATGTTTGCCCAGTTCAATTTTAAGGTGTGTTTGACATCTGGTAGGAAACCAGATAATTTGAAAACAATCCACAAAAAAATCCACGTGTTTATAAACTGCAGCAGCTGCACATTTGAGACTGAGTTAACCTACAGGAGGCCCAGGACGGGCTTTCATAGCAATTGCTGCCAATGTTAATAGTGGCCAGGAATAGAACGACTGTGCCATGTTGTGCTCATCCAAATGAGAAACACCACGCACATTACCTGCTACCGCCTCCCCAAAATACAATACGATTTGTATTTAAATGGCATTGAAGTGCAACTGCATCTCAAGATGCCGTACGAAATAGCAAGACACTGATCCTGTTAAAGTTGGGGTCAAGCAGCCATAGAGGTCATAGTCAAGTAGCCTCGGGGGTTCATGAAGGCTATTAATTTAGGTGTAAAGATGCATGCATTTATTGATTGCATTATCGCTCGGTGTTTGCTCAATGTTGAACAATGAACATTTTTTTTCCGGTACGTAGCGTTACCGAAAGACCCAAAGAATATGAATTCCTGCAGTCAAGAAAGCTTTAAGTCAAGAGTGAACAATTTGTTACGTCTATCTTTGCTTAGTTCGTTTATTCCTGTGCCCAGCTACAGAGTGATTCTCGCTCAGATTTAAATACATTATCAACATTGACTTTCGACAGGATTTCAATTGCTACTGGGAAATGTAAGCCACTGGGAAATACAATTAGCAAGCATTATCCATACATTTTTAGACTCGCTGATTTCTTTCCCTGATTCATTAAAGAGAGGTTCTTTGTGTTCTGTGTGGCGTGCTAATGAGTGGTTCTGGCAAAGCCCTGTTTTAGGTTGTGTATCAGCGGTCTTCATTAATCAGCCCGCTCGGCAGATGCAACTCGCTTGCTGCTCATGCCTGGCATTCTGCCACAGTTTTAATGTGGCACCAAGAAGATGGATTTTTAGTGTGCGTTGAGTTCATCCATTGTCAAAGTGTCTAAATTGAGTGTTTGGTGTAAAACTTGCCAAGCAGTTTATTACCATTATTAATTCTCGCTTCTGATTGCGGTCTACTCTTGTTGCTTTATTTGTACAAGTCAAGCTGGCAGTGGAGCAGCGCTCATCTCCTTTGGTGGCTTTGAGCCAGTGGCGGATATTCCTCATTCCCATGACAGTCTCTGCATGGGATGAACACCATTGACTTACGGGTTTCTTTAAAACACAACGTCAACGTTCCTAGATGTTGCACAGCAGTTTAGCTTGTGCATATGATATCCGCTTGTTTTTTTTCCTGCTGAAGAGCGATCTTGCCTCGTGACACGAATAATTGAGCAATGTGAAAGTGATTAACTCCTTTTTCCATGCCACTTACAGAGTATTCCATCGGCACCAAGACCCACCTCCCCCTCCCTACGGGGGTTGCTGGCAACTGTTTAAGAAAAGAATGACCCACAGCTCGGGGTAGACATTTAATTGTACATCGGGGCTGGCAAAAAATAGCCCTCGCACTCTGCCCACGCGGCTCGCCAGGTCTATCACTAGCGATGCGCAAAGGCCACCTTCACGCATAGTGGGGCTGAGTGTCCAACATTTAATTGTACAGCGTGACTCGCTAAAAATAGCCCTCGCACTCCGCCCATGCGACCCGCCAGGCCTCTCACTCGGCTATGCGCAAAGGCCACCTTTACGCACAGTGAGCCGAGTGTCCAACATTTAATTGTGGTCACATGCACGTGGCCTTCGGGAAGGATATTCCAATGAAAAACACCTCCAATTTGACTGGTGCCCGTGGAATTAATCGCACGGATGGTGTACTCTATCTGCACCGCGAATGACCTTTTGTCACTCGGAACAAAAATGTCTGCAAATCTGTGTCATGTGGCCATGCCCTGAGGCTAGCATAATCATTTAGTGCTGCCTAATACGTCCGAGTTTGTAGCTGTCCATCTGCGCTAATTGAGGCAGGTTTTGACACGCCTACGTCGTCCGCACATGAGCCCCGCGCGTCTGTGTCGTTTAATTGTCGCGTGATAATTTTTTTATTTTTTGTAAAACATTTCCTGCAGATTTTAGCTGAGTTTGGAACACATGGCGGACGAACGCGTTGTAATTGTAAACCACGGTGCTGTCCGTTCGTAGTAATGTTAAACAATTCCGTTTACTCTTGAGACCAGTTCAAGCACCTCCGCCTAGCACGGTTGGCTACGTACGGTGTGAAAGCAAAGTTCTACATACATCCTGATGTATGATTGTTCGTATGCTTCATTTATTGTTTTATTATGCATGCTAGGTCGGTTTACATGTGCAATGCAATGTTGTATGGCACCTATATGCGCCCGAGTCTCAAAGCGCTGCACAGAAACAATGGGCTTTCTTTTTCGAGGCAGTCGGTCACTAGGCAGAGGATGTTTCTCGCTCGGAGCATAGACTTCACTACATTTATACCAAATGTCAGCTCTCTAGCCCTTCGAGAAAATGATCACAATGAACATCAGTCACTCGCAACCAGTTATATCTCATTTATTGCAGCCCTTTGTCAAACCGCGTCTTGATGGCATAGACATATGGAGAATAGCATCACAATGTCTTAATATTTGCGACCTTATAAATCACTCTCCCTCGCTGGCCTCTCTGTGTACTGTGAAGAAGGGTCATTGCTCAAAATGTCACTGATTGTATGCATTTTTTTATGTTGTTGAGTTTTAATTGTTATTTGTGCCTGTGCACCACTGCCAATTCAGTATCACCACATAATTTATTTCTATCGGCAGCATGTATATCTCATTATGCATTGCTGTGGATCACTGCTGTTCAAAGCATATGTAAGCAACACTCTGTGTGGGTCTCCACAAATATATTTTTAAAAATATTTGTTTCTTGGGCCCTGTTGACTTTCCAGGGTTGATAATAAAATATTGATTGCTGTGTTGAACAGGGCCCGATAGTCGAGCTGGAATGATCTTGCAAATAAGATCCAGTAACCCAGCAGCGTTTGTTGAACAAGCCTGACTCCTGTTGAGACCCAGAAGGTCGACATCTGCACAGCGTCTCCTTGCTGAAACCAAATGCTGTTGGATAATATTGATCTGAAAAGCCAATCGGCCGACGGCCTAGACATCATATTTATTTCAATATGGAGACAATAGAAGAGAGTTTGGCTTCTGTAGACATATATTGTTTGGTGTATCTGTATGCTGTACTTTGATACTATTCCGTACGGCATTTGAGGCTGGACGAGACCATGACAGCGCGGGCACACATAGCTCAGGTAGAGGTTCGTATTTGAGGGTTAAAGGTCATCGCATGCTGCCAGCACCGCAGGCGTGAAAGCCTGCAGGAGCTACCCTTGTGCTTTAATGAAAAATGTGCGTCCACAGCTACAGAATTTTGCGACACCTTATTCCCCATAACGTGACGGAGGTGTGCGTCAGTGCCGAACACCTTCCTCGCCTGATTATCTTCTCTCCCCAATGGTTCCGCCTTGAAGCGTAAAAAAAAAACCGGCTCGGATGTGAGCGTTGCCATGGTGAGCCCCGCGGGGTGCATCTGCCGGAGCAGCCGCAGCCTGACGATTCGCAATCTTGCGGTGATTGTAAGCCTGGCACGTGTCTTGAGCTGAAATTCCAGTGGCACTTTTCAACGGCGATGTTGCTTATAACCATAATATATGGCGCTTTTGTAAATCCACTGCTGGATGATGTCTTCCCTATATCCGCTGCTGGATGAGGGCTGCTCCTCGACATGTTGAGGTCCACGTTATCGCTGCTGTGCTAGGTGTGATTTATTTCTTAGTCCACTGCTGGATGAATGCCTCCCCACATCGTGTGGGTCATGGGTGGGGGGGGAATTATTATACCATACTTCACCACGCTGGTCAGTGTAGTTTGATGAACACAGCATAGAATCACAGGACAACATGTTACCACTGCAGCATGTCAAAACCTCCAGTCATCCTCCCCTGAATGGGAGACTGCTCCATCTGTTGCTGCCTGCTGTCTGCTATTCTCGTGATGTGGCCATTCACAATATGAATTCATTCCTCGTGTTCAAGTGTGGGTTCAAGAAAATTCCTCAGTGCCGAGAACTGACCATCTCCTTCAGTGAAGCATCTTCATTGGTACCTTTGTAATCTTCTCTCCTGCAGCCTGTTACTCTTTGTTCCCTCCTCTGGAGAACAAAAAAAAAGTCTCCTCTTAAGGTTACATTTTTAGTTCACCCTTGTTCTGCAGAGTCTTGAAATGCGGTTCCATTTTGAATCCAATTGTCATTGTGCCGTGTGTCAAAGGTGAACATGTCAGACGAATTGGGGTGTTTGATTCACTGCTTGCTTTCCTTCTGCCATCAAAACAATCGAAACACACACATGAACTAAACTGTTTTACTTTTTCCAATTAATATATATTGTTGGTTTCAAGTTCAAGTTTTGAGCCAGGTGAGAACTCAAGAGACAAGGATAGTCCAGTTTGCAAGAGTGACCTTGATCACCAAAATGACAAGAGTGAGTTACAAGAATGAAGTAAATATAAATCAGAGCTAATATAACCAATTACTGGACCTGAAAAAGTGGGTTAATCGCGGATGGCTGAAACCCAGATTCGAGCTCAGGACTTGGGCAGTGCTGGTTCAATGCTCCGACTCATTTCTCTAGAATTGATTTGTTCGTGTGTTTAGTTTGTTGTTCTTCCCCCGCACCTCCGATTAGCACGGTTAGCTACGTATGGTGCGAAAATAAGTTCTGCATAGATACATACTGACAGAGCATTAGCCCTTCTGAGCCAACCATTTACTGAGTCGTGTAGCCCATGGATGCACAAACTCATTTGTGATCATCCCTGAACCACATGGATGACCACACCAGTGCCATGTGACTCACCGCTGGTACAGGCAGTTGTGGTGGGTAGCCGCAGCCCTGGCGTGGACATTTGATTATCACCTTTTTAAGGTGAAAAAAAAACAAGAGATGTCATGTGAAAAGGATATCCCACAGTGTATTATTGCACAACTGACAAAACACGGGACTTTTGAAAGTCCTGTAAAAACTTACAGATTTTACAAGACAGCTGCCTCCAAAGAGATCATGATCCTGGGACACCGAGGACAGGTGGCAACCCTCGTGGACATGCGGGGTGGCACAGGCGAAACCAGCGTTTCACGGAAGACAAATCGTCGCTGGGCTCGTGCTGTCATTTTTAAGTGGGCACTCGGCCACCTGAGGGTTCGAGTGGCTATGTTCTCCACGTGTTCTCCACGTGTGCAGTGGCGGTTTTGTGGCCAAGGGGACAGCTTTAGTGTCGCGCGGTGTACCTACTTCTAAATGTTCATTCCAGAAAAGATGCCAGGTAGTTGAATGGACGTTTCACAGCGGAGTTTAATGACACCACTTTCAGTGGGGCCTTCTGACGTAGCCTCGCCACCATGGCACCGCGTTGAGGAAGGTGACGGTGTGCACAAGGGCACATCCTTGCACTTCTTCAGCACATCGAGTTAAGAAGCAGAACGACGCGCAGAGCTCATTCAATTTAGAACAAATGATCACGTGGCAACGTGGATCGTGATGAAAGCAAGCGTCTGTCAATAAAGAAATGTTAAGCATGGTGATTTGAACAATATTGTTGTTTGACCAGCCGTCGGTTAGTAAGTGTCTGGTGAACAATCACAGCTGACCATTCGCTCCATTCAACATGTTTGCCTACTGTCCAGGTCAGGTTATACCCTTTCAAAAAACGAAATATATTTTTGTAAAGGTGAATTTAGTTGTTGGTTTTAGTGTTTTGCTCACCGTTATGCTCCTGTGGGTTCTTAAGTTCTAAGAAGAATGACCAAACATATTTAAATGAATTGGTATTATTGATAACAAACGTAACAAGCAGGACTCCTTGCATCACATCTGGCGAGGTGGCGCTGTGATCAAAGCACTCGCCTCGGAATCAGAAGAGGCGCGAATTTGTGTCTCGGTCGAGGATCTGCCCATTATGCCTATAGCGTTCATAAAATAGGTACTGCCTTTTAGGTTGCCAACAGAGTGTCCTATGGATAAACTGAATCAGTCATGAAAGTGTGGATTGTCCACCACATGCTCAGGATCGCCAGTAGAAAAGAGCAAAATGACAAAGACAAAAATTCCCCATATAGCCTTAACAGACTGTTGGGGCAAGTGCTGTTAGCGAGCAGCACCTATGAAGGCCGACACGACACACGAGGGGGTGGGTGGCCAACACCACGCCCGTCTGCCTGTATCTCCTCGGTGGCGATGTTTACACCGCACCAGGTACTCATTTGAGGCTGAGTTGACCTAAGGGAGGCCCAGGAACGATTCACATAATCGTCACTGGTGTTGGCCGTGAGCGGGAATTTAACTCGAGTCGTCGGCTTCTTAGCGCAGTGTAGCACTAACCTGTCGAGAAGAGCGTCCCCTGTCTGTAGTTGACTTTCATAATACTCTACCTATCCCAAAGCACGAAACACTTGGAAATACGATGACCATGCCACAGGAAGGCAGGGACATAGGGTAGGCTGACAGGTACCAACCTGTGCAGAATGCCAGTTTTCAAAAATTACAGTTTTTGTTGTTGCATTAATGACATATTTCTTGAAATGTGTTTTAGATTCTATGTGTGCATTGAAACAAAGTGTAATGTAAAGCTTCTAGCTATTTTTACATGCAAAGAAAACAACGAAGCCAAACTGATTTAAAGCTTTCGTGACTGCAGGGATTCATCTTCTTGGTTCTTTCGGTAAAGTCACGTAGAAGGGAAATAATAAAATAATAAAAAGACAACATAAAAGAATTATATTATTATATTATTTTATTATGTTACATTTTTATTATTTTATTATTTCCCTTCTACGTGACTTTACCGACAGAACCAAGAAGATGTAGCAAAACTGGTTTTAATTTGAGTTTACTTAAAACCAGGTTATTAGCATTTGTCTTTTTTAAAATGTTGCACATTTCAAGCCACGGTAACGACGTGAGGCTGGAGCGGCGGTCCCCGCAATGGTTAGAACGCTGCGCAAACAACCTGGCGACCCAAACTGAGTTCCCGGATACGGCTAACCTCCATGGTGAGTGGCATTTGAACCGGTACTGGGGATCCCTCCTGCATCAACCTTCACTGATTGTTCTGTAGAAGTATGCTCAAATGACCCGCATAGGGGGAGAACTTCATCCGACGTTGTATTAAAAAAATGAATTGCTTCGTTTTCTTTAAATATTTCGGTCAAATTGGTTGCATTCAGCCAGGTTGTGCTATCTCACGGAAAACAAAAATGAATTGTAAAAATCATTCTCTGTTTTAAATCTCATTGAATGAAAAGTTTGTGACTTTGAAAAGATTACGGAAATCCTACTATTATTACGAAGAAAAAATAGTTCAATATAGCAGCACAATTGCAAAAGAGTGTTTCGACTATGCCCTCTGTTTTTTCTGATGATAAGTACATCTCGATACTGTATACCTCTGATGTTGATTGAGAATATTGTATTCGATTGAGCCAAATCAAAATGTAATAACCTAAGACAGTTTGCTTTTATTCCCAGACAACAAAGATCTGTCACTGATACGTTTTGTATTTGCAATGTCTGCTTTCACAAAATTCAATTGGCTTACAAAATGATCATTCATTGTGTCTCTGAGTTTTCAGCTGCTGTTTGTAGAAAATATGAGAAAGGTGGTTAATGTGTTGCATGCAGTACGAAAAGTGCGTGCAGGAGCACGTGTTTTTAAATGTACATAAGCAAACACGAGTACCCCGGGCTCACAATGTGACACTATTGACATGATGCATTTAAAGTTTAAGCTTTAAGATAAAAAGCAATGTTTATTTTGCGGTTTATGACAAACAAGACACATATCCTGCATATAGCCTGAACAAACTTTTGGGCCAAGTGTTGTTCGCGGTCACCTATGAAGGCTGCTACGACACATGAGGGGTGGGTGGCCAGCACTACGCATGGCCGTCTTTTTCTTCCCAGTGGCGGTTTTTTCACACCGCACAAGGTACTAATTTGAGGCTGAGTCTACCTAGGGGAAGCTCGGTTTAGAAAATCGTCATTGGTTTTGGCCATGAGCGATAATATAATCGAACTCGGGTTACTGGGTTCGTAGCGCAGCGTGCTAACCGCTGCACTGCCACTTCCCACAGCAAAGACATAGACACACACACACAAGCAAACAGCGCATTCGAAGCACGTGTAGCATATATATTACATTTTTTTACTGGGAAGGATGTTTGAAAGTAAAGTTACCATAAAGTTGCCTTTGATCGGATGGCGTTTTTGGCAGAAATATATTTCTCATTATAGAATATCAATCTCGTATTCTTTGGGTCTTTCGGTAAAGTCACGTAGATAGGTTGAAAGAAAGTAACAAAAAACTACAATATCCATCTCGTTATCTCATCATACAACTGTACGGTACGTATTCGCATTTCTTCCAAAAATCAGTTTGGAGTCTGTGATTCCATCAACCTATTTCTAGAAAAATATATACTACAATGTGAATTGAAATCCGCGTGTGCATGTTGATTGCTATCCTGGCAGACGGAGAGGAGGCCATGAATCAAACATCCCCATTCATCTGAAAGCATTTCCACATGTGACGCATCATAATAGGATAGTTTGGATTAATATAGCATCTAAATGCAACTGCATCTCAAGAGAAAGGTGCGACATGTGCATCACAGGCACAAAATGGAGGTGTTTATATTCTTCAAATAAGGTGCAATTCAAGTCACTTTTTAGATAGGGACGGTCAATCATAGACAGGGGACCAAAGGGAGGCATAGAATCTCGACTTGAACACGGGCAGCACGCTTCGTCGAGGGGAAGGAATTCTAGACCTGAGAGTCTGCAGTGGACAAAATGGTGACGGCACGGTGAGCGAAGGTTGGTTCAGTTGTGCCCGTGGTTGCTGGAGCTGAGAGTACGGGAATGAGAGTAGAGTGAGGTGAAAAGGATGAGGGTAATTATTTAATAGTTTATTACTCTGAACTCTATGAGGGGATATTGGAGATATCTGAGGAGTGGGGTGACGTCCCATAAAACGATTCATGTTATGAGTCTTGCAGCAACATTTTGGATTATTTGGAGTTTGGAAGTAAGTGATTTGGGGGGGGGGGTGTCGAGAGGTCCTGCAGAGCTGAGAGATGAGGGCCAATGGCTCGCAAGGACGCGGCGTGATACCAGAGTTCACGTTCACAGTGGAGCCCTTTGCTGAGAGTGAATGTTCCTCAATCCTTGCATGGCCCTGCCGTCTAAAGCATGATGTTCTCTCACCGTTGTCCAAACGATGTCGAGCGCCCTGAGTGAAGGCACTCTATGAATATAACATTAAATCAGACTGCATTTTAGCTCGAGAAAGATTTGAACCAATTCAGGACGAGCACACATCACGGCAGGGTACGAGTGTGGACATTAAGGGTGGGTTCGTGGAGTCGGTAGTGATGCGGAGTTGGGGGTCGCCAGCATAGAAATTGTGTTTTTTTTCTCCGAGTCCTCTGGCTTTTCCCTCCACACGCAGCAACATGCATTTAGATTATTTGGCTGCTATAAATGTCCACATGAGAAGCCACTTTGTTGAGCTATCATTTGTGGTCTGGTTACTTTTGAAAAAGATTCTGATAGCTCAGTGGGCTTTACCTGGTAAAATAAAATTTGTTTACTTATTTTTTTAATGATTTTCTTACCTTTCCTATACTTTGCACTCCTATTGTGTGTGTTGCATTGTTCGTTGTTGTAACTTTCTGATCCGCCCAGACTGGACATCTGTGAAAAGAAGAGCTTTGTAGCTTATTGGATTCCTCCTGCAGTATAAATGAGATAAATTTCGTAGCAGCTGAAGATGATTTAGCCAAGTGGGGTGGGGGGAAGCTTGGTGGGAAACGGATGGAAACAATCAGCTGGGCCGGGGATGTAGCCTCGTGGTTCACAACCACAACACGATTGGTTCCTGGGAAGAAGACATCGGATCATAGCAGCAGTGTAGAAGGAGCAGCGCTTCGAGAGGTGGGAACAGAGCAAGGAGAGCCGTGCGCAGGAGACGCCTCCGTCGTTATTGAGACGCTCAAGGAGGATCGAGTGGTCGGTGGCATCGAAAGGAGCAGTGATGTCTGGGAGAACTCGGAGTGAGATCCTTAATGATAGGAGAGAATAGGAGGTTGTTCAGCACACGTAAAAAAATCAGTCTCTGACCTCTGATATGTCTCTGACCTCTTATATGAATGACCCTGACGGAAACCAGATTGTACTGGGTCGTGGAGACCTTAAGCATGTGACTTGAAACGAAGTGCCATATTCATCTATTGCTGGAGCATGATTACTGGAGCATATTGTCGAGCAGACATCAAGGTACACCGCGTGAGTTCATTACCTTCGCAGTCTGGCGAACGTTGAATGAAGTTTACAAATACAAGTGGAACATTGTATTCTTGGTTCTTTCGGTAAAGTCACGTAGAAGGGAAATAATAAAATAATAAAAAGAAAACTATACAATTCTTACGACGTTTCGATTGCAACACAAGCAATCATCATCAGGTGTGAAAACCACAGCAAGAATTTTTTTCAAAACCCGCCAGTTGTATTAGAATTTTATTTTTATTATTTTATTATTTCCCTTCTACGTCACTTTACCGAAAAAAACAAGAATATGAATCCCTGCAGTCACGAAAGCTTTAAATCGAAATTTTAGTGGCACATTGGTAACATTTTGCAATTTTGCATCCTGATGATTTTTGGAATTAGCTGCAAGTGACTTTATTTGCTCTCTGAGGGCCTTTCCATTTCGAATTATTACATTTTGTAATGGATTCTAAATCATTCGTGGTAAAATCAAATCACATATACAAATAAACTAGCCTTTGGAACGAAGGAAAATTAGCTTGGAGCCTTACAAATGACTTGTTAGAAATAAAATAAGAGTATTTTTCATGAAAAGCTAAGCCTTGTTCGTCATATGTATCAATGTAAAATCGTCTGCAGTGTCCCCGACCACAGTTCCACATGAGGTTAAATGCATTTAATATGCATTCAGAATGTATTTGCAGTCTTACGTAGTCGTGCCGACTGCCGCAGCTGCTTGCACAATACCTGACGATGGAACTGAATCTATCAAAGATTAACTGGGCACTGCAGAAAAATAAACGAGCCTTTGCAATTAAGTCATAGCTGATGGAACTGCCTGCCAAGCCTGGCAATTTGGAGTATGCTTAATTTGCCTGCATTATTATCGGGTTGCTACTTTTATTTATATTTTTTAATTAACAAACATACATGAATAAAAATAAAGAATGTTTCCGATCATGCACACGTGTGTCTGTGATATATTACTGAGGTCATCTTGAAGCCACACACACACACATTCGACGTAGTAAAATAAGAATGGGGTTTGTTTTAACTGGTATTTTTATTATTATTACTACAGTAATAAATCACACATCAAACACATGGTGCGATGCCTACATCACCATGTGCAGATTTAATAATATTTAAAATCCCACTGGGATGGAAACGCAGCTGATGCCTAATTCATACCCATAAAAGAACAAACAAAGACGCTATTAGATACACCCACTGTGCTACAGCTTGCCTCTGGGCATGCAAACACACACGCATTAATAATAAAAAATTAAATCATTATCACATTAAAACACTACCTTGTAATAGGTTTACCATCTGTGCCTGGTTCCAGTACCTTTACTATTTGTGCCCTGATTTCTGCATGCAATGTATGCATTGCACTCGGAGTGCACATGATATAAACGTCTCTTATTAGGACATAGGTGCCAAGTTTCCCATTTGTTAACTTGGAAAGACATTTAAAACATTGTGAGGAAATGGGGGGGGGGGGAGTCCAACGAGCCAGAGTTTGCATCTCAAAACATCCTCATACTGTTTGGTTATGAGTGCTCGGTGTGACCATACTTCACCATGCTGGTTCCTGCGGGATGTTCAAATGAGTATCGATAGGGGGGCCCAGGACAGGTTGAGATATCACTCACCACGGATGTTAGTCGTGGATAGGGAGCACACTCAGGTCACCAGGTTCATAGTGCAGTGCGGAAACCACGCGCCACCATTCCACCTATTGCGGCCACAATGATGTTTGTTTTTGTTCCCCAATCAACGTGTTGCTTCTTCTGCTCAGTATGCTTTGTGTACTTTTAAACTTTCGTCAAAATGTCTTTGCACCGTACGTATCCAACCACGCTGAGCCACCAGGCCATTACCGTCAGCGGTAGAGCGAGTGGCACACAATGGGATGGTTGTGACTCCAAATTCTGCTTGGGGTGAAGGGGAGAGGGGTTGATTTGGCCCATCATCCATCCTGTGTCGATACAATTTGTACCACTATGTGGGGAAGTCAACAGTGGTGGTCCCACCACTGGCTCAGGGCTGTTGACTCTTTCCCGTTTTGAGACGTCTGCAAGTTGCAGGGTGGGTGTCCCGTTCACCGCTGAATCTCGGAACGCGCAAGCGCTTAGCGGTTAATTTTATTTAGAGAGGCGTAGCGCCGTTGTTTTAAAACACATCGTGTACACCGGAGAGAACCGTAGCGACACGACCGCACTCTACGATAGCTGGCGCCAAACTGTGCCGCACGCCCTCCCGCATCGACTTGTGGGAGCCTTGATACCGATAAAATTACGTTGTGTTTTTTTTCCGGTTCCGTTCCAATGACGTAGACGTACGAACACGTAAATCATCGGAATGGGAAAGGGTTAACAGACACTGCCTCAATGCCCTTTTTGAGCAAGAAAACACCGACCTATTTTCAGTGCCACACCACGCTCTGCAGAGCATATCTGTAGATGAGCAGTATGCATCTGGGAGTGTTTACATGCGCTCAAATAGCGTGGGTAACCGGTTCAGCCAATACTGCCTTAAGCTCAAATGAATGGATGTAAAGTCCTCTTAAGGAATTCAGTGAGAATTTGATTCGCAATTAGTCCATTCACACGACTGGAGACCATAATGTTAATTCTTTGCATCTTTTCTCCCTCCAGTCGTGTTCACATGAGCAGGTGATTCACAAAAAAGACACTGGGGTTTAATGTGGCCTTGTAGAGTAAGGTGGCACCGCGTTGACGAATTTCCAAATTCCTCAATGGATTTTCGCTCGAGTAAGTCATCTCACTTTACCACCCCCTTGTGAGCTATGGACAATGGGAAATAGATGCATGCCAGCAGCCTTTTGCTTTGCAGCTCCCGTTTAGGCTTCGCAGGCTCACACTATGACGTCTTCCGTCGTTTGGCAGTAAGGAGGTGCCACTTGAATACGGACACAGGGTGTACTCTGGATGATGAAAGCAAAGCGTGAATTCTGTACATTATAATATTCAGAATGTGATTTCCTGTTAAAGTTTTCATATACATTTGTTTTGGTCAGAATCGTAATCTTAATTTATCCTGGAGAAATCTGATGAGCTATGAAGCTCTTCTTCACATGTCCCGGAGACATCATGCATATTCAGGACAGGTTTATTTTATGGAATTAGGCCACTTAGTATTACATGTAATAAACGTTTTTCATTCTCGTTTATTTATTTCTCATGCCGTTTGTTCCCTCTTCCCCCCCCCTTCTCGCCTTACCATATGCTGTAATGAAAAATGGCATGGCGGTAAATCAGCCACGACCCTCGGGACTTGCAGGCGTCGTCACCGTTAATGTGGCCCCTGAGACATGTAATCGCACGTGCCAGTCACACTGCAGAGAGCGAGGGGGGGGGGCGGCGGTCGGGGGGGCTCTTGGCTCCGCTTGGAGCGTGGATTATTCAGCGGCGCGTAAATGTCGCAGCGTTGCTCTCGTTTCATCTTCCTGACTCGCAGACGGGCATGGCCTGCAGCAGGTCCAGCACTTCTGGCCCGTGAGTAACCTTTCGCATTTACGTTGGAGAGGATGGGAGTATTGTGTGTGTGTGTATTGTGTGTGTATTGTGTGTGAGTGGTGGTAGTGTAGCGGTTTGTGCTACGCTGTGCTCGGAGCCTGGCGACCCGAGTTCGATTCTCGCTCATGGCCAACACCAGTGGCGAATATCGGAAGCGGTCCTGGGCCTCTCCTAGGTCACCTCGGCCTTGTATGAGTACCTAGTGCAGTGTGAAAACATCAGCACTGAGGAGACAAAGGTGGCCAGTGCTGGCCAAACCACTCCCCTGTGTGCCATTACAACATTCATAGCTGCTTGCTAATATGTCTAGCCCCAACAGTCTATAGGCTACTTGGGAGAGCTTTAGCTTTCATGTGCGTGTGTGTTCACACACCTGCAATCCAGCACTCTTCATGTGAGGCTGGTGGATTGCACAAAAAATCTGTGTGCCTAAGATGCCCAATCTGCAGAGGGAGAAATGTGCCTCTAAAAGGCAGTATAGCAGGTAGGTTGTCACTATTTGTATATTTTTGCGTTAATAAAAAAAATATTTGATTGAACTGTAACCTTCAATCATGACAATTCTTCTAACCGACGGGGGACTGAATCATTATACCTTTTATGACAGCAACATCGGTGGGTATGTTGCGTGAACTTGGTCAGGGCTTCTCTTTGGTTGGCTCGGCCAGAGATGTGAGTACCTGTTGCATTGCGTTCAGCAGCGGCGTGGGGAAGACGGCAGTGGGCCGGCTCTGTCGACGCTAACAGGCGCTTGCTGACTTTGTTACAGCTCTTGAAACGAGGAACAAGGCGATTGGCAAATTGCGGAGGCGTGTGACCTGTGATTGAATGGCCCGCGTGGGTGTGTAAGTGGCGCGCGGTTGCCCTGGGCTCACCCCTGCCGCGACCTCTCAGCGACTCGTCCAGATGCGAGGAGGGTGCCTCGTCCTCCTCCCACCGTTCGACGTTTTCCGGAGTTACACTTAGCTGCGTTTCACCTCCCACATTGCACCATCGTCATCTACGTCATTGCCCGCCCGGACCGAGCTTACCGATTCCTTAAGTAATCCACTCGTCGTCATCATCATCATTATTACAATCCATGGGCAGATGTAGCCTGCACATTTCGTCATTTCGTCACCAATTATTAATCAATTACGCTACTGATTACGAGTTCGATTAAAGGACGAATTGGATAACGGCGGAAGTAGTTGGATAGAACAAGTCTTGCCTCTCTTCCCACGTGTGCCGCTGGACGAGAGGCTTGGTGATGTCACCGAGGTCAGCTGCATAGCTGGGCGTGGCGTGCGGGGGTTTCTCGCCTTCAGGAGGCAGGATGTCCAGATGGTTGCCATTTTTAAAATGGGCACGAGTAACCGAAAAGTAGTCCAATTATATTGGACTACTTTTTGGTGATCATCCTACCTCTAGATCGTCCTCATTACAATGCCATAGATCTTCACAACTCTAGATCGTCCTCATTACAATGCCATAGATCTTCACAACTCTAGATCGTCCTCATTACAATGTCATAGATCGTCACAGCTCTAGATTATCTTAATTACAATGCCATAGATGGTCACACCTCTAGATCGTCCTCATTACAATGTCATAGATAGTCACAACTCTAGATTATCTTAATTACAATGCCATAGATGGTCACACCTCTAGATCGTCCTATTACAATGCCATAGATCGTCCCAGCTCTTGTGATAATTTATTATCATGCGGATGCTGGATGAAGTGACCTCGAATCCGCTCAAACGAGCGATGGGGTGGCGGCCACCACCTTCGGTCGCCCTTCGACATTGGTGGACATTACATTTTCCCATGGCGAGGGCAAGTCTTTTAACAGAACGACACTCGTAAATTTCCCGTGAAGTCGTACGCATTTTATTTTCCCCGGAGGGATTATAGGCTGAGTAACCCCCCCCCCCCCGGCTGGGATTTGTGAGTTGAGCGCTTTTTATTAAAAGTATGCCGTTATAATAATGCCACTGCCCCCGCCCGTGTGCAGCTTACGTTCACGTACACATGAAATCGCAGACTTTGGTTTCCTTGTGTTTCCTTCCGCCTTGGCACTTCCGTGCTAGGTGCGATCTTTTCCCTGTGCTAACTAGTAATATATAATATATCATAATTACATTCACGTTTCGACCCTCGTCAACTCGCTGCTGGACGAAGGCCCTCCCTATGCTGCTGTGTCAGTTGTTGTGGCCATTTACATCAGTGTGGGCTATTGAAGGCAGCAGTCACGTTATAAATCATAATTAGTTTTATAATCAATTTGTAATGGTTAATTTGTCCGTTTATTATTTCATAGGATATGTAAAGAATAATTTGCCGGAAAGGAAGCACAAAGTGTTAAATATTCATGTATTCATTAATTCAGTTACTGTTTTATTAATGTCAGGGTCGCATAAAAAGCGCAATTACTGCATCGTCCCAATATTCTCTATGTCACGAAATATAATGTTGAGGCAATCAAAAGAGTCGTAAGACCTCTCTCTACATACTTAGGTAAACACGCAGTTTGATAAAAGGTTAAAGCACGCTAATATGTTAAATGTGAAGTTGGCTTCTTGAAAGGATTGAATCAGGACCTTACCAAATTACGTTTTATCCGCTCCATGAAAAAAAGATTCACTCAGACTGGTGGATTCACGGTGAGAGAATTAAGACGAATTCGGAGAGTTCGGCGCTTTGTGCAAACGCAGCGAGCGTCTTGCGTGACAGAAAGCAAAGAAGTTGTGAGTCCCTAGCAAAGGCAAGGAGGGATGACACGTTCAGTCAGTCACTTTGTGTCATGGAAGGCCCCATTCAGATAACAAGCTCTCCATTGGCAACCTGCTCATGTAACATGGGAAGGGAGGGTTTACATGGGTTGGTTGCATAGAACAAAAGCATGGACATTTTATAAACAAGATTAATTTATAATCATAAACAACCGAAATTATGTACAATGGAAATCGAGTAAGTGAATTCCAAAATGACGAGACGAGTGAGAAGAACTCGCACGTGGGATGTAATAATGGCATTTACGACAGCCAGAATCATAATTGCATTTCCTATTTTGTATTGTCTTTCCAAAATTGGCATTTTCAAGTCTGTAGAGTGAGTCTATAACAGTGCCTGTACTCACAAAAAATTAAAAGTGTCAGGTTTTGGGCCATTTTATAGCCTGCAACCCAATAATAAAAGCTTAATACTGTCCAAGAAAAACGCAAATGGCTGTAGCAAGTGATAGCGCTGTAGTGGAGGTACTTTAAAACCACTTACCCATCAGCTTTCACAAAGCAAATTACTGTCGTTTATTAACAAAAGAAAACAAATAATGAGTTTAATAGCTCACCGTATGCCTCATTTAACTTTGGCAGTGTTCATAGGCCTGTTGACCTCCTTTCATTGTCACGGCTGCCATCGCATAAATGACCTGTAACTGTTCAAACGCTGAAATAATAAAAAAATATTATTGACGCGTCACCCACACACAAGGCTGTTATTTTTGCAAAAGTTTTCTTTTGGTTGTCGTTACTTTTTTGTCGTTGTATATCAACAATATATATATCAACTATGATGGATAGCATTGGTTCTTGCAGACTAATATTTAATTCCAAAAACCCTCGGGTATGTTGTACTGCGTGGAAATTACACTTGAATGGTTCCTATGGAAGTTCATCCCATTTTATAAACAGCCATAAGTTTATTCTTATACAGCGGTCGGGATGCCCTTCGTGATATTCCGTGACTGCTGTCGTGTGGCATGTGAAATAATGGCGGTGAAGATGCCTGGACATACAGTCTTTACGCACTGTGTTCAATTAATGACCGTGATTGTTTAAGTCTTCAGCTAAATTTAGTACGTACAGATGACAGATGTTGCCAAAAGGGCCTTGACTTACAGGAGCTCGAGAGAGAGAGAGCTCGAGAGAGAACTCCTCCACAGGGTACTTTGGAATTCGCTTTCATGCTGGCCAGATATCTTGTATGTTTTTTTCGCATCGTTCGTAACAAACCGTGCTAATCGGAGGTGCGGGCGATGGACAACAAATTAAACACAAAAAGCAGTTCTCAACAAATGAGTTTTCAATTCAGATTTAAAAGTGCATAACTCCAGTGGCTTCCTAATATCGGAAGGAAGAGTGTTCTAGACGGCCACAGAAGCGCATCTGAAAGTGCGGGATGCGGTGACCACCTTTGTTTGATGACCAGCCAAAAGCCGCTGCTGCGAGAATGACCGAAGTTCGCGTGATGGTTTATGGTCCTTGACGAGGTCAGCAAGGTATTGTGGTTCATTTGTGGCGATCACTTTGTGTGTAATGAGTGCGACCTGGTAAGGTATTCGTTCGGCAACCAGAAGCCAATGCAGCTCAGCGAGCACTGGACGGACACGGTCGGATCTCGCAGTGCCCGTCACGACACGTGCCATAGAATGTTGTACACGCTGCAGTTGGAACAAGTGGGAGGACCCACACTTTTACCCCACCATATGCAACCTGGTGGTCGATTGTTTCAACTGCCACGCCGGGGGATTTGAACTGGTGACCTCTTGATTGCAAGCGGAGCATGTGCTCACCATTCCATCATGGCAGATGACAAACCTATTCTTACGTGCCCTTTAAAAGAGGGCTGTTATTTTTTTATTTTCCCTATGGTGCCTTGAGTGCTGTATAAATTGCACTGGCATACTCAACGAGTGTATTGGATAATGTGGCATTCAAGCTTTGAGTTGTGAGTGTGTATGCAATTGTGAGAAATATCAATCTTATTCTTGGATCTTTCGGTAAAGTCACGTAGAAGGGAAATAATAAAATAATAAAAATAAAACAATAAAATTCTCACAGAACAGAGCTGTCGGAAAGACAGCGTCCTAAGGTTAGGATGCTGTCTTTCCGACAGCTCTGTTCTTCACCTGAGGACGGCTGCTTGTGTTGTGGCCGAAACGTCAGACTTTTTGATCACCGCTTGCATCGTTGGATGTCATTCATAGTGGTGGTATATTCCACCAGCCATTGCCATCTAACCGTGTCTGGCTTGCCACACCGGCCCGTCTCGTCTGTTGGCATACAGCACAGAAAGATAGCGGCCCTTGATTAAAAGCAGGTGCGAGATCACTAAAAACAAAGAGCTATTTTCAGGGGAGACCTGGTGGTCTGTGTCTGCAGGTAAAAGATGAGTTTGGAATTTTAAGTAAAATTTCAGATCTTTGTTCGTGTTTTTTTTTATTTGAGCAAAAGTGACATCACCCGATGTCACACTACACCACATTGGGATGGGAAAAGCACGACATGTCATGGAAGTGACGTCATGTTTTCGGATCTTCCAAAATATTGATTTATCATATCCCGAAAATCGGGAACACAACCCTAGTGCGGGGTGGCATGAGGGGAGCATCAGGGGGTGTGTGGGGGGATACTACCCTGGCACTAGCGCCACAGCTTCTGGTAAGTGGGGTTTAGGATGCCAGGTTGTGAGCGTTGTCGCGAGGAAGCGAGTTGGGACGGGCATCTGTGCGTCGAGGCTCCACGTTGCCCCACCTGCGAGATGAACGCGTGTCTGATGCCGCGGGTCTGTCGCCGCGTGTCTGTCGCCGCGTGTCTGTCGCCGCGTGTCTAAATGCCGCGTGTCTATCGCCGCATTTCTATCTCCGCGTGTCTAAATGCCGCGTGCAGACTCACCCCCCGCGTCCGCCACCCGCCAGCGAGCGGCCCTCGACGGTGATGCGCGTGACCGTGCGGAGACCGACGCGGCAGCGGCAGCAGCAGGAAGAGGCTGCGGGGAAGACGCGGCTGCTGGTGGTGCGTCCAGCTCCACCGGAAGCTGCTGCCAGTCTCCTGGAATACACCGGTAATCATATCAGTCACCCTTCCCGAGGACTCCGGGATCGTTCGTGGGATCGCAACTGCCTACCTCTCACCTCTCACTCATCTCACTCAATCCCCATCTACGCACTCTAATACCTGTCCCCTCTCATCTCACTCCACTGCCCTCCACACACTCTCCTACTTCTCACCTCTCACCTCTGTTCGGCACCACGCACTCTCCGACCGCTCCCCTTTCATCTCGCACAACTCCCGTGCACGCGCTCTCTGCCTCAAGCCCCCTATGACTGACTATATCTTTAAAACATAACTATGTCCACTGTTTCTGTGCAGCATTTTGATATACGGTTGCATTTGGTGGGATGTTGACTACCTCGACCGGTATACAGGAGGGCATGAGTTCGATCCAGATGCATGTATATTTGGAGTTTGCATGTTCTCCCCATGGTCGTGTGTCTTTCTCCGGGTCCTCAGAGTTTTTCTCTCCACATTTAGAATCGACATCACGCGTCGAGAGTATTTGGCTGCGTTACATTTCCACAAGACAAGACACTTTGTTGAGCTGTCATTTGTGGCCAGGTCGCTTCTGACAAAGAGCTATCATAGCTAAGTGGGCCTTGCCTGGTAAGATAAAATATAGTTTAGTTCATAGTACTTTAAAATGCACGTACTATGCAACGTTATAAGCCCTGTACCCTCACCCACTCTTGCCACATTACGTCACCTGTCTGCGAACTGACCTGTGCCGCTCAGCCGCGTTGTTTGTGTTTCCGTGTAAACTTGCGTCGCCGTGCTGCCCGTGCCTCACGATGCGCTCTGTCGTCTCCTCCTCGACCCCCCGTCCTGCCGACTCTGACACAGTCACCACCTAATTCCCGCTCTCTCTCAACCTGATGACAATTTCCGGGTTGCGCTGCGTGGTGAGCGTTTCTTCCCTCTTGCTCTCGTCACACGCCACTGTGGGCATCTTCAGCTCCTGAAGATCCGTGCACTAGTGCGTGGCTAAAGCTCCTGGAATCTTCCTGCAACGGTGTGTGGTGACAGCACCTGGTGATGCCCGCATTAGTGTATGGTAAAGGCTCCTGAAGATGTCAACAGCAGTGGGAAAAGATGCTGCTCGACATGCAACCTGATACAGAAACTGACCCTTGGATTACAATTGGCTGCGAAATCCTACGTTGTAAATTTACAATTTGTTTTTAAGTCTATATGCCGACCATCCACAACTCCAGTGTCCCCATTGCTGATATTGGAGTGGTTCACAAAGGTCAAAGATCAGTAACTTTCAATAAAAATAACCCCTACAGGCCAAACACTCTTTTCTCTCGCAAAGGCTGCTGGCCATTGTGTTAAATTGATGCACATCCTGTGAGGACACATTCCCACAAAGCTATCTCTTGAACCGTTTAATAATAGAGTAATCCAGTTTTTTTTACCCATGAAAGCTTCGCTGGATCTCCAGTCTCGCTGTCTGTAGGGAAATGATATCCGGCAATGTTGATCTCATTCTGTTTTTTTAGTATTTTTGGTTTGTGTTTTGCGTTTTGGCAAACCACACACACAATAGGAGGATGCAGACTCTGCGCAGATAGCCTGTAATCAACCTACTTTCTGTACTGCCTCTTTAATGGAACCTTCGCACTGGCAAGTAGGTGTGTGTGTGTCTCACGCAGTTGCCATCGCTATGTCATCCACCAACTATGATGACAGCTGTCTGGATTGTGTGACTATCATGTGATTTTATACACACACATTAGCTGCGTCTGCAGCCCTATTAAATATTACACTACTCCGTGAAACTGAAGGTATCATCCATTTTTATCAAGTAATTATTTAATCTTACTTTGCAGATGCATGAAGACCAAATTATCTTTTCCTCCTTACTGATTTTAGCAGCACTTAGCAAAGTCATTAGTATAACGAACGGCCCGTTAACAGAGCGTGATAACTTTTATGTAAATAACACTAAATATCTTCTGCAAGATTTAAGATGGTTGTTTTCTTTTCTATATCCTCCTATAATCTCCTTGTTTCTTTCCAGAGGCAAATTGAAAACGAAAGTGCGCTCTCAAAATCTATCTCTCCATTACAGACACTGGCTTTAATTGAAAATTATGTTACGTAGTCACCGGATGTATTGAAGGTGTTTGTCAAGTGTTATTGTTCCTGTCGGCAGCATACACAAAGAAAACATGTAAGCATGCGTGGGAAATAATGACGTCAATGGAAACATTTGCCAAATATCTCCCTGCCCAGAAGACCAATTGAGTCGTGTGCATCTCTGTTGGTGGAAATTCCACGTTCCCTTCAGGAGGCCAGGTTTACTGTCGTTTGATCACTGGTGTTTTATCGACCCCAAAGGGCTGCTGCATTTTGTCGCTACTTGACCAGCATTTTAACTTTCTGATGGCGCATGGCCAGAGGGGTGATGGCTCTAATGACAGTGTCACTGGTTTAGTTGTTGACACCGCATTGCTGCATTGGATTCTCCAGCCAGGGCGTTACGTTTCTCAGTCAGCCCTGAGTTTTCATTAATAAACGTAAAGTAATATTCATGAAGTGGCATACTTGAATTAATCTCAACGTGACCATAAAGTATGTGGCTACAGGAGGACACAATATAATAGCCATGCAATGCAGATTTGTATAGCATCTACGTGTATTGAGTCAGTGGGCACATTTATTTTACAGAAAATCAATCGGCCATAGATAAATGCAAAACATTTTTTTAAGAGCTTGAGCCTGAATTTGAACAACGGCAGTGAGTCGACAGCACAGGTGGTTGGAGGAAGCAAGTTCCAGGATGTGGGAGCAGTAGAGGAAGATGAGTGACCTCCCGCTGAGCAGAGGTTCACCGGGGACTGAGACTGAAGGCCTTGGTGGGCTGCTGGCGTAGAGATTGCTTGGAAGGGGAGTAGAGAGATGAGAAAACAGAGGTAGGCAGAAGGGAGTCGCTAGAGGATCTTTAAGACGGTGAGTGTAATATGAAATGCAACCAGGTTTAGAGTGGGACTCAGTGCAGGGTTTAGAATATTGTGGCGACGTGGTCTCATTTATGGGTGTGGGCAGCAGCATTTTGGATCATGCGAAGTTTGGAGATGAGGGATTTGATGAGGACATTGAGGAGAGTTGCAGTAGGAACAGCTTCAGACTTAACTTCTCCACCGTCTGTCTCACAGTATGTGCCTGGTGCGGTGTGTAAAAACATCGCCACTGGGGAGACAAAGGTGGTCGGGCGTGGTGCTGGTAACCCACCCCCTCGTGTGCCGTGCCGGCCTTCATATGTGCTCGCTAACAGCACTTGCCCCAACAGTCTGTTAAGGCCATACAGATGATCTTTGTCTTTGCCTGTCAGCGAGCCTTCACTCACTACTTTTGCTTTGGCAGATCAAGCATATGTCATGTCGTGCCGTGAGTCTCCCAAACTCGCTGGGCGTTTAAGTGGCCAGGAAATAGTTGCAGAGCAAATTGGGTGCGTAAGGACGTGTCTGCAAACTGTCAAGAGTTTACTGTTTGTATGTGTGGTTTCTCTTCAGGCACTTTGGGCTTCTCTTCCACATTTGAAAACGTTTGGCCAATTTGGAATCAGCAGAACATCCCATTCGGGACGGTTCTAAGACATTTCGTTGAGACTTACGAAAACTTTTATACGTATGAATTGTATTATTTTATTTTTTATAACCACTGACATCACTGCAAAGTGAATGAATTAACCAATCAAAACATAACTGCAAAAAAATAGACTTGGGACCGAACTTTTTATTAATACTCAGTGCACAGGCACCATTATGACTTAATTTCAGCTTGTAAATGTAGCACTAACTTTTGCTTGTCGTGATGTAGCTATGACATCAGAATTATACACAAAAAACAGTGCTTTTCAATCTTGCGTTATTTTTAGCACCACAATTTACCATTCTTGTTTTTGGTTTGACGTTCTTTAAAAAAGAAATTGCCATGAAAATGTTTGTCTCGACTCTGTTGTTGTATTGATAACTACATTTAAATATGACTCACCACAGTCAGACCAATTTATTGTAATTATGCTCTTGGTTCTTTCGGTAAAGTCACGTAGAAGGGAAATAATAAAATAATAAAACATAAAACATAATAAAATACAATTCTCACGACGTTTCGGCCACAACGCAAGCAGCCGTCCTCAGGTGAAGAACAGGTCTGTTTGATTTATTATTATTTTATTATTTCCCTTCTACGTGACTTTACCGAAAGAACCAAGAAGATGAATCCTTGCAGTCACGAAAGCTTTAAATCTAAAAATGTAATGATGTTATCTGAGACCACGAGTTGACTGGAAATGGTGAAGAGTTTTCCTTGTCATTATGCAGTGCATTTGGAAAGTTCAGGATTTGTAAGTTAATTATCGGTAATTGGTGCCCACCTGTGACATCGCCTCTCGTATTTCTTCGCGCACTTTTTAGCCTTTTTTCCATTTCGTTTGTCAGTGTCCGTGTTTATGATCCACACGTTACGGCAGGTAATATAGGCTGATTAAAAACGTACTTCTTTAGAAACATTGGCATGATGCTGGCAACTACACTTACAATGAGGAACACATGCATTATAGAATATATGAAAACGCTATTTAGTGATATCATTAAGAAAGGATACGTAAACTTGGGCAGAGCACGTTGCTCGAAGGAACGATGTCCAGCGGTCAAGACGAACGATGGACTGGCAGCGAGAGGGGGTCACGTGATCGAGAGAGGGTGCCCACCGGGCAGAATAAACAACGAAATAAGCTTGTGCGCAGGTGCTCGATGGATTGCTACATTACACAACTGTGAGAGATGGCGACGGCTGATTTGGTGATGGCCGATGATGATGTTTATGATGAGCTCCCTGTGATGGATCCTACTACGGTGGGTGGATCAGTCTCACGCGCGTCCCACGTACTTGATTTATTTAACTCGGAAGTGCACGTGGCTGACATCACACATGCCCCCCCCCCCCCCGAGTGTTACAGGAGCCCCCTCGTGTTCCGTTTACAGGCTCTGGTCACGCCACTCACGCTTGGTAATTAGTCTGAAACCACTCGTTTGATTGTTTCCCCTAGCAAAGGAGAATTGTGAACGGAATTACTTCGTCAGCATCGGTTGTGTGAAGTGCCACTCACCTGTAATGTGACTTGTCAGAAGCGAGCCGTGCTGAATTGATTGAGGATACAAGTGCACGATGCACTTGAGCGTCGGGTCGAGAGATCGGCCCCCGTGACATTTCACTCGGGGAGTCAAGGGGCAGAGTTGGGATTTTAAAAAACAATGAGTGTCATGTGTAGGCGTCACATCCAAGTGAGTAACATAATAAAATAATGATAAATGAGATATTTACCCAGGAAAGCCAAACTGAGTTATCAAACTTTTTTTGACGAGGGTCCTGTATTGTTTTTATTTGATTTATTTTAAGATGTTTTCAGCCAATTAATGACGAGTGATTATGCAAGTGGGATTCCGAAACCGGAGCACCCGGAGAAGACTCACGCAGGCGAGGGGGGCAACACTGTGCCTGGGCAGGTGGAGACGGATGGGGGTTACTCCGCTTGGAAACAGATTGAAACGGATGGGGGTTACCCCGCTTGGAAACAGATGAAAACAGGTGGCGTTTAGCTCACTTGGAAACAGATGGAAACAGGTGAAAACAGGTGGCGGTTAGCTGACTTGGAAACAGATGGAAACAGGTGAAAACAGGTGGCGGTTAGCTGACTTGCCGTACTGCCTTCTGACGAGCCAGGGTTATGGTGCCTCCTCGACACCCACTGGAAGGGAGTTGCACAACTTTTGTGCGGTGATTCACCAACCCTCACTACATCCACTGTGCTGGATAACAGGCTACCGCCCGACTAGCAGTTCACTCCCCCCCCTCCCCCACACTGCACCACAATTCAAAGCATCGTCACGATTCGGGGTCATGATTTTATTGAAGAATCGTCTCTTTTATTCTCCCCCGGCCCCTCGTCTCCCCCCAGGATGTTAGTTACCTTTACCCCTCACCCTTTCCCCTCCCCGTATGAATCTTCATGCCCCTGCACGTGGTCCCCACTTAGGTGGGCCAGCGAGCTCAAATTCTCCTGTCCATGAGGTCCTGCAGCGCCGAAATCGGGTTGCTGATCGTGGAGTTTCTGTTCCCCTCCATTTGCGATCAGAGTATTGTACCGCGCTCACGTTGTGTTGCAATCAACACATTAAAATTAAAATAATCGTTTCTTTATTCTAACTCTAGGGCAGGCTGAATAACAACAGGGGCAACTCCCTTGCTGTTAAAGCAATAAAGTCGAAACATTCGCCCGTGTGTGTGCGTTTCATCGTCTAGGACCTGGAGGTCCACGCTTTGATGAGAAGGGCCAAGTACTGCTGCACAGCATTCTGGGAAGCGTGGAAGACTACGTTACAGAGGCTGTGGAGAGAGGAGAGACCGAGGTATGCTGCATCTTCGGCTAGGCTCCTCTTGTGGATGGCAAAGTGTTGAGGAGCTGAATGCAGGCCTGCGGTCCTCAACGAGAGAGCTTCAGGAGAGGGTTTGTGTCGTTTTGCTATTCCTCCTCTGTTGAAAGAGCTCAGACTACGGTGGATTCCTATATGGTCCACAGTTTACTTCATTATCTCCTGTGGTCATGGCTACCTCGTTGGATCTCGGAAGCTAAGCAGTGTTGTGCCTGGTCAGAGCTTGGATGCGTAACTACCAATGTTTTCGGCATGGCACTGTGATATGTCCAGGAGATGCCAGTGATGAGTGTTACCCCCTCGTGTGCATGGTGGGTTTCTCAGGGTACTCTGGTTTTATCCCACATAAAGCCGGACGTGAAAAAAATTGGCCCAACTGAATGCAGGACGTTCCTTAAACGCAGTCTGGAGACTTAGCGAAGCTTCCCTGAGTTAATTGGCGTCATTATTATTATCACTGCACATGTGTCAATCACACGGCAGCCTTTATATTCGTTTATATATTATGTAAAGGAGAGCCGACACAAGATTGCAGGGGTTTCGTCTTTTAATCCTTTTCTCCCATCCACACCTGTCCCCAGCCGTCCCAATCTCGTTCCCGCCAAAGGCGCCCTCTTCCCTCCCATTCTCCCCTTATATCTCCTCGATTACCCCTCCCACTAACCCTCCTATTGGTGGGAATCCTTCCCCTGACACCCCTACAATTATATTAGTTCATATTAGTTGCCGAGAACCCAATGAACCTCTCACAAGGGAGACCCTATCCCCCGCCTGGAAAGATTCTGCAATACAATAAACTCCCTCCCCTTGCTGATCACCTCCTACCACCACCCCCTATATTTTCACTTCCTTAAACTGCAATTATGTCAGTCATGTATTCTGAACACATTGCACTCTGTAAGCGTGTCGTGAAAAACACAAGGGAAGAACAATGCGGGCACGAATTTAATGCAAAAGTAAATTTGCCTTCAGAGAACGATGCACGTTGAAATCAAAATAGCAAAAATGTGAACGGCAGTGCAGCTCCATCGCTATTATCATTGCCAGCCATGATCCAACCGCTCCCGGATGAAAGCCTCCCCAAGCCGTCACCACCCTTCATAGACTTACGATGCAACAATTATTTTGGTCTCTAGTTGAGCTCATGCCCTGATTTTTTAAAAGGGTAGTTTATGCAGACGTTTTATGTATTGCTCACCCTTGTATTTATTTTGCTAATTAACAAACATCCTGCCCAAAATGGCTGGTCGTAAGTAGTAGTGTGATATGCTTGATTCATGATCATGTTCATGCTCCACGCCAATAACAAAGATAATCATTTGATAATAAAATATAATAAGTTAAGCCCTTCACTTCCCTGCTGGATGAAGACCTCCCCTTGCCGTGCCGGTCACGGGGGTTGTTTGACCATACTTCATCGCGCTGGTCAATGCCGATTGGTGAAGGGTGGCACGCCGGGCCGGTTGAGATACCACTCGCCACTGACGGTGTTAGTTGCGGCCCAGAATCAAATTTAGTTCGTCACAGCAAGCGCGAACGACTGCACGACTGCACCACGCCGACGACGATGACGTGGTGAGGCCAAACCTAACGCAGCCATCCCCGTGCGCAGGTGGCGCAGCTAATCGGCGCGCAGCGGCAGGACGGCGACCAGTGGCCTCCGTCCTCCGAGGCGCCCACGCGAGTGAAGCGGAGAGGTCCCGGTGGCGCCGCAGAGCCACCTCCTGCCGCCCCGACCGGCCTGGATCAGGGGCGCGCCCTGCAGCACTGGCAGCGCCGCATGGCAGAGCGCCGTCGCCTGCAGGGGCACATCGCAAGTGAGGGCTCGCGCGGCCGCCGCAACAAGAACGGCGAGCAGTGACGGTCGCCGCATCGTCGCGCGGCGCTTTCAGACGCGCTTCTGCGGCTATCTGCAATGCTGTTTCTTCCGATATTAGGAAGCCACTGGATTAGTACGGTTGGCCACGTACGGTGCGAAAGAAGTGCAACATACATATGTACACCATACATACAACATACGTGCATACAACACACGCCGGCACTTCCCGTCCTAGCGGGACTTTGGGCCGACGTGGAATAATCCAGGGCCCCAGCGTGGAAAACGTCCCTCCTCTGACGTACCGCCAGACAGCCGCTTGCGTAATTACAGTCGCGCCACCTTCTTAGATGATTAAAAGCATATATGAGCAGTGATCCATTCGATCTTTGCTCATACATTATACTAAATAATCTATAGTCTTATCAGCCTCATGGAATTTAACACCAATCCTATAAAGTAGCGTTATGAAGCCAGCATACGCTGGACCAGTTTTGACCTTCTGGGTCTCATCAGCAGAGTCAGGCTTGTTAAACAAATACTGCTGGGTTACCGGATGTTTATTAGCAAGAGCACTGCATTGAAATGATGTGGCCCTGTTTAATGCAAGAAGCGATACCGTTCACAAACTCTGCTTCAATGAGGATCTCTGAACGTGCCGGCTGAGTGCCGCTCTGGTGGTGTTGTCTTCGGCCCTGCCGATGTCGTCCTCGATGTGAGCGTGCCAAGTAGACCAACATGCACGTGCGACTTTGTCACTGTTAATGTTGCTGCTCTAAACACTGCTGATGCGTTCGAACGGCACGTTACCGTGTGGGTAGTTAATCGAGTTGGAAAGTACGGCCGTGAGGGACTGCTCTCACACATGTGATTCTCTGGGTAGTTGTTGCGCTTGACATTCAGCAGCGTGGAAATGTAGTTTGGCTGCTACTTTTCACAATAACAGCCCTTATCAGCTTATCACAGTTTGCAGGGGAAGGAAATAAATTAGACACCACGGGTGACTTTGGCTTGCTCACTTTGCAGTTCCGGAGGATTCGTACAGCAGTCGTCCGATTTGCAATCCTACAGAGAGCAGTGAATGATAAGAGTTTGAAACATGGGGCTGTTTGCCATAGGTCTGAGCGGTGCGAGCAGAGAAACGGTCGTTAAACGGGGCGGGTGGGCGTAGGTGCACAGTTATTGCTTAGCGCACCAAGAGAACGGGGTTTGCAATTAGTGCACCATTTAGGCGACCGCACATTCCAGCCATCTGCATTGTGAGTTACAACAGAAGCTCCCACAACAACAAGCAGTCATTGCGCGAACTTTGCCAAAATAACGATGCGCAGAGAGAGTCGGCGAATAGTGAACGGACAACGATGCTCCAAGGAGGTTGTACAAATGAGCCGAGACGTCTCCGACTCCGCTTAATTGGGGGGGGGGGAGCGATTCGTGGAGCGTCCTCGCCACGTATGCCCGGCCCCTGCCCGCGCTGCCGGGGTGCGGTGTCCGTGCATGTGTAGACGTCTCGGCTGTTCGTCAATACACTGCGGAGTGAGGACCTGTTCCTTGCACTCTGTGGGTCATTTGATCATACGTCACCGTGCTAGTCAGTGAAGGTGGGTAGCATAGATATGGCAGCATAGACGTACAATACAACCCACCATGCACACGAGGGGGTAACACTCATCACTGGCATCTCCTGGACATTTCACGTACAATACAACAGTGAATTTTGCTGCACTGGCTTTTGCTGCCCACCATGTAACCCCACAGCCTATAATACTTGTTATGCATTGTGGTTGCCCTTCCAACAATATCCAGGCTCAATCCTGCTTTAAAGCAGCATATTCACCACATTAATATAAATATAGTTTAACATGTTTTTATTATACATGTTATATTACATATATTCTAAATTATATACAATGTACAGTGTTTTTTTCTTCTATATTCTTGTATTTATAATTCGTTATAGAATTGTATTTCAATAATCTGGCATAGGCCTGGCTAAATCTGAAATATGTCTAGCTGGAGTCCGGCTAGCTGGGGAATTCATGTATTTGCCAGTTATGTAGTGGGTGTTATGTAAAACCAAACTCATTTTATTTACATTATCAAGGACCAGCCCTGCAAATAATGTCACTTCTGAAATTCAACTCTTGCCAAACACGACAATGGAAGACGTCATCATTCTTTGAAAATCAATGCATTGTTTCATTTAATACTCAGAGGAGCTGGCATGTGCAAAAAAAAAATATTTAAGTTAATAAGATTATGTTTTTGTGCTGCCAGTGGTGAGCACGGTGAGACCACCATCTCACTGTGCTTGAGAATCTGGTTATATCACAAGTTGCTGAAACCTCGGTTCAAATCCAGGTCTGCAACAATTGCTCTCGTCGCTTGAGAATTGATGTTTTCTCAATCCTTATGGTCACTATTAGCTTCAAGAATCCATTCTGTTGCTTACACAATCCCTACAACTGTCAGGGCATGGGGAGGCCTTCATCCAACAGTTGAGAAAGGTGATGTGCATGTATAATTGTAACGATAGGAAACCATATGCAGTTATACAAACCCTGTGTTACCGTACATTTAAAAAATATATTTCTGAAAGGATTCGGCTAATGTTTGGGCTGATGTTGTTGCTGCTGCTGTTGCTGGAGGCAGCTGCACGATTGTGTGTGATTCTTAGAGCTCATGGAAAACTCTCTAAAATGTAAAGGTGTCGAAACATTTCCCCTGTGAAGCCGAGGCGTAAGAAGACAGCGCTATGGTTTTTACAGGCAGCTTTATCTACTAAGCCTTTTTCCATTCGTCTGGATTAGGGGCAGAATTACAAAACCGAGTGTGCGTTCTTAATTGGCCACATTTGAAAGGCAATATTAAGATGAAATGAATTTTCTTGCAAAATTGTGGGCAGGTAAGAAGCGAAGCTGTTTGTAGAATCAGGGCACAGGCATCAATGTATCGTAAAACTGTGTGTTAGGAGTGACACTTTGATACGATGTGTGAAAAATATAAAATGCCCTTCATATCTGGCAGCTTTGAAATGCAATGATTGGCAGCAACTTCCTGCAGTCATCTGCTGAATGCTAGAATGAGGCGTGTATTTCATTTTTTATATATATTCGGTGTTAAATTTATGAGGAGATCGCACTGCAGCCGAGATGTAGCGTTTCTATTTGCAGGGCGATGATCGCGATGGCGCAGGCGAATTCGCCATTGCCTATTTGCGTTTCTCTGAGTCTTGCTTAAAGGAAAAAAATTGCATATGACGCATCGGTCCTACAAAAAGGAAATGATTTCACTTCGGGTCATTATGCCATATCGTTATACAATGGAGAGGCAGACTGCAGAATAATGGATAGCTGTTGGTGTTCCGTGACTTACATTACCGTGGCAGGGCACTGGCGCTAACCTTAATGTCATTCTTTGTTGCTCTAAAGAATGACGCCGATCAATAAACATACATAGATCCTCACGGACACGTATCTGGGCTGTGTGTTCCGTACTGTCCATGGCTTCGTTAATGAGCAAGGCGATACTTTGAAACGATTTACAGGAGAGTATTCTCGTCGATGTCATTGCAGAGATTTTATCAAAAGTAAAATAAAATCACGCAGCTGCGGCGTCACTCGAGCGGTAACGGCTTTCGTAAACGTGAAATGTATTTTTCCCCGACATTAAAACGAAGTTTCAAAGCAATGTCAGTCAGACAGCCTGGGGCCCAGCCTTGTTACGTATCGATACAATTGTAGCTGGTGTGCTTTGGGCCGTGTCCTTGTATAAAGACCCTTGATCAGTCCTGTTACACAACATGCATGGTTGCCTTTAATACTGTGGTGTATTTTTGGCATAAACGGGCAGAACAACTACAAGTGCATGCCTTGTTTTGCAGAACTCTGGGACCTCTTCTGACATCTTGAGATCCCAACTCCCATAATAATATTCTGCAGGAGCATGAGCAACCTGGGGTGGCACGATGTACCCCTCTGGCGTTTCGTTGACTTTCTGCGATCAGATTTCACGATGCTAATTCAGAGATATAATTTTTTACCCATTTGTGGTGAATGGTAGTGCCTCTCCTGGCATTTACCGAATCGCCCTCCCAGCGATGTGGTGAATTGTCACAATCCCTGGGCTCACAGTTTGCGTCACGTGACAACATTAATTATTCCTCTGCTGGGTAGAAGAGGGTGTACAACAGGTACAGTGTCATTTTGATCCGACTCAAAATCGTTTACGAATCATAATATTGAGAGCCGACGTGTAAAAAATGTGTATTGCACGTTAACTGCACAACGAATGTAAAACTAGCATTGCCTTCTGTAGTATAGCAGAGCGCTGGGCAGCAATATTTAAATGTTCTTATTGAGGTTGATTAGGCAGTGGATGGCTTTAGTTGTAGCCTGACAAACATTTAAAATGCTGATGGAGAATGATCAAGGAAGACGCTGACGTATTATTTGGTCCACAGTTTGCCTTAAATGGCATCATTGACGTCCGGTGTGTGCGTTGCTGTGCCACTTTGAAGTGATTCCTGCCGCGTGTGTGTGTGTGTGTCTCTGGCTGTGGGGAGCGGTAGCGTTGTCGCGGTTAGCGCTACACTGCGCTACGAACCCGGCGACCCGAGTTCGATTCCCGCTCATGGCCAACACCAGTGGCGATTATTTGAATCGGTCTTTAGGCCTCCCCTAGGTCGACTCAACCTCAAAATGAGTACCTGGTGCGGTGTGTAAACATCACCACTTGGGAGACAAAGGCGGCTGGGCGGGCGTGGTGCTGGCCATCCACCCCCTCGTGTACCGTGCCGGCCTTCAGACATGCCCGCTAACAGCACTCGCCCCAATACTCAGCTAAGGCTACACGGGGGAATCTTTGTCTTATTTGCCTTCAGAGGTGATGGACACGTCGGAGGAGCGGCTGGTGATGTGTCAGAGCGGGCGTCACCGGCACGTGCAGGAGGAGAGGGAGCTCATTGACCGCGCCATCCCACAACTCGACTACGGAAAGGTAACGCGCGTGCGACGGTGGTGCGTTGCCTCGTCGCATCTGACCATTCGCTCGTCCCTTTTTCGAGGCCTCGCTCTATCGCTGCGTTTCCATGGGGAATTAATCAAAACGAATCAGACCCCGAGCCATGCCGTGTCATTTCTGGAACAGTCTGGCATGGCTCAAGACTTGTCTCTAAGCACGGCTCTGTGATCCCAACCTCTCCCTGTCCTTTTTTCTCCACAGCCAGCGGGAAGCAATGGCTTATTCTCGAAAGTTTTAGCCAAGTTTCATTTCACGCTTGGGTTAACGCACACTATCCAAAGCCAATACACTGCTTTTGTAATTTTGAAAGGATTGCCCTCAAGCTGACCGACCTGAGAGATGCTCTCGAGGGCGCACGTCTCTTCTGCGGCTGAAGACTATTGGACGATTGGCTCTCGGTGGGCTTGGCAGCGAGGCCAATTTAATTTCTCTTTCTACGAATTCTCACCGCAGCTCATTGCTCAAATGAGCCTCGTCTGTCGGACCAACTAACTCGCGCCGCCGCCGCCGCCACACCAGCAATTCCCACTCGCGCGGCTGGTTCGCGAGCTAAACAAATTGTGTGCAAATACGAGACGTCAGTTCGTACGAGTCCACGGCCACGCGCTGTGTGATTGTGCTGCCCTCGTTGAGCCGCCTGACAATGGACGGTGATTGTTCTCTCAATCGATGCCTGTGGGTCTCTGTCTTACACACACAATTATGTATAAACACACGATTGTGTATATACACACGATTGTATATATACACATACACAATTGTGTATATACACACACACAATGTATACACACAGACACAAGGTCCTTACACCGTTCCAACCTGGTGCTGTCCTCGTGTAATTCACCGTATTTGTAATCTCTCTCTGAATGCGGGGGGTCACTGTTGGTGGAGTTAAACGTGGGGCCTTGCTTTTTTTCCCTCAACGATGCAGGATATGTTTTGGAAACCCATGTGAATAGTCACATTGATTCCAGGAATACAAATTTGTTTTCTAATTTGGCCTCATTACTTCAGATGTGGGATTATACACTCGTGCGATGGGTTGTAATGTTCCCGTTATGCTCGTTAATGCTTGAATCCAATCCACAACATTGAAGGCATTATCATAAATGTGCATTTGAATGTGCAATTTTCTTACAAAATTAATATGCCTCTTTGAAGTTTGACATTTATTTTTGCAATTTTGAGCATAACTCTCTGTATATTATTTTTATGGGCGAGTGATGGCAGAGATGAGCTTTCTGCGCTATGAACCCGGATACCCAACTCCTCAATGGCAAGCAATATCTGAACCTATACAGGATACGGCTACCTTCACCAACCTGCACGAACCAGTATGGTGACGTCTGTGTTCAAAGAACTCCCATCAACGACACGGCATGGAAGTAGCCTTCATCCAGCAGAGGATTACACAGAACCGTACATCAACAATATCAGTTTTTTATTTCTGCATTGTGCATTTCGGATGCCACCTCGACGTACGTTGCTTTTACTGTTACTCGTGGATACCAGGAGAGCAGTATATATTAATTTTGGCGCCGTGATATAATGTGACTGAATTCAATTTCAAAACCTGTCAGATTTCTGTGTATTCAGAGGTTTTACGGGTTCAACCTCTGTCCAGGGTCGACTCGTCCCACTATCCCTCGAGGGCATATAAAACAACTACCACCTAGTCAGCAACGGTTATCTTAGGGGAGGAGTCACCCCGTCACTATAAAAACGTGAAATTTCCACCGCTGGTCCTCGACAGTGAATAGAGATGCAACGAGCGGCCGCGCCCATGCTCGCTTGCGCTGGGGAGACGACGCCAATGTCACCTTGAGCCTTCGCCGCCACCGCCGCCGCGTGTCTCAGACATCACGGAGAAGCCGCGACGTTAATCCGCTGTGACGCAGGGCTTCCACGTGGGCAGCGAGTTTTGGCAGCTGCCCCAGCGCCTCGGAGACAAGCTTGGCGGGATCTCGTTCACGTTGACCCAGACGGAGCGGGGTCAGCCCTGGTCCGTCACTCACGTGGGCAAGCCAGTCAGCACGCAGCGGGAGACAGGTGAGCAGGGCCGTTTGAAGCTGCCCACTTCGCCCTGCACTTCCACGGCCCCCTCCACTCACACTCAGTCCTCGTCGTCATCCCGTGCACAGGTCGCCTTTGTGGAGAGTTGCATTGGAGTAATTGCGTGTCAAATGCGCAATTTGAAAATTGCTTGGAATTGAAGTGTAAAAAAAAACCTCATAACTCTTGTGAGAAAATTAAGCTTACCAGGCTGCCTTTGAAAAGAGATCATTATCTTAATGGCATCTCACCTCATTGAATGTCACTGATTGACATTGAGATTCACCTTCTCTGATCTCATTAAGCAGACAGTTTGATGCAAGTGTGTGGGACTTTAGAATTATCTGAATATTGATTTGTTTCTTCTGTCCTTTTCCCAAGAGAGCAGTATTGGTAGTGCCTCCGCGTGAATGTTTTATTGTTTTCGTCATACGCCATGTACCAACTGGACACGTGGGTGTGAGTCTAGAGGCGTCGTGGTCGTGGGGAGAAGAGGCACAGTGCCTACTGCACTGCAATTTGAACCAGGCCACCTAAGTTGGATTCTCAGCGATGACCAGTACCACTGGGTAGTGTTGTCTGGAGCTGTCCCCTGGGCCTTCCCTAGAATGACTGAGTGAGAGTTGACTGCCTGGTTCACTGTGTATACAAGAGCGCTCGGGAGTTAATGCAGTCAGGCATAATGCTGGCCATAGCATCCATCTGTATGCACGGCCCTACTCGGTGTTCACCAACAACACTTGTCCACCATCAGACGACAGTACCGCCTGTCCATGAGCCATAGAGCCCCGTGCGTGAACTTGAGTTGCCTCTCACTGCCACATGTTTCAATATTTTTAGTCAATTCTAGTTGGCTGCCAAATTCGGACAGCAGAACCAAATAGCCAGGCTGATTTCACTTCCCCGGCTGCCCGGAATTAGTTACATTAGAATTGGGGCCAAGCGGGAATACATCACCAAACACGTTCATCAAAACGTGTTGATGGCGGCAGAAACATTTACATTCAGCATTTAGTTCTGTCAGTAACGTGGACTTGATCTTTACGTTGCGTGTATTTTCTGGGATAGTCTTACTCATGTGGTTTCTGTAGCAACTCAAAGAGTCATTCAATTACAGTCATTGGTTTTTGTTTCTAACCAACTCAAGTTGTTCATCACTCGAGTTTTGGCAGAAATCAGACCAGCTCGAGTTTCATCAAGTCGACTCGAGCTGGCTGTCCATGGACACAGGGCATAAGACTGTCCAGTCTAAACGTACACACATTCTGTGTGTGTGTGTTGTGCTGGCCTGATTGAGTGCCTTCTAACTTTGCTTCCCTCAACAGACCATTAGGCCAAATGGGCAAGCTTTCTTGCTTTATTTATATTTATAGCGCACACATTGTTGTCATTCTAATTCGTATAGGCAGTCTATATCCATCGTGCACACACATGCAAAGAACACAGGGTGTAACCCCTGTAAGATTCCACACGTGCATTTCGATTCGATACCCGCATTTTTACTTGCAGCAAAGTATATGCTTTTAACAGCGGGGACTGCCTGCGGTGCAAAAACGTAGCGGCGCGGGGACAGGTGGCCCATCCCGATTCTGTGTAAAAAAAAAAAATGCGAAGATGCTCTTGGCGACGACGTGGAAAAACGGCACGAGCGCGCGATCGATGGAACCCATCGGCGGTGACGGTGACGTTTCTTCGGAGCGCGCGAGATTAGGTCGTGGCGGTGACGTTTCTTCGGAGCGCGCGAGATTAGGTCGTGGCGGTGACGTTTCTTCGGAGCGCGCGAGATTAGGTCGTGGCGGTGACGTCCACAGCCACCAGTTTGCCATTGTGCGCGTCGGTTCTGAACGAAGCCACCAGCTGCGTTTCAGTTTTGTGTTTCAGTGGGTGACTCTCCGCATGCCTTCAGTTCATCTCCTGACATTATTCTCTGGTTCTGTCTTCGCCGTCGTCATTGCCGCTTGTTCCACTTGCACGACAGCTCATCAGATATTGTAATCGTGTTTGTCATTGATATAATTATATTTGTTATTGTAAAAATGCACAAAGTCCTGCACGATTGTGAAACATTATTTTGACCAACGTCAGTGGTCGGGCGAGGCTTATAAGATATGTATTTGTTTCATTTATTGGGATCCTGCGTGAGGTGAAAGTATTGAATGTAATTTAATGATTGAATTGAAGTTAACAATGTAGGGATTATTGCCGAAAATATTACCGGCATGGGGGTGGTGTTTTTGGCTCATCTGCTGGGTGGCATTGTTGGTGACCTCTGTGACCCCGCTTTTATCGCGGTTACCGTGGTTCGTAAAACGCGCGTTTGAGGAATAACTACCTTGTGAGTGAACGGTCCTTTTCCCCACCGCTGTCCAATTGAGCCAGAGGAAACGTCATCTTATTTACCTCTACCGCAATCGTTATTGATCGGTGATTATTTTCAGAGATGGGGGCCTTTTTGCGGTTATGAATGAAGTCTGTACTGAGAGCTCCATCGATTAAAAAAAAATTGTTGAGTAAAGTGCGTAGCATTTAACTCGACAAATCCTGCCTTTGCGTTATGCCACGTTGCTTCTCATCATCATCACCGTGATCAATGAGCAGATAGCCCACACGTGTCCACTGCACATTTCGTCAATTGTTTCCAATCTCCTCTGCGTTGTGCCAATGTGCCCAAGTAGTGCGCACATCTTCCCGGCACCAATCTCTCATGACGTGGTCATCGTCAAGCCATTCTCTGTGAGCTCTTCCTCTCTTTACGGTTCCTTCCATTTTTTCTCGAACAACAACAACAACAGCACACTTTAGAGTTTCCTGTTCTTGTCCATCATACGCGCGTGTAAAAATAGTGCCACTCTCCTGCCCATCACTGCTCTACATCATCAGGTCGTCTATGAGCAGCCTTTTTATTACTTCTACATTGGTCACTCTTTGGATCCATTTCAGATGCAGTATTGCCTCGATTGCCTCTATTGCCCCTACGTTGGGTTTAACGGCGACTGATGCCGACAGGCAGCGCAAACGGCCCGGTTTTTAACAGACAGAATACTCCAGCTTACATTTGTCTATGGAGGACTGTTGGCATTTACGTCGGTTTTAAATGAGAGTACAAAAAATGTACGGTGCAGTCAGCCATATGTTTCTTGACTAAAAATACAATTGAAGTCTCTCGCCACACACGGCATGAATAACTTCCTTCTTGGTGCAGCGGTTAGTTCAAGGTATTACAAAGCTGATGGCCAGAGTTCGATTCCTAGGCATGGCTAACTAACATCAGTGGCGACTGATATCCGAACTGATCCTCCCTCTCCAACAGCTTCAGCAACCTGCATTGTCCGTCCATTGTGGTAACATTTGGTCAAATAATCCTCATGACCGACATGGCGTGGGTGGGTGGGGAGGCCTTCTTCCAGCAGTGTTCACAAAGGGCTCTCAATTACCATCATCATAATCACCAGATTATAAGATGCAATTTTTTTTGCCTGTAATTTAAAGCAAAATTTGTGGGTGATTCTTATCATCCAGTAGGTGCGTGCATGCACGCGTAACCATATTTGTATGACTTCATTAACACTGCGCATCATTCTTGGGTGCATATTACTATCCGGAGCATTTCATGATCCGAAGAATATGGCATCGGCTATCAACATGTGTACTATACTTGTTCAAACATTTATCTGGAAGAGTGGGCGATGCATTGTCCAAATTTGCCAAATTCTAAGATTGCCCACAATTACTCAATTTGGATTATGCAGGGTAATCATCACACCATATTGGCAGACATGCCGCAGGTGACCCTTGCAAATTAAACTATCCTGAGCTCTTGAGTCCTTACCTGTGTAAACGGAATAAACTGAATGCACTCGAGCACCTATGAAGGCCGGCACGTGTGGCCAACACCACGCCCGGCCGCCTTTGTCTCCTGTGCCTTTGCACAGATTTTTTTTGTCTGAACTCCGAAGTCAGGAAGAGACCCGAGTGGTTGGTCATACGGAAGCTACTGCAGAAAGCTTCGCTGCAGGCCTCGGCATCAGGAATGGTTAGCGAGCATGGCGTTGGCCACCTTGTGATGTTTTTAAATTGACGGTCTGCTCCTTCTATAGACATCGTCGTCATCAGCCGTCGTGAAGCCGCTGCTGGATGAAGGCCTGCCCACAGCCGGTGCCACGGCTCCTGCGAAGCAACAATCCCGCCCGGCACCTGCACATGGGTGCCGGGCGGGATTGTTGCACCGTGCGTATCATTTTAAATAAATAGATACATTCATATACTGGACTTGTCATGATGTGAGGCTGTCATCAGTATACGACCATACGTCATCATGATGTCATCAAGCGCATATTTTTAGAAAACCTGGAGTAACACGTCACTGCTCCATCTGGGTGAGCATTGCACTTCTGTGTGTGCGTGCGTGTGCTGGTGGGGGAGCGGCAGTGTAGTGGTTAGCTCACCGTGCTACAAACCCAGCGAGCCGAGTTGGATTCCCGCCCAAGAATAATTGCGGTGATTTAATTTAGTTTTTTCATTTATTTTATTTTTTACCTACGTGACTTTACCGAAAAAAACAAAGAGTAATAATTGCGGTGGCAAATATTTGAACCGGCCCTGAGCCTCCTCCCTTCGGTCAACTCAGCCTTAAATGAGTACCTACTTCAGTGTTAATACATCCGCACTGGGAGAGACAAAGGCGGCCGGGCGTGGTGCTGGCCACACCACTCCCCGGCGTGCCATGCCGGCCTTCATAGGTGCTACTCGCTAACAGCACTTGCCCCAACGGTTTATTCAAGGCTATACGGATGATTTTTGCTTCCGATAGGATTTGGTGCTGTGCTAAAGGAGGCGCCTTTATTATGATGAGATGTAAAACCAAATCCTTTCTCTGTCACGTGAACACCAAAGATCTCATGACGCACTTCAGTCATAAAAGGAGGGAGGTCACTGAGGTCTCTCTCGCAGCTGGATGCTTCCCTTTGACTAATCGTGTTTTTTTTTAATATAGAACAACTTCCTATATGTGTGGGGGCTGGAATCTCTGCAAATGAGCACTGCACATCTCACTGGATGCATCATTCTACCATTAGAGTGCTTTTTCAATCGCATCGCTAAAGTTCGTGTAAAGCTGTGAATTTTACTCAAGCCAATGACTGGATGCATCAGATAGTGGTGTACGCATTGATATTCACACACTCCATACAATTACACAGTGAAGGATTTACAGTGAACAAAAAACATTCAGAAAAATGCAACCATTCAGCAATGGCCCTATTCACATTTTATGAACACCTTTAAGAGAGAGAAAATTCGTACATCCTCATAATTTTGTAAAACGTTACCATTACAGTATAATAAACAGCTCAGTACAGCCGTTCTTAGCTACATATTTACAAGATATATGTATGAACATTATTTAATTGCACATGTACAGCCCCTATATCAATCAGCCACAGGATGAGGGCCTCCCCGTGCTGATAGTGGGGGTTATTTGACCCATCTTGACCCGGCATGGAGCACAGCACTGCCCTGTGCTGACAGCGTTGCCCCGCAGCAGCCTATAACACCTGTTTTTATGCATATTTGTCTCCCAAATGAGCACTATCCAAGCTCAACCCTAATTTGCTTCCAAGATCTGATAAGTTCAGATCAGTTCCGGGTGATTTTGTCATATATTGAATCCTTATTCAGAATAGATTTTTGGGTCAGATCGCGTAACTAAAATGTGTGTCGTAAACCATCTGCAAGCCGACACCGCCAGTGTATTAATGGTGATCTTAATTGGTTGTATCGGGTGGAGGAGGGTTTACAACATACATGTCACTAATGTGATGTGACCCAAAAATCTATTATGAATGATACCGGTCGCGAAAGCTTACTTGTTAAATATTTATTCCTGTCTGTAAATCCACTGTTAACGTGATAACTCAGGACAATTTCCGCCGATGAATAACGAGCATCCTAGAAATCACACGATGTTGTGCATATGTCACATTATCATCGAAGAATAAGAAACAGGAAAACACCTGCAATCTCAGCGTTTTTTTCAGATATTTTTAAGACTCACTTTCCTTTGTGTACATCGAGTACTTTATAAGTGTCAGCCGTATTATGTGGAGTAAATGAGAAAACTTATTTTTTTCTAAAAACATGGTTAGTTTTCTAAACCCCATGAAGCCATTTACCAGAAGCACAACACATGCTGTCATACTCATGGCCACACGGGAGATGAAAATCAAACTTTGTTATTTACATAAACCCTGTTACTGGTCAACTCCGTTCCACGGTGGCTCAGCGCTACGAGCAAGCGGCTTGCAATCAGGAGGAGGGTGTGAGTTCACATCCTGGTTGGGGGCTGTCTCAGCCCATCATAGCTCCGTGGGGGCCGATAAAATAAGTGCCACTTTGTTAAGTGGTAGTCGAATGAAGAGACTCATCTTTGCCTTAGGAATGGAGAATGTTCATCGCTGGCTCAGGGCTGTAAGAAGGAGAACAGCGGATCGCTTCACCTGTTACAGGCCAACTCCGTTCCACGTTTAGGTAAAAGCACAAAGTGCAAAAAGCACCGGAACGATAGAGTGACCCAGATGTATCCAGCACAAGAGAGCTTAAAAAATAATTAGGCCGCGCCTAATTGGCTGCCAGACTCTTGTGGCACAAAAGGCAAAACGCACGGCTGATGCGCACAATTAAATGTGAAATTGTGCTTTAAAAATGTTCATTAATTTTGACAGGCAATTGAATCCAATAACCAGTTAACGCAGGACGCCAAATGCTTTGCATATTCCATGCAATCACCTTGATTGATGGCATTGCCGATTGGCACGGGGACTGCCCGGCTGTGAGCAGGTGGCAAAGCGGTGAATTCCAGCGTTGGTTGGAGGGCGCGTGCGAATGTCCTCTCTTTGGCATCATTTTGTTTATCGAGCAGCCAGTGCAACTCTTGATTATTACAATGAGCGGCCAGATTGCTTTCATTATCACAGCAGAAGCTCTCCGAATTGCACAATTAACGATGAGTCACAGAGGACCTGAGCAAGCGATGTAAGAGGTGGGGGAGCAAGTGCCCTTATATTTTTTCATCGCGATTTATTTAATTTCAGACAGGTTAATTGCTGTCAGGGCATTTGCCATATTTAATGTTTGTCCTCATTAAATTCTACTCGTATTTGACGTGCTCAAATTTGTGTGATTTACTGTCCAACTGTGTTTACTTTCCACGTTGGAAATGTTTATGTTTTCATCAACAGATCTGACCCGCGTTCATTTCTTTTCATGGTGTCGGCCTCAGAAGGAAATATGCTTTCAGTCGGTCTCTTACACATTGCACTGATCATGTCATTGTTAGTGTTTCGTCTGTGCAGAGAATGATCACGGCTCACGTACAAGCAAGCGCTGCCAACACACATTTAAAGAATTCCCGATTTAGCCCCAGCACGGGCACACGACGATCTGCTCTTGCATCGTGGGGCCCTAATTAAACTCCGCTGCTCGAGCAAAGATCCTCAGGAGGGTGCTCGTTTGAAAAGCACTGGATTCAGTTTTCGCGAAGCCAGCGGTGTTTTTGTGTTACGATAGCATCACAACAAAGTACGAAGCTACCAAGCGATTTCTTCTATTTGTAAAGAATTCGTTGTAATTTTAAATCATCCTGCCATCTGCTTGCTTTTCGCTTTCGTACAGCAACGTATAAGTCCATGTCCAGGCCTGACAGCCACAGGACAGCATTGGGACAAGCTGAATGGATGTTTTCATGGATGCCACCGCTGAATTCACGAGGTTCACGTTCTTTTACAATGTGGTCCCCAGGCTCTCATGTAATACTCGCGATGAAGCTTCTGCACACACACACACGGTTGGCTGTGTGTGTGACCCATTAATTTGTTTTTCTTAACCTGTCTCCCAGTTACACGCAAATGTTAGAGCGTGCATCAGAAAGCATCAACGCCCGTCGACAAGGTTGTCCTTCGGTTGAGTGCTCCGCTTGTCAAAGACCGTAACTTTGACATTTAGAGGTTATTTGAACGTACTGCATTTTCAATTATCCCACCATATTATGAGCTGTTTGGCGTATATTTATTGCCATTTCAAATGAAATTGCACCGCAGGCATTTGAACAACGCGTGCGACTGTTAAAGGTCACCCGCTAATTAATGTGAATATTCAATCCTTCCTGGCAGCCATTTATCTGATGTTAACATCAAACAACTGGTATCATTCACCTGGACACATTGCGGCATTAAGAGCAGTGTGCTGAATCCGAAATAAGAAAACCAGTTCTTTACAAATTAATGACGCTTTGCACTAGTTTCATTTTTGAATGCTATCACGTAATAATGATATTATGTACTGATCCATGAGACCCTGCACACACTTTATCAAGAGGATCGGGCATCGGGATGTTTGGACATTTCCACTAATGAGGAGCGTTTGACCTTTGGAATGAAAACGGGTTACTTGGAGAAAGTCCCCGTCGTTAGAGAAGACAACAATAATATCCTTTACAGTCAGGAGCAACTTTTGCATTACAGAGCCCATGACGCTCCTGTACAGCCCAAGTCTAGAACTCCTGCTATTATTTACTTATTAATTTCAATAACGCGCCGCACAATATTCGCTCGCTCTGGAAGCGAGAGCACGACTTGGAGGCACGGGGAGGAACCACGGACTCAGCGGCGAGCCAGCGCGAACAACAATTGCCCAAGCTCTGTGGCCGTCTATATATTAAGGTGTTATCAGCCAAATTAATGAGTGTTTCCAGATATTCCTGGGCTGTCTTCCCTCCAAGTGCCCACAACACTGGATGGACATCCAAACTATGGGCACAACATTCGGGTAGCTCCTCAGCACATCTCTACGAGGAACACAAGCAAGTAATTACGTACATGACCAACCACTTTATAGGCTGTTGGGGACAAATTATATTGGTATGGCATTCTGTGGGCGGGGACACGACCACCAGCAACACGCTGCTTGCTGCTTGTTGTGGGGCGCCACGGTAGCGAGATGTTAACTCCCTTGCCCGGTGTGCAGGAGGTCGTGGGTTTCATCCCGGCCCTGACGCCTGTATATTTGGAGTTTGCATGTTTTAACTGAGGTCGCGGTGGATTTTTCTCTGGGTCCTCTGGTTTTTCCCTCCACATTTGGCATCATCACGCGTATAGAGTAATTTGGCTGCAATACATTTCCACGTGAAAAGCCATTTCGTTTCGTTGAGCTATCATTTGTGGCCAAGTGTCTTCTGAAAGAGAGCTATATAGCTCAGTGGGCCTTACCTGGTAAAATACAAATAGCTTAGTTTAACTACTATCCAGGCTGCTCAGCTTCTGTGATCAAACAAGAGTGGCGAGAAGTAAGTGATGAACGGGCTACATAAAATACCTTAAAATAGGCTGGCATTAATAATGCATGTACAAAGAAAGCCGTGTTGCTCTTTCCAGGCGTATGTACGGTTTTTTTTCCAGCGAGCTAAACACTACTCCACATTGGCAACTCCTTAAAGTTCTGAAGTACGGGTTCATCTTATAAATAAGACACGTATTGCGTCTGCAGGCGATGCATCATCAGTGCGTACGGCACGCGGGTGTGTGCCTGCACTCACCCGCTGGCATGGAGGAATGATATGCCCAGGTGACGGGTGATGACGCATAATCTGAACAGAGGTTAAAGTAGTGTCGCATATCTGCTCATACATACGTGTTTAACGCCAACACCATTTTTTTGCAGCGCCGCATTAGCGTCAGAGATTCGGGCACCAATTCCTGTGAAATACGCGAATGTGCGTAATTAGGTGACTGCTGTATAACGGATCTATCTATAGCGATGTAACTTTATAATATATATTATTACTATATCCGTGAGCTTATTCAATTCTTGCCGTGCCATTTAAATTATTCATTGATGTACCGGGACGGGAGGTGTGAAGGCACCGCACGATGTATCATTCCAGGTTTGTGCTCGTGAGATGGTCATTTTTGAATATTTTACTGTAATGCCTCAAGGGTTCTGGCTGTACTGCTGGACTATTCCACGTATATAACACGCTCCATTGTAACGCATTTTTTGGGAAATGTTGTATGATCTCATTTGTACAGTTTCGTCACTAAATCTCTTATCTATCAATTGACAACGGCTATTTTTCGGGAGTGTTGGCCAGTGGCGTGTTATTATCGTGTCTACGTCGGATGAAACTCGAGTTCCCGGAGAATAACCCACGCGTTCGACAGGAGAACTCTCAAACTCCACACGCCTATGGAAAAAATAATCCACAACTGCCCTACTGCCTCCTGCCACGGCCACCCCCGTTCGTTACTCGGCATGTGGCATCTCGAGCAAATCACCGTGGCTCTTTCTCGACGTCATCCTTCTCCACCGCGTTTCAAGTCCCCAGAGCCGTACACAGGGGTGGGGCAGGTGGGCCTCAGATCCGCGGGGGCCTCACAAAGTGCTGAGGGATCCATCTTCTTGGTTCTTTCGGTAAAGTCACGTAGAAGGGAAGTAATAAAATAATAAAAATAAAACAATAAAATAATTCTCACGACGTTTAGGCCACAACGCAAGCAGCCGCCCTCAGGTTAAAACCAGGTCTGTCGAGGCGACAACGTCTGAATGAAACAGCACACGCCTCGACAGACCTGGTTTTCACCTGAGGACGGCTGCTTGCGTTGTGGCCGAAACGTCGTGAGAATTATTTTATTATGTTTTATTTGTATTATTTTATTACTTCCCTTCTACGTGACTTTACCGAAAGAACCAAGAAGATGAATCCCTGCAGTCACGAAAGCTTTAAATCGAAATGCTGAGGGATCATCAAATGAATTTTGCCTTAGGCCTCAAAAAACCTTTTGGTGGCTCTTCTAGCCACGGCATCCATAACAGACACCGCACTCAGCGGCTCGAACGTCCTTTGTTTGCAGGGTTCACGAGGGTCTGTACTTATCGGCATTGCCAAGAGCATCGTTTGAGCCGCGGTGATGGGGGTCTCATTGTCCTATTAGGCTGCGGAGGTGGCGGTGGTGGATCCCTGGCCCAGGAGCGATTTCACAAGACGTGGGAGCGCAGCGAGTACTTGCAGCAGCGCAAGCAGCAGCTGTGGGACGTCCTGCGCGAGCTGGACTTCAACCAGCCGGCGAGTGCATCCCATTCTGCCTGCACATCCCGCACACTTTCCTCCTCCTTCGTGCTATGGAGAGATGTGCGGTCGTCTGAGTTCGTGTTTAGGGTATATATTCATAGTCTTTGGGTCTTTCGGTAAAGTCACGTAGATCGAAAAATAATACAAATAAAGTGAATAAATAAATAAATAAAATAAAAATAAACAAAAACCACTAATGTAGACTGTATCCTGGTTCTTAACCTCGGTGAGTATACTGACAGTCTATAATGTAGACTGTAGCTTGGTTATTAAGCTGGGTGAGTGTACTGGCAGTCTATAATGTAGACTGTAGCCTGGTTATTAAGCTGGGTGAGTGTACTGGCAGTCTATAATGTAGACTGTAGCCTGGTTATTAAGCTGAGTGAGTGTATTGTTTTTTTCTTCTTCTTGGTTCTTTCGGTAAAGTCACGTAGAAGGGAAGTAATAAAATAAGAAAAATTAAACATAATAAAATTATTCTCACGACGTTTCGGCCACAACGCAAGCAGCCGTCCTTGCGTTGTGGCCGAAACGTCGTGAGAATAATTTTATTATGTTTTATTTTTATTATTTTATTACTTCCCTTCTACGTGACTTTACCGAAAGAACCAAGAAGATGAATCCCTGCAGTCACGAAAGCTTTAAGTCAAAAGTGTATTGTTTGTTTATTTTTTAATCACTTTATTTTTATTATATTTTTTATATCTACGTGACTTTGCCGAAAGAACCAAAGAATATGAATTCCTGCAGTCACGAAAGTTTTAAGTCAACTTTTAGGGTATATATTATTGACACTGCAGGGGCGAGGTATGTAATTACATCACGGGATCGTGGTGGCTTTGGGAGGTCTTCATCCAGCAATGGATTGACCATGGCTGATGATGATGATTTATAGACCGCAGTGCAATGCCCTTCAGTCAAAAACATTGAGGAGTTGACAATTATACACACAACGTCAAGGTGTCTTCACACTATGATTTTTAACGAGTGGCGTTTTATTACTTAATCAAATTGGAAGCCATCAATACCTTAGTCAATGAACCCCATTTACTACCAAATGAGAGCCCATCGAGATGCAAGACTGTTTTGCAAAGGTGACCTGGGATAGATTATACAAGGTGCTCAGGTTTGAAGTCAGAATTAAAAAAACTCTCAAAGATCAACAAATATAGAATGGTACAATTTAATGAAGTGCAATTACCAGTGTTAACATTGTTGACTTCCCCTGAAGCTGTCGGCCGACCAGCTCTTGTATACACTATTACTGCAGCTTTATTATCATTGGTGTAATCGCATATTCCTGGAAAAAGTGGGTTGTATTGTAGGATGGCCAAGAGGACCCACACTGCCCCCAGCACCCAGTGTGCCTTTACGTAATAAATAAACAGACAATCCGCCTGCTTCCGATATCTCCACTTCCACATAACAGGAGTTAAACACATTTTCAGCAAAATAACCTTTAACACAAACTAATGATGAATATAGAAAGACAAATTAATTATTATTCGGTCTGTTTTGTGCTCAACTAGGACTTGCATCTCATAGAGAGGCTCCTTATAAACACCAACATTGGTTCAAGCAACGTTGCCTCTGCTCATGAGACACTGAATGTCACCGTCTAGGGTCAACAGAACACACAAAGCTCATCATCAATACATTCTGAAACGAGTGCTATGACTGACAGACTGCCAGGCTGACAGGTGGACGAATGAAGTTTGATGTGTACATATTGGTGTACATGGTCCTGTGCAGGACATCGATGGTCTGGAAGTGCTGGGGACATCACAGCCTTTCTCGTCCACGTCTGCGGAGAAATTCCCCACCCACGAGGAGATCCTGGAGGCGCAGACGGAGGAGGAGCGAGAGAATGAGTAGGGGCCACTGCGTGTGTGCTTGCCTGTGCATGTTTGCGTGAGTGGGGAGCGCTACGTTGCACTACGGAGCCGGCGACACGAGTTCGATTCCCGCTCACCGCTTATAATATCAGTGACGATGATCGGAACTGGTCCTGGGCCTCCCCGAAGTCGACTCAGTCCTCAAATTAGTATTTGGAGCGGTGTGTAAATATCGCCACTTGGGAGACAAAGGCGGCCGGGCGTGGTGTTGGCCACCCACCCCCTCGCGCACCGTGCCAGCCTTCATAGGTGCTCTCTAACAGTACTTGCCCCAACAGTCTGTTGAAGGCTATTCTGGGGTGCAAATGTATGTGTGTGTGTGTGCACCAAATCTATTTACCACTCTATTTAAAATTGTGTGAGATTATTTGATTAATTTCCGTCTTTGGGAGATTAATGATTATTACTATTCAAGGCAGGGGGCGAGGAAATCTAAATGTCTGCAGGAGCTCGGTGGATGATTATATCACAGGGTTGATAGACGTGGTGGCGGCTTTCATCCAGCAGTGGATTGACCATGGCTGATGATGGATGTTCAAGAATGGGATTGTAGTTATGTTGGTGTCGTTTTTGTAATTTCATTTGTGATAAGAGTTCATCGTCGTTACGTTTCACAAACGGATTTCATTCATAAACTTGGCAAGAACCTACTGAGACAAAGGTCTGCATTGCAAGGGTTTCCAAACTCCCTTTCGCAGCAGCTGACGGAGTGCCATAACAACGGAATTTTTCTACCGTTGTTTCATTTTAACAGTCGAACCTTTCCAGAACGATCCTGCGGCGGTCTGAGCCCCTGGTAGGGGCTGCCCAAACGGTCAGTCGTCCCCTCGAGTCCCCACCTCGTGAGGGTACGGCCAGATGTAGGGTCTCCGCGTAAACCAGACACGGATATTAAAACACCGCGGGGTGGGTGGATATTAATTCTGAGAATGATGTGTATGGCGGTAATGAAATGGACAGTTTAATTAAGCATTATGTCACAGGAAGGCTAGAACAAACCTGGTGCTCATGCATAAATGCATGATGGTGCTTACGTCACCGTTGCACGCGTGTGCGTTTGTTTATGCATTTCGTTTTTTAATGTAGTCTGGGAACACTTTATCTTTGTCTTTATTAATTCAATGGCTCATTAGTTTGTTAAATTACGCTTTTTACCCATTTATTTGGATATGTAATCCATTTTAAAAATCTCAGTTTATATTTGAGTTGAAAAATGTTTGGTTTACAATTACAGTACATATATTTTTGTATTTATGTAGCACCTAAATGCAACCATGTCTCACAATGCTATCAAGAACATTGGGACATAGACAGCCTGGGTGTAGAATGAAAGAAACAGTCATGGGTAGAAGAAAACAAGATTGTTTTTCGAGCCTACACTTAAATGGTTGCCCATCACCTTTCATCCAGCGGCACAGAGGTAAGACTTCTTTATTCAACATTGTTTGTGTTTTCTGTTTAGTCGCATAATCTAACCGATAATGTAATCGGGAGAGCGATCGATTATTTCATAATCTGACAGCCCAATTTGAAAACGGGAAGGCAAAAGGAGTTGGGTTGTCTTTGCGTCGCTGCGGTGTGGATCGGTCTTGTTAATTAACCCTTTCCCGTTCCAATGGCGTGCGTGTACGTCATCAGTCTTTCTTCAGATTCCGTTCATATCGAAATGGAACTGGAAGAAAAAATAAAATAACTTTATTGGTACCGAGGCTCCCACAAAGCAATGCGAGAGGGCGTGCGGCACAGTTTGGCGCCAGCTACCATAGAGTGCGGTCGTGTCGCTACAGTTCTCTGCGGTGAGTACAATGTCTTTAAAATCAACGGCGCTGATGCCTCTCTAAATAAAATTAACGCTGAGACGCTTGCGCGTTCTGATATTCAGCGGTGAGCGGGACACCACCCAGCCTGCAACTTGCAGTTGTCTCGGACCGGGAAAGGGTTACTGAACTATTGTCGTCGTCTTGGGATATATCAAGAGACCTCCTCACATTCTGAATGTTGCATTATACATGTGTAGTGACACCGCGCTGACTGCTGTACAGCAGCTGCAACTGCAGGTGGACACTTAGCGCACACGCCATCAAGCATATACAGATGCTCACCCGTTGTCGTTGTCAGGAGGGCGTCCCACGCGACGAATTCTCTGTGGCACTCGGAAACTCCTTCCTGGGCTGCGGTCTCCTTCCCCCTCCTCCTTCCCTCTTCCCCCGTCTTAGTCTTCTTCTAGGACCGTCAGCTCGGACGGGACTTGTTGAGCATAAGGCCGTGGTGAGCTTCACACTTGCTCCATCAAGAAGTCCTTCAGTGGCGATCCGCTTGCATGGACGCAACGTCAGAAAACAGTGCGAAGCAATTTCTCAATGGAAGACTGCATGAACAACTCAGCTGGCTGATACTCAAGCTCATCTGGCGCTCAGAGCTATTGAGACCTGTAACTTCAGGGCAGTTGGATAGAGTGGATAGTAACAATAACAAAGACAATTAACAATACAAGTAAAAACAATGGAATAGCACACTGGTTGATAAACAACTGGGCATCTCTCCATGTATCTTTACTAATAGTGGTAGAGTGCTGCAGATATGGTACGTAAAATGCGCTTTCAGTTCCTGCTGCAATACTCATTTTTACAACAATATCCAGAGCAGACTGAATCAATGCCATCTGTTCCAACATGCTACTTTTATAGCTAACTGAGACGGAAGTTGCATAATATACCCATACATGTTATAGATGTATTAACATAAAATATGTAATGTGATGTCTGATGCAAGACATTTTTTTTTTTTAACACAAAGGGACTGGTGTTGCACACTTCACATAAAGTATAATTTATGAATTACACTGTCCCTCTAATTCCATTTTATAATCATAATTAATCTTTGAACTGAACACATTCGTAAACAACGACTTTGAAGTGAAAATATGCAATAAATGACGGTTTGGTCAATGATGCTTCTTCATAGACGCATAACTAGTGATGAGGCCAGACAGGTAGAGGAGTTAATTATGCTTTCTAGAGCACCGTAATATGGCAGGTCCATTACACAGGCGCTGAACAAAACGCACAAACATCAAAGATTCGTCACACGCCCACTGAGGTGAGATGCAAAGGTAGTGCCGCTTGTGGCGAGTGAAAGGCCGGGTTGTGAGTGAGATTTTTAATGGCGTCGGCAGTGTCTCAGCGGCTCGAGAGCGCGGCGTGGCAAGGGCCGTTCCACAAGCACGTGGGCCGAACATCGCCGTTGTCGTCGCTGCACCCAGTTGGCCGCGCGCAGCAGACCTCGGGCCACGTCTGGACTTGTTGTCGGACAGAAGTTGCCCAATTACTAGGTCGGCGGGCAAAGTTTGCGGGACCTGCGACCGACGTGGTCAAGCAATTCAACTTCGCAGCGTCGCTCGCGACTGACTGTAGGCACTGTCCGAGCCGGCGTTGAGGCGCCCCGGCCAGCTGACAGTTGCGGTCGTCAACTCTGGAGACGACAATCAGCAGTTCACTCCAGTCTTGACGGCTTCAATGGACAGCGCTTTCACGCAGCTGTTGATTCGCTGCAGCCGAAAGAAGCACCTGCTGACCTTCATGCGGGCTGAATGAGAACTTCGAGGCCAGTATCACGCCGAGGTCACGGACTGACAGCGGTGGTGTGATAGACGCGCCGGTGAACATGAGCGGGGCCGTGCTCAGTTGCTGTTGAGGATGAGCAGTGGGACACGACATTTTAGAAATGTTTCCTGACGAACAGTTTTTAAGTTGGCATATGATTCTCTGAGACTCACCCACTCCAGGGAACAACATCCAACAATTTGCAATCTTGCAGATTTAAGTTACCGGCCCGGGGAGAGGACTCCACTGTCCCCAACACACGTCACGCTGAATGCCAATTATTCACCATAATTACACCCCCCCCCCCTTCTCCTCGAGAGTGTATTTTTCCACAAGTGGCATTGTTTCATCAAGACAGCACGTTCCATGTTCACTTCGCCGTACACACCATATTAACATATGCGCTACCTTAACGTATACCACTTAACACACTGCAGTTAAAGTTCAGCCTTAACATTTTACAAAAAGGCATGCACACTGCACTTGCTTGCCCTCGTCTTGAATATCGTGACTTTCTCTCAGCAGGGTCCTGCCAAGTTCTCAGAGTAGTAGGGGGCAATGACTGCTAGATGTGTAATACCAATTTGGGTAATTTTTCAAACTTGGCAAATGTGGACTAGGATACCAAGCTGCCAGGCAAAACAATAGCCGACTCTTGTGAACCACGTCAGGGATCTTTAATGTCCACTCGTGAAACGGACGGCACCTCGCACGGTATTTTTTGTAGAATGCACCCACAGGTTTGATCATATAAGAATATAAGAATAGGTTTTAACCTTTCTGGCAATAAAACAGGAGGTGTTAAGATGTTAAAACATCAAACAGAAACCTTTTGCAAGGAATCCTGTCACTGCATTAACCACATATTCTTGTGGTGAACATGCAAACAAAAACACGCTCTAGTAGTATATGATGATGCATTGTCTTTGACACGGATTGGTCCACACCAGAGGCAGCTTTCTTGAGAGCCTCGTCTCACACAGTGTTAGACCAGAGGACGCCAAAAGGCAAACAGCACAGAGACAATGCCACTGTCAGCATATTGAGAGCTCAGGGTGAGCAGCTACATCGTGGCGGCCGCTGGAATCGAACCGTGAACCTCTGCAACGTGCGGCGGGCAGCGTGTTACTGGTGCTCAGGTCACCGTCCACAGAATGCCATAACAACATAATTTGTCCCCAACAGCCTATAAAGTGGTTGGTGTTGTACGTAATTCATTGCTTGTTGTTCCCCGTAGCGATCCACTGAGGAGCTACCCGGATGTTGTGCCTCTACCCATCATTGGGCCGTCCATCCGCTTCTGTGGGCAACCGGCGCGCTGGACTGGTGCGGAGCCCATCCACGAGGTGACGGGTGTCACAAGAAACAAATCGCAGGGTTTCTAGAAATATTTTGTGCCAAAATTGCAAACGTAATGAGGAGCAGCAATGCTTACGGTTCATCACATCGCCTTGCCAAGCAATGGCAGGCACAGCATTCCCGTCCTTCTGAGAAGACAAGAAGTACAACTCGATAAGCAGTTCGGAAACCTGGTATGACGTGCAGAACATAATCATTATCGGGGGAAGAGTGCTCCACAAGCCTGGCGATACAAAGCAGCACAACACTGCACACCTTGCCCCAATCTCGTCAGATCTTAGATGCTAACCAGGGTTCAGGGTCGGTTGGTACGTGGACGGGTGACCTCCAGGGCTTGTCAGGTGTGGCGGGGTGTGGCCAGGTGATTGCGTGTGTTTGTCACATGACAGTCAACCTCATGTTTAAAAGTGTTATTGAGGCAATGTGCCGGCCCGATACATCGCATTGTGATGCACGTATACACCGTCAACGTAAGCCAAACTGGTTATGAAAAGCAGGGGATAGAAATAATTTCAAACTCATGATTAATTCCCATTGCTGGAATTTTGCCAAATTAAGCATAAAACATTAATTTAACGTCGTGGTTTTTTTTATGCAGTCATTGCGGACTGATCTGAGACTATCTGCTTGGCATCCCAGTTTAATCACAGGCGTCTGTGTGGATTTGAACCCACGATCCCAGCGGTACCAACTGGGGGACACCATTTTAATTTGAAATACAAAGGTGACTCTAGGACAGCGAGAGCTGCTCTTCACAGCCACAGGCACCCATGCCAGGCTGCCCACTTACGCACTGTGGGTGCCGCCACTGCCGCTGCTGCGGTTGCTGCTTGCGTGCAGGATGAGCTGGGAATCGCGGCGCGCATCACGTTTGAGGCCCTGGCCGGAGAGAAAGCCACCTCCTACCTGGAGGTGGTCAATGATGGCACCACCGCCATTTACTACGAGTGGGAGCGCCTGGTGCAGCCCGGGAGCTTCCCCAACGGCCACGCCAGGGCCCACGTGCAGCGCTTCTACTTTGACGTGACCGGTGGTATGTGTGTGCGTGCACGTGTGTCCACCTCTGGGTGATTCCCACTCAAGGCCAACATCGGTGGCGATTATCTGAACCAGTCCTGGGTTGACCCAGCCTCCGAATGAGTAGCTAGTGTAATGTGTAAAATATCGCCACTCGGGAGACAAAAGCGCCCGGCCATGTGCTGTGCTGGCCGCACAAACCCATCGTGCGCGTGCCGGCACTTCAGCCTCCATAGGAGTTCACGATCGGCACATCCCTAACAGCCTGAAATGGTGTACGGTGATGTGCGTGTGCGTACGTGTGAGAGAGCGTGAGTGAGCGTGTGTGTTTTGACAGTGGGATGCACAGGTGGTTCATCTGCCAGTTAACTAATAAAGTTAACCTATAACACCTGGGTTTGTCCAGTGACCTCCTGCCAGTGAGCCATTGACACTTCACGTGGCCTCAAAGTGCACCTTTGCCTGGACACGTGCGTTGTGGTTCAGGGAGTGGTGGCGTATTGGTAAGCATACTGCGCTATGAACCTGGTGACCTGAGCTCGATTCGTAATCAGAACTCGTTCTGGGTTTCAGCCAAGCCTGAAGTAAGTCCCTTACACGGTATTTAAGCACCTTACACGGTATGTAAACATCAGCACTGGGGAGACAAAGAACAGATGAGGGAGGAAAAATACAAACTTGTAGCTATTTTCAAAACATAATTTATAACACATCCAGATTGTGTTCTGAATTATGTTTTGTAAGGAATCCCATACCCATGTGAGAATAGGCTCTAAGGAAAGCTGTCTCGGGTGTGGACCAATCAACTTCAAGGACAGTGCATATATTATCAGAGTTATGTTTTTTGTTTGCATTATGGCTGCAGGTATTGTGGTCTATGCAAACATGACTCCTTGTAAAAAAAGGTGTCAGTTTTGTTGCCAGATAGAAGGGTAAAAAAACAATTATCAATTTCATACCTGTTTTTTTAATAACAGTATGCAATATTGCTCCACGCGTGCGGAGCACGGTACATGCGCTTCGCATTTCATCGGCCGCAGAGGAGCGATCGCGCCTTTCCCTTGCTGGCTTCGCGTCTCGCCGTGGCGCGCGTGCAGGGGTCGCTCTCCCCGGGGCCACGCTGCTCGCGCCCTTCACGTTCAAGTCGCCCTCGGCAGGGATCTTCGGCGAGCGCTGGCGGCTGCGCACGCGCCCGCTGCTGCTGAGCGGCGCCGCCCTGCAGCTGACGCTGCGCGGGGTGGCGCTGCACGAGGACCGCACGGCGGCGCGCAGGGACAGCATCGAGGTGAGCCGAGCTCCGCGTGCTCATCGGAGCAGCGCAGAGCTCCGATCAGCGCAGGTCGGCTACGTACGGCGGTGCGGAAGAAGAAGTTCGACGTGCGGCGCGCACGTGCGGGGCTGTGGTGGGGCCGCGTTGAGCCGGGACAGCCCAAAGTGAACCAGAACGTGCCAATACGCGAACGCAGGCCGGGAATGATCCGGGATAAGCTCGAAGAGCCCGGGATGAGTCGGAATGTGCCGGAATGAACTGGAGCGATCCAGAAAAAAATCGTCTTGAGACTCGGCGAAGATTTTCTTTGTTTGATGACTGCTATCATTAATAGTGTCGCCTGTGACCAGTTGTCCTGGAATGTGTCTGCTCAAATCTCGGAAGCCAAGCAGGGTTGGGGTGGGATCGTGCTTTGTAAAGACGACTGCTATGCACAGACAACTTGTCAGAGACCTTCAGGGGCTCTGTAGTGGGCAGCAGAGGTCAGTCCAGCAAAATCCATTGTCCTACTGTATTTCTGTGCTCTGACACCTATGCTCTGTCTTCATCAAGGTGCACTGACCAGCGTGGTGAAGTATGGTCAAATAGCCCCCACGAACTGCACGGTGCGGGGAAGCTTTTATCCAGCAGTAGATTGGCTAAACAGCTGTGTATGTGTGAACGCAATCGACGTTATTATTTTTGTTTTAATTTAGTTTTTTATTATTTTTAAATGTTCGAGTAAGTATTAATGTCGCACCACACCAATTACTCCTAGATATAAAAAAAATCCCTACGCCCGTGTGGCCTTTCCTCCCGACCACTGCGCGACACCTGCGGCCCCATGGAGAGCCAACCTGCAGAGGCCTTTATGAGAGAATAATGTCTCCAGGGGTGTCCATTCTGCCGAGACATCCTGCCTATTGATGAATCAATGAAGAGCATCAATGTGTCTCATCATGCGAGGATCCTGTTAACTAAATTGGATGGAGATCGGTTGTTGCCGCTGTTAAACGCGTCTGGCATTTTGTTCACATTGCACGGAAAGTATGTCACCGTGGTTCCTCTTGACGGGTAAAAATAATGACGAGAATAATTGTACAGACCTCTGTCAATCCACCGTTGGATGAAGGCCCTCCCCACCCACCGTGCCAATCACAGGGCCCGTTTGGCCACACGTCACCATGCTGCTCCGGGGGCAGGTTGGCAAAGGGGGCCCTGAGACTCGTTCATTATCACCCGCCCATTGATACTCATCCTGGTCAGGAACCAAACTCAGGTCACCGGGTTCCATAGCGCAGGCAGCTAACCACGGTGCCAGTGGTCCCCTAACGGGTACGTTTCTGCATGTATTTAAAAGAGGCGTTCTCTATTACAATTAGTTTCTCATTTTCCTTTGGCAGGGGCACCAATCTCCATATAAAATATTGCATTGCATTGATGCCCATCACTCGGTGCAATCTCAGCAGCTGGTGCTAAGTTTACTGACCTAGAGTGTGTAGTGTAGCGTCCATGCAAGCGTTTGTGCCTATGTTTTATCTTGAATAAGTGGGGTTAACTTCCTGCATGTGGACGCTCATGCGTCATAGGGCCGTGAGTGCACCCACGTGAATCACCGAGAGGCCGCTGGTTCAGGAGCCCCTGTGTGCGCGCACGCCGTACTCTTGTGCCTGAAAGCTGAGTGCCTCTGGGCCGAATGCTCGACGGAGCCGTTTAGCGATGCTCGCAAGCCGCGGGTTGCTGCATTAAAGCGCTTTTGCCGAGCTGAGCTTGCGTGCGATTGGTCCGCACGTGCCCACGACACGCGGACGCAATTTCGTTACGGCAAGTGGTGATTGCTCAATCATGGTACGAATGCGATGGGGCCGTATTGCATTATTGTGCATTAATGCTGCGTGTCTCTCTCTATAATCAGCTTTTAATGCGGTTTTAGCGCTGCGCTGATAGCGTTATCCGCACCATACTGAATCCGTGCTTACAGCGCCCAAGCAAATTATGTCCCAATTTCCACGGTGCAGGCTGCGACGGTGCCACAGCTGCCGAGACCACGTCGGCGCAGCGCTTTCCGTGCGGCGTGTATGCCGCAAAGGTCATGCACTCCAGTGCTGGATTATAAAAACGCCTTCTCTGGGACTGACTTCAGATGCCTGCGCTCCACACAACATAAACAATGCCTTCTAAAGCCAGCCATGCGCAGGGATTTAGGAAGTGGTTTTGAAATGAAAGCTATTTTGGAAAAAAAGTTCACTCGCCCCTTCTTTATACATGTCTGCCGATATTTGGAGACGATTGAGCCAAGCCCAGAGATTGTGGGTGGCAGTGAAATGAGGGCCACACAAGCGTGACAGGGTGTGAAGAAACACAGTCGCCAGTATGGGGCAAGAGTGAGTGTTTGACTCAGAGATGTAAGGGATTCATGCTGGGCGTGCTTTTCTTATATGAGCGGCATAAAGCTCGTGCTGCTGTGGATGTCAGGTTACGCGAATGGCATCGTTTAGTGTCGTACGGTACGTTCCTTGGAAGATTTGCATGAGCAGATTGATCTTTGAACCAGAGGAGTCGCTGCTTGCGAGCTCAGGTGATGGGTGAAATACACTGAAATCTTGCCATGAATCGGTGAAATGCATGTTTTAATACATTAAATACATACTCTTTGGTTCTTTCGGTAAAGTCACGTGGGTATAAAATAAAATATATCAAGGCGTTTCGGGCGCAACACAAGCGTCCGTCATCAGGTGGGAAAGATTTATTTTCTACCTACTTGACTTTACCGAAAGAACCAAAGAGTATGGATTCCTGCAGTCACGAAAGCTTCAAATCAAAATTAAATACTGTACAATGCAAAGTTTTTTTAGAATTAATATCCAACAACGATAGAGCGCAAGGTTTCTAGAAACGAGCAGAGCACGTGGTGGTTTGACACGCCCAAAGGCCTCAGTCTCACACGCGCTCCATAGTGGTGACCTTACGCTCTCTCTTTCTCGCTGGGTCTGGCTTTGAGAGCTTTGTCTCGGCTGTGTTTGAATGCAAGCTGTTCAATGTTTAAGGGGGGTCCAAGCCATGGTTAGTCCTAGCCGCCCGCCACCTACGGGATCGAGCCACATGTTGATAACAAGTCCTGGTCAATCTTACTCGCTTGTCTGGCGTGTTGGTGCTCTCGCCATTGAGGCGGTGTTTCTTTTGCACGATCAATATCTCGATTCCTGCAGATGTTGCGTGACGCGGAGAGGCATAGCCAGGACGCGCTGTCTACTGTAAAGGTGACATCACAGATCACACGGCATGTTTTGTGCTGTGTGTTCTGTCCCATTTTCAGAATTTGAAAAATGACCCGCAATATGATGAAAAGCTCATCGTGATTTTGATGGAATTTTTAAATTAGTCTTGAGTCTTAGTGAAACTTTTTTTGGGTAATTCGGATGAGGTGATCGATCATCTTTGCCATCTCCGGTTATTGATTCTGCAGTCACATTCCTTCTTTCTCTCTCTTGCCACCACCGCCAGGTTAATCTGGTTTCACCTTGTTGTTGTTTTATCGATGTCCTTAGCAAACCCTTCTGCAGGCAGTCTTGTGCCTGGTCATCTGTGTATTGGCTTCCATTTGTATGACAATGTTGACGAGCCCATTCTCACCATGTGTCCCACCCACTTAATAATTTTCTTCCTGATAACGTCAATGGTTTTTTTGTTCGGTTTCTAACTAATGCATCGGGGCGTTTGTCTATTTAAGTGGTTCAAAGTGGATTTGGACACCAGTTATTCTCACAGACATCTCGCCTATGTTCAAGGGCCATCATTATTCAGCTTTATGAATCTCTGCCACGTGTTGTATAATGAGGACTTCCACTTTCAATTTAACTTTCATTTTCATTTCATCATCATGCTGTAAACAAACAAACTTCTCTCAAAATCTAATCTCACTTCCGTCTTTATTTTCTGTACCGCCGCAGAGATAAATTAACCTGGGGCACCTTTCCTATGTGCCTTGCTCCGTCGTCTGTATTTGTTGTTCTGGACCATATCTGCATGCTGCTCTCACGATCATTGTCTCAGCCTTTCCCATTGTTATTCCCCAGTCCACTCTCCTCTTCTGACACAGCGGTGCATTCCACGAGCTAAAACATTATTTCAGCTATCAGTACCGTCTCGTCGGCAAATGCCGCACACTGTGCATTTACGTCATTGATAGAAATGCCTGATTGCATTCCTCTCTATCGGCCCCCGTATGTAATCTAATACAATGTTAAACAAAGTTGCCGATAGGATCTCAGCCTTGTCGAAGGCCTGTCAGTGTCACGGGCTTTAAAAGGACATTATCATTGCAGGCATTGATATGCAATTGAATTTAGATGTTATACGAATCCAAATTACATTGCAAAATTGCATTGTATTGATTAAGCACTCACAGCACCGTGGCAAGAAATATATTTCATCACATTGGACTTACATGTTTGAAATGAATCCGTTTTAAAATGAATTTGTAGAATTGAGGTTAAACGGAGGAATGTTTGTACGTGCGTCAATATGTACTAAAGATTGCGAGCAGCAATAACTCTGTTCTACGTGAAGCGCAAGCGCGCACGAATTCTTACCATTGCTGGTGTTGAGTTTTAAAATGAAGTCCTTGTGCAACATCAGCAAATGGAATTACATCCGCTGGAAATGAAAGCCGGCCATTGAAAATGCATCCCCGTCATTCTTTTCCATTCAACATGGTGAGTATTTAAAATTATGAAAGCCATTCCGCGTGGCTTTATTCATTTTCGATATAAAACCAAATTGCTAGACACATTCTCATCCTTGAAAGTGCTTCTGAAAGCAGCAAGCTTAATTAAGATAGTAAGCCGAGAAAGAGCTTAAAAATGCAACATCTCTCTCTCTCTCAACGGATGCTCTTTGGAAAGATTCGCAAGAGGAGGCATGTGATGGGTTGCGATGGTTCATTGACATTCGAACTGCGGTGCGATACTCGGCTACGGCTGAAACCCTCTTGCCTCTCTCTCTCTCCCCCGAGTGTTTTTATGCCGAAAGGTCAGCAGCGTTGTTTACAAATGCCTTTCCTTGTTCTTTATTTTCTTTGGCGCAGAGCAATTATTTATATATATATAAAGAAAAAACGAGCACAAGAACAAATTGCAGCTTTTAGGCTGCCAAGTGGCTCGGTGAGCTGAATCTCCTCTGGTGCCGTGTGATTAATATTCCTGGCGACCTCCAGGGTCTTCAGTTCGATTCCTCCACGAAAAAACCCCCCAAAAACGTTACAATATAAAAGGGAGAAGCGATTTCAATTCTTTCTGCTCGAGCGACCCCTTTAAAGCAACCTGCACTGGAGTATGTGATGACCTGGAACCCTGTGAGACTAGCAACAGTTTCATCTGCAAGTGTCCTGGTAAATTGAGGCAATGCCATCTTCATATATTACACGTGGAAAACCTTAGCTAGTCACGACGCGGCTTTGAACACTGGGAATAGGACGTCTGACAATTGGTGAAGCTTGGTTGAGCGACGGTTACTGAGCAGTGGCACATGGCACACGTGACCGTGTCTGGCTGAGCATTAAGGGATATTGTAATTCATCGATGGTCCACTCTGTGGAAGCTCAGGTTTACATTGGAAATAACGTGTGTTGTCTCAATGAGCTTCCTTCCCGGTTGTTTTTATGATGATAATGATTATGAGTCGGATGATCATCGATCATCACGGTTGGCTACGTACGGTGCGAAAGAAGTTCAACATACATACATACACGTTGACTTTAGAAACGCATGTACATATTAAATACGCAAACCACCGTATATGTGCACCGCAGCACCTCTGTATATTGCAGAGTAGCCCTCTGCATAAAAAAAAAACTCTTTTGGAAAATGACGAAAGCGACAATAAAGCTCAGCTTTTCAAATCAACTGCATCGTGAAGCCCAATAAACAGGACAACGGTGCAGCCCTGTAATGTTTTGCTCGCACCACTGTTGGAAATACCCACACTTGACCCCACCATCGGCTAACTGTGGTCGAGTATAGCCACTTAGACTGCTGGGTTGACAGACGTGGGGTGGTTTAAATAAAACTAATTCCACACCGAGAGGTCAAATCAAATCGGCGACCTATGGATTGCACATCCAGTGTGCAAACTCTTACACCACGGAGGCTCAAAAGGCCGAATAGATTTTCTGTCTCTTCATGCATTCATCCGTGTGCCGGGCAGAGATGTTAACTCCCTCGCGTGGTATGCAGGAGGTCGTGGATTCGATCCCGACCCTGACGTCTCCTGTATATTTGGAGTGTGCGTGTTCTCTCCGTGGTCGTGTGGATTTTTATCCGGGTTCTCCAGTTTTTCCTTCCACATTTGAGTATTTGGCTGCTATAAATGTCCACGTGTTAAGCCACTTCGTTGAGCTATCATTTGTGGCCAGGTCGCTTCTGAAAGAGCGCTATATAGCTCAATGGACCTCACCTGGTGAAGTAGAAAATAGTTTTTAATAGGCGCTCGCTCACAACACCTGTCCCGGTGTCCGTGGAGGCGGGACGTGAGTGGCCGCGTTGCCTTGTGTCTGCGTGTGCGTCTCAGAGAGGCCTGCGGCGCCGCGAGGCGGTGGCGGCGGCGCGCGGCCTCCTGCAGGAGGTGCTGGACGGGGTCCGCACGCCCCCGCGGGCCCCCTCGCCCACCGGCGCTCGCCTCTCCGACGGCGACCGCTTCAGCCTCAGCAACCCACAGGTGGTGGTGGACCGCGTGCGCCTCGCTCCCAGCTGGCACGAGAGGGCGGGGAGCAATAGGAGCATGGACGAGGAGCGGAGAGGGAAGAGGAGGAGAAATATTTGAGTTGGAGTAAGGGGAGCTGAAAGTGGAGCCGGAAGAAGTGGAGAATGAGATGGAGGAGGAACAGGGGCAGGAGAAGAAGGGAGATAGCACAGCAAGTTCTCAGAGGATGCAGGAGTTATATGAATTATATTAATGGTGACAATAATTATAGTTATTATGTGATGATATTGGAGATTATACTGAAAATAGTAATCATGGTGGTCATAGTGATGAGAGCAATGACGATCATGATGTGTTTGGTTCGTAAGAAGAGGATGGTGATTACAATTTTAGCCATGATGATGGTTTAATGTGTTTGATGATGGCAATGAGAGCATTTCACGATGTTGTTAAAACATTCACAGTTGGGAAATATGGTTGCGTTTAGAACGGTTGGAGTGCCATATTCCGTGAATGATGATGATGGTGAAACTTTTACTATTTAAATAAATAAAACATTTACCAGGTAAGGCCCACTGAGCTATGTAGCTCTTTTTCAGAAGCGACCTGGTCACGAACAATAACCCAATGATGTGGCTTATCATGTGGAAATTTACAGCAGCCAAATATTTTTAAAACCGGAGTACCTGGGAAAAGAAATTCACGCGACCATGGGGAGAACATGCAAACTCCAAATATATCGAAGCTACGACCTCCTGTAGACCAGGCAAGGTACTTAACATCTGGCCACCACAACGAGATGTTTGGTTATTTCGATTATTTGGCTGCTATAAATGTCCACATGATAAGCCACTTCATTCAGCTATCTTAGGCGGCCATGTCACTTCTGAAAAATGAGCTAATAGCTCAGTGGGCTTTACCTGGTAACATAAACATAGATATGTATATATATTTTTTATAGTAATTTGCTTCACTTTCTTATACTTTGCACTGTTTTTCTATTGTTATTCTAACTTTCTCACCCACCCCATACACTGGACATTTGTGAAAAAAGAGCCGTATAGCTCATCGTATAAATAATGATTCTGATTCTAATAATAACAACAGCGATGATAACGATGATTGCCATGTGAGAATTCAAAGCCTTCCCTGCTGTGCACGAGCGCGTTGCGCCCGTCACTCCGCGCTCGACCCTTGCCGTGTGTTCGGTGTCCGCACGCAGCTCCACTACCACTTTGAGGTGGTGGAGAGCCTCAAGCAGCTGTATGCGGAGCACGCGGCCCCCGCGGGACACGGCGTCACGCCGCAGTGGGACTTCTGCCTGAGATCCTGCAGGGCGGTACGTGCTGGAAGAGATAGAAAAACGTACGCGTGTCTGCGTGTGTGTTGGGGAGGAGAGCGGTAGCAAGGTGGTTAGCGCTGCTGCGCTACGAAACCGTTCGGACCGAATTCAATTCCCGCTCGTGGCCAACACCGGTGACGATTATCTGAACCGTTTCTGGGCCTCCTCTAAGCCTACTCGGCCTCCTATGAGTACCTGGTGCGGTGTGTAAACATCGCCACTCAGGAGACAAAGGCAGCCGGGCACGGTTCTCGCCACCCACCCCCTCGTGTGCCGTGAAGCTCTTCATCGGTGCTACTCGCTAACAACACTTTCCCTAACAGTCTGTTAAACGTTATACGGGGGGTCTTCGTCTTTGTGTGAAGGTCATTGCATGAGTAACGTGGCTGGCTGGCAGATGCATGGGACCATTAATGGTGACGTCGTTATCCAGAGCCGAGGTGGGACACGTCGCCAGACTCGATGATGGAGACCGGTGGCCGAGACTATCAAGGGGATGGCAGCCAGTGAAGTAAACGCGCCTGAGAGGAGGCCGTCCACCGTGAATGTAGAGCGATGATATCAGCTTTTGTCTCGTATCCAGATGGATTGTTGCATCGCAGGATCAGTCGGATGGCAACGGCTTGGGGAAGCCTTCATCCAGCAGAGGATAGCTCGTCGCTGACGATGATTCATCTAGCAGTGAGTTTATAATGGTTGATAGGTGATGATAATGACGATTTTACTGGGCAGGCATATAATGATGCATTGATTCATATATTGAAAGTGTTACTTTAGCTGCAGTGAATTGTTTGTGTGATTTTGCTATTCGTGATTCACGAAAATGTTTTGCTAAATTTGGATTTTAATTAATCATGACGGTTCCTTATTCACTGAGGGTGGTGAGTTGTTACGTGCCTCCCAATGATTCATACATACGTTGTGAATATATAAAAAGTTATGCCAGCTATTGCTGTGTTTTAGCCACTGAAAAGTGTCTCTCCCTGAACAAATGAACAACAGAGCAGCGCTCATCTCTGTTGGCCGCGTTGACCCTGAAGTGTAAATTGCAGATGACCATGTCAGGGACAGGTTTGTCTGTATGATGACCTCTTGTTAGCTTCTGACAAAGCGGTACTCATTTAATCAACCCTTGCGTTATGATGGGCTGTGTTCACGCTCAACTGGAATCTGAACTCATGCAGAGCGGGAATTCTGCCCACAGCGCCACCCAGTGCCAATGAGGTGGTGCTACACACTCGGCTGTATCGCCAGGGTTTTACAGTGGTTCATAATAGACGTCTAACCCAGAAACCTCTATTATGGATGATATTGGTCGCGAAAGCCTACGTGCTAATGTAACAGTGGTTGTTCTAGGGAGGGCCTGGCCCCTGCCACGGGAATGTGGAACTTCCACCACTGCCGCAGCAGGGCCCTCGTTGAAGATGAGCACTGCCCCATGCTTGTTGGAACGGGGAGAACCCCTTGACCTTTGTGCTGATTTAAGCTGTGCACTATTTGTGATACAGAGCAAATAACTAAACCTGCGGATTCGGAGCCGCACGCGGTGGCTCACTGAGGACTGCTGCTTCGTGACAGTTCTTTGTCAAGGTCCACCACAGTCCCGTGCTCACGACGTGCATTGCGGCTCTTGAACTGTTGAGCGTTGGTTTTTTTTGTACCGAATTAGTTTTAAAAAATGTCTCTTGTTGGGCAAAACAGTATGCACAGTGTACACTGTTAGGCACCACGGCGTCTCACTTGAATTCAATCTTTACACGAGTGCCAATTATTGATAACACTGCGACCGCACTGGGAACAAAGCGTCTCTCTCGGGTGCAACCGGTTCATCCCGAAGCCTGCGGAGTGACCGATTGCGATCGCTGGCTCCGAGCGGTCCCAGCGCTGTGCCGTTCCTGCCCTCGTGTGGAGTAACGCGTTATCGTAACACGCCAAGCACTGCCACTGGGCTACAACGTTACCACGACGAATTTTAAATTACTGGGTAAGGCTCCAGAAGCGGCCTGGCTATCACAAATGATAGCCCAACGGAGTGGCTTGTCATTTATAGCAGCCAAATACTCTAAACGCGTGATGTTGATTTTACATGTTTCTAAGTGTGGAGGGGAAAACCGGAGGATCCGGAGAAACATCCACACGACAGCGGGGAGAGCATGCAAACTCCAAATATACAGTTGTCAGGGTCAGGGTCGAACCCACGACCTCCTGTATACCAGGCGAGGTAGTTAACATCTCACGACTGCGGCGCCCTCATTGATTGGGGCAGCACCGCCGATTTATCTTCGGGAGCAGTCACATCGCGCTGCATTCTTGTGGCTCTGCTTGGCCAGTCTTGTGAACCATCCCAGACATTCGGCACAACGTATCGATGTATATGCCTCGCTACAGCAGAAGTGGTGACACATCATCGCGTCCATCATGTGTTACAGATTTGCAACTGTGGGGCTACGTTAGTCGGCTGTCTTTGAATCTGTGGTCTGGGTGAGCACAGGGAAGCCATGCATTGGGGCAGAGCGCAGGACAAACGCACTGCTCACCGCACCTGTTGTGCCACCTGTTGTTGTGAATGAACTTCCATCTTCTCTGTGTTTAAAAGTAGCTGTGAGCCCTTTGGGACGGTGGCTCTGTGATGCGAAAGGCCGGAACACTTATGATACGTGTACAAGGTGCCCTATTAAATGGCACGAATAATAATTGACAGCACTGCTGGATGAAGGCCACCCCAAGCATGTCAATTATAGGGGTTGCTTCACCATACCTCACCATTCTGGGTCATAGTGGATTGGTGAGGGTGGGGCCTAGGACGAGTTCAGATATTACTTGCCATGAATGTTAATTGTGGCCGGGAATTGAACTTGGGCCGCCGAGTTCACAGCGCAGTGTTTTACCCACTGCGCCGTCACCCCCCACACCCGTTTGCCTTACCCGCTATGGTACGTTACCACATATTGACTGTGCATGATGCAGCAACAGTTTTGTGTCACGACTCTAGACTCAACCTATCGTAAATATATATATCATCTAAAATCCCGTGTCCCTAACCGAAGGTGGCCGTGACACCGTACCGCAGGTGCTGCTGTCGATCGCCGATGCAGACAGGAGGGAGGCGGCTCTGGCCGAGTTTAACAGAGACGCTGTGCAGCTCTCGGCCGCTCCGCTGACTGCGCACTACAGGCACATGCACAGCATCGGGTAGGAGACGCACTGGCCGAGTCGCAGCGTCTCCCTGCTCACACGAGCTTCGGGCTGGCGCTCGGCTCGCCCTGCGCGCGTGTTCAACTTATTTTGCACCGTACGTAGCCAACCGTGCTAATCGGAGGTGCGTTGGTGTCCCGGTGCCAGCAGTGGACATTCCACATTCCCATGGCGGAGGCCAGACACTCCTTAGGACGGCCACCGTTGGTTATCCCACAAAGTGACGCTCAATCGGCCACTCGTGGGGCAAACGCCGTCCCGGACTGGAACTCGCAACCTGTCGACAGTGAAACTAATGATTTGATGATACTGCGTTGGCAGAGGTGCACAAGCACACATAACAAAATATAACTCAAGACATTCGTCAGTATACTACCTTAAAAATAAAAAGTATTCAATAGGCGACGTTTCGGGCAATGTCCCTTCATCACGCCACATATGCCTCCCTAGGCAATGCTATTGAGGAATGTGTTGATTTTTTTGTTAAATAGTGAGGCATGTTCCCAACCAAAAGTTATATCTGGTTCGATTCAAAGCAAAATGGCAATTAAGGAGTATTCCATCATGGAACTTGTCAAGCTGCGTGGTTAAGAACCATTCTACAAATTAAGAATTGACTCTTTGTATAAATACCACCATGTGCTCATATCAACGAATATTTGTTCTCTGGGATATTTGTTCCCCTCTACTTATTTATACCCCTCGGGAGGGGTAAAGGGTTAGCCTCTCCCTCTGTTAAGACGAAGTTAGGATCAAACCGAATATATAAAATAATTAAACAGTACTGAAAGCCAAATGAGCAAGTAATGTACAAAAAGTTTGGAAAGTGGTCTTAAAATTGATATCCATGGAGATTGACTTAAATGCAAATAAATATGTATTTGTTACAAAAAATGAAGGCTGTGCAAATGTTCGGAATGGGAACCATTATTCCCGAATTTTAGTTCATTTGGGGGAACGAATATTAATTTCTGTAGGAACCAACATTTAAGGGGGAACGTCTACCCTGTTGGACCGGCAGGTACCAGCTGCTGTCGCAGATGGTGGACGCGATGGTGGGGACCTCCATGCTACTGCGCCACTCCATGTCACTCCCGAACAGGGAGGGGGGTTTCTCCCCGGACGACGACACCGGTTGGTTGGACAGATGGATGGACGGGTGGACGGACGGGTGGATGGACGGGTGGTTGGTCGGACGGTCGAATGGATGGACGGGTGGATGGACGGGTGGATGGACGGTTGGATGGACGGGTGGATGGTCGGACGGTCGAATGGATGGACGGCTGGCGGGTGGGCCGGTCGGTCGGTTAGCATTGTGTCCAGAATTTTAACTATGAATGGGTGCCATGACAGAAAGATATCTGAAAATAGAGGCAAGTGCAAAAATAAGTAGGAAGAGTGCCTTCACATTCCCAAATGTTAACGCTTTACAGAGTTTTGTCAATCCGCCGCTGGATGAAGGCCTCGCCATCCCACGCCATTCGTGGGGGCTTCACCCATTGAGGTCAAACCAAGTGAGGTCCAATCTACTTCCCCAGTGGTTAACTTTAATGCACGAGATACATGATGCGTGCCTCCTCATCCGCAAGGTAAAAAAGGAGGGGTCCGAGTGGGCAAGGGGGAAGACCGGAAGAGCCATACTGGCAGAGAAGAGAAGAAGTCGACGGCCGGGAGGGACGACAGAAAGATGGTGAGAGAACCCAGGCTGGACTCGTTTTCCGAAAGAGCTTCCGAGCAAAAAGATTTAAATGATAGGAAGCGTCAAGTTACCCCCACTCCATGCCCGTCACGTGTGCAGCAGACTCATGACGACGCTCACTTCTCCATCATTTATAAAACAAAAAACCTCGTTTGTCAGCCACTGCACTCCAGCAGTGTTTGTTGCAAAGTGTTGAATGAGAGCTCATTGTAATAGGAAGGAGCCAGGGACCTATGTTATTGCTAAAAAGCTGTGTATGATCTCTGAGCTTTGGCCGAGGTAAAAAGAAACATACTCTGACCGACACCAGATTTCGCTATTATACCCACATCACTTGAGGATCGCAATGACCTGATGGCGCCGAGTTAAGCCTCAGCATGTTTCACATCATGCAATGCAAATTAATTAAGCATGGTTATATATGTTGACTTATTACACACCGTACGTAGCCAACCGCGCTGATCGTAGGTGCGGGGAATTTAGAACAAAGCGGCCGTGCAAGACAGCTTGGGATGCATCTGCTGCCACCCTTGAGCCTTGCTTTGGCTGATTGGCAGTGCGCACGGCTGTGTGTTGGTATGCGAAGGACCGGCCAGGCAGCAAGAAAGTGAAAATCAAAGAGGACAAAAAATCCAGCAGGACCTCCGGTGCGGCCAGAGACGGCAAGGAAGCCCCGTCTCTCGCCGACGGCGAGGCGGTGTCGCCCACGTCCACCCTCGCCGACCGCGCCACCCAGAACAAGTACGAGCTGCAGCTCTACATGCAGGTGGGTGTCGGGCAGGAGCCTTGATGCTCGGCGTTGCGAGAGCCTCGCCGTGCCAACCGAGTTGCCGACCGTACATGATTGGCACGTACGGTTCGTAATTCAGATGGGTCTCTTCCGCCCTGTTCTTGACCCTTGGTGCACGTGTGGCGACCCGCTTTGTCAATCCGCTGCTGGTCGACGGCCGCCCCAGCTCTCGTGAAGGACATTTGAACATACTTCACCACGCTGGTCAGTGCGGGTTGCTGAAGGTGGGATGGGGAGTGCAGAACAACGGATCTTGCTGCATTGCCCCCAACTGCCCACTGCACGTGTTAAACCCGGCTTTGGCGCACGGTAAGTCACCCCACCAAAAACTGTCCACGCTCGACCCCGTTTAGCTGCTTAGCTTCCTGGCTCAGGCACATTGTGGGAGATTTTGACTCGTTTAAATACCTCGTCTGATTTGAGCCTCGTGTGATTTAGATTCTCCCCAAACACTTACACGCTATGATATGTGACGTTGAAGTACAACATTTCCACGCACGATCTCTGTCCGATGATTGTTACATTCAAATGGTGGTAGCCTCCTACCTGTACACACCTTGGCACGAAGCCTCGCTGGGCCATGCTGGGCTTTGCCACGCTGCGCCATGCCGTGTTACGAAGGCACTTGTTTCTAGCAGGCAGTGCATCCATCATTGAGCCAATGTTTGCCGTGCGCGCATTATGCGTTGACTCGTGCGCGTGGCCATTGGTTAATTCACGATTTTGTTCAGTGCCTCTCCACTCGAGCATCATCACAGGCCTCCACCTCGTGACATCCTCTCTGAAATATGGCGCCGGACAAATAAATGTGCCGATTATTATAATTATAATTGTCATTAACGTTACAATTTTAGGCGAGTGGAGCAGACAAAACTGCACAAGCGAGACTGGATAACGAGAAACGGCACAAACGAGACGGTAGGCACGAGACAAAAGCCGACTGATTATTTTCATAGAATCGCCACTCTCTAAATTGTGAAAGTTTCCGAAGTGTCTGGGAAGGTTGAAACATCACATGCCCGAGCACTTTCGTGTGTGACAGAAGCCACTCAAGTGAACCGACAAGAGTAACGAGCACAAAACTAATATGAATTTTAATGGAAAATATTATAAATACAGAAAAGATGGCTCTTGGGCAGGAGTGAGCACTCGGCTTTGGCGGCGTCTGTCTATTCTGGTCGATCAATTTTATTTTCTAATCCAGTGCGACCACACATTTTCATCTGGTGCTCCAGTTCTCTTTCCACCTCCGCGTGCCACGTCAAGCGTAGAATATGTGGCTATATAACGTCACAGTTTTGCGCCCGCTTAAATATCTCCTAACATTTTTTTTTTATTTTGAACAGTAAAACCCGTTCGTGTGCATTTTATCACGCGAAAGTTTGTAGAAAGCTGCTGCCAGAGGTAGGCTTGGTTGTGTTTATGGGACTAAAATGTGTTTTCATATCTTGATAGGACGGCACGCAACTGTGCCTTCAGATCATGGCCAACGTCACCGGCATGTCACCGTAGCTTGTGGACATAAAGAGATTAACAAGTGAAATATGACGGGCTCAACGTAAATCGGGGAAAGCATCTTCGTAAACCTGTTGAGTGTAATGTGAGCAACTTGACATGCTAAGCCGCGGAATGTGAAATACGCGAATGTTGAATTTGAACTATTGTAATAGAAATGGGAGTTTTACATTTTCATTGAAAATAGGAAAAAAAACGAATAAACGAAGCAGTTACTTGGGTGTCCATGGGGCTCTGGTACATTGCATCTCATGTGACGGTCTGAGAACACTAAGCGGCCTGGTTGCTTGCAGAAGTGGGTTTCCCCGTTCGTTTTTGACCAAATGAGTAACGACCAACTCGCCCGATCTCAGCAGATCTCAGAAGCTACGAAGCTAAGAATCTGGGGTGAGCACTCGGGTGGGTGATCACCGGGGCTTGTCAGGAGTGGTAGGTGTGGGGTGGCAAGGTGGCCAGGTGGCAGTACAGAATGGCACCGCTTCATAGACGTTGGTTTTCTCTGGGTCCTCTCGTTTCCTCCCATATGCCGAACATTTATAAGCAACGGTATTGACCCCCCTCAATGCAAGACCCTCCTGAACAAAGAGCCTTGAGACTAATTGAGGCGTTCCTGGGTATTTCAATCATTGACTTTCACGCCATCTTTTACATCCGTATTTAACCATAATTTTTTTTGTATAAAATCGTAATTTTCAGCCTGACAGAACGGCCACGATCCACTGCTTCAGATCAAATTGTTCGGCTCCGTTATATCACACCGGTCAACCAAGTTGAGCGCAGCCGGTTCAATCAACCCCCATTGATCGACACGGTGTGGAGAGGCCTTCATTCAGCAGTGGGCTGTTTAATGATTGAATCAGTCAGTGGCCTGGTCATGTGGTCGTCTGTCCTCAACCTTGCCGATTTGGCTTTGCTGCTGCAGAGCACAGAGAGATGCGTTCGCTCAGTGGCTGTTCACTTCTTCTCCTCCACTGCCTCTGTCTGGAATACATCACTCTTGTTAGCCTGACTCAGCTCCTCTTCCGTTCCGCTCCCTGCTCAGGACATGCTGTGCCTCTTCACCTACGACTGACGCTTCAAACACTTTCTTCCACTGCAATGGAGCTCTCCTCCTCGTTATCACAAACCGTTCCTTTCTATCCTTTCATTCAACTGTTGTTTTCCCATTGTGTCCATCACTTTGGTATATTGTTGTGTGTAAATGTCGCATTTACACACTGTGTGAATTAAAACTGTAAATGGAGCTCAGTATTGGGATGCATTCATCCTCTGTGCGCTTTACATTGGAACAACTATTCACCGATTCACTCCCGTCACGTGTTCACCAGTGGGCAGTCGCCTCCGTATTCCTCTTCTGTCGCTATCACCGTGGTGACTGTTCCCGTGATCTTCGCTCGTTGATTCATCCACCCACGTTGAGGACTCGGCTCCACCAGACTGACTGCATTCCCTCGTCCATATTGTGTTGAACCACCACACTGCAGGTCAGAACACTTCTTCTGCTACATTCCTAGACAAGCTCGACCTTGCAATTCCCTCCTGCCATCACTTTCCAAAAGTACTCATCACCTTGCCCAATTCGAGAAACGTATTCATCCCTTTATCTCTTACTCCTTCAACAAACGTTGTTTGTTGCTGCAAAGCAACTACAATTTAAAATTCAGGTGGTCAAGCCGGACAACCGCGTCAGGAGTAGCTGAGCGTATCGCCGTGACGTCGCCTTCGTATTTGTGGATCGAGGTGTTGTACGTTGTACGGTCTGTTCCAGATAACCACGGTCGCATGCTGGACCTTTGCTCAGAAACCGCGATACAAAAAAACTAAAAGCATCGAAACTGTCGTCGTTTTTTCAGGTGTACGCCCTGCTCTCGGCCACGGTGGAGGAGATGGCCGGTCTCTTTGAAGAGCTTGATGAGAACACAAACGCCGAACCTCTATCCGCGTGGAAGCCTGCAGCCCAGCAAGCGACGGTGTCGCCACGTCGTTAACGGATCATCGGCAGGGGGGCAAAGCCAACGGCGTGCGCACCCCGCCCGTGGATCTTCCCGACACGAACTCTGCCAGGACTCTGCCAGGACTCCGCCACACCACAAAGCACGAGAACGGTCATGGGGCAATTCACGGCGATTCGCTCGGCACGGTTCTTCGGCTTTTTGCAGTAATGTCATTGTCTGTCGCGGTGTTTCTCAAACTTCAGTCATCAAGAACTCCTACGGTGCACCGTCCTGTTATTACCAATCATTAGGCGAGTGTATTGTTTTCCAGCTTGATTTACATGTGAACAGAAAATATTTGATCGTCAAAAGGAAGGCTGCAGCGCAGGGTAATGGTGGACTTTGAGAAACAAGTGGCCTATAGGGAGCGGTGTGTTCCTGCTCGAATGAACAATGGAGTCGCAGTCATCTCCGTCCACGGCCTTGAGCTCGGAGTGGAAGTTCCACATCACGTCGGCAGACAACCTCTGCATTAACCACCGACCGCTGCGGAATTCATTTTAAAAGGATGATGAACAGAGTCAATGCAAGTCTGGGATTCCAGCTGGCGAGCTTCCAATTGTATAAACACCAACACCCACCGAGATGCACGCAGCACCAACCGCTATCTGGGGTTTCATGGTCAAAGTCTTTCATTGGGCAGCGATGCGCGCACACCTGCTGTGGTTACAATCGCACACGCCATGAACTTGGTGGGCAGAGTTTGATTCCCAGCCACAGATAACATCGGTGGCGGGTGACATCTGAACTTGTCCAAGCACCCCCTTCAATACACATCTTTTCATTTATCCTGGAGAAATCCGAAGAGTTATGAAGCTCTTTTCCACAGATGTCCAATGGCGAGTGTGATTGGGTATGGCCAAACAACCCAGATAACCAACACAGCATGGGGAAGCCTTCATCCTGCAGTGGATTGATGAAGGGCTGCAGATTATTTGATATGAAATCACAGGCAGTGGTGCTCACCTGGAATCCAGCACTGTGGAGGGGAGAGATGGTGTATCTCACAAATGTTGTCACTCACTTCCCGCGAGCATGGAGGTGCCAAAACCCTAGCTCGCCATGTGAACGCGGTACAGCAAAAATGTGGACCTCGCCTGTTCTATCTGTGCGGGAGAGAGTGTTGCCACTTCACTCACAAGCACAGGTGTCTGTGGGTGCTCCGGTTTCCTCGAACAGTAAATGCTCACTAATTGGCCCGTAACATCTTCATATCTTGAGAACCATAGGGCTGGAGGGGGGTGAGAATTTGGCACCGGCTCATCGCCAAGTTGCCTTGCCCACGTCTCTGTGGTTTCTCGCGCCTGTCGATTCGTTCTCGCTCTTCCAGAGCGAGCGAATAGGGCGCGGCACGTTACAAGATAAAATCATCGTTACGGGTTTCCCTCGCTTTGAGGTAGTAGACGCACGAGACAGCTGCCTGCCGAGTAGCAGTGCGCACACAGTACGCACACAATGTTGTCCCACGTGTGACCGCATAGCCGCACGAGTGAATTCAAACCGCATGATATCGCGATTTTTGGAAATAGGTTCGCCGCATACATGCGAAATCGCATGAAACAAGGGAAACCTGTATTTGCATACTGTATACAGTGCATTACTTTCAAGACGACCTGTTTGGTAGATTGATTTTAAAATGCTATCCCAATTTCTGTTTATTGGCAGTGAAGTACAAACTTTTCGATACCGTTTACACTTCCTTTTGCCAGGGACATTCGTGAATGTTCCGTGGAAAATAAGATGGCAACACAGTTTGCTTGAGAAATGTTAAAATGAGTTTATTCTAATATGTATTAATTTACATGTTCAAATGCAAAGTGTCCAATTGTGTTGGTACATATTACAAATCCTAAGAACCTACCGTTTCCATTGTATGTTCATACTTTTGGTCCACACATTTGCACTCTTTGATTTTACAGGAACGTAACATTGCTACGTGGTAAAAACGCATCATTTTTATTTTTTCAAACCTCCATTTGTGTATCAAGTATCCACATCTACCACGGTTGGTGTGGATGTGGCTTTGGGTTACTCAACAGCACTTGACAATTTTCTGGCCCAGCCGCATCAACGTAAAATTATAGTTGTTTCTCAATATCAGCATCAGCCATTGGCAGATTTAGATTTTCAATGTCACACGCAACAATGCCAACAAGAGTTATTTGTATAACACCGCTTTGGGAAGCAACGCTTTTAGATTTGTGTTCAGGGGTAACAATTCCAATCTCTGTTTTGTTAATTTCATTGCAATTTAAACCCACCCCTCGCCGAATGAAGTGGGATATTCCACAAGGCATATAGATGTTGGCTTATTGAATAGTGGGGAGGACAGTGGAACATTCCAATTTCTATTCGGGGTATGTGCTGAGCAAATGACCTCAGACCGCACAATCTTGTTTAACGAGTATTTTATTACACTGCCCATGCTAATTGGATTGGTGTTTTAGCAGGTTCATTCATCATTTGCACAGCCCAGATTAACATTCATTACGACGAATGGGCTGTCACAAGTTACACACACATTTGTTCACCCATGGTGACATTTCGGTGAACCGTGCATCTGATGCCTGAGCAAATGATCAGTCTCTGTGTTAGCAATTAACAAAAAAACTGCTCAGTAGGCATACCTCTCTATCTTTGTAGGGCTGCTTTATTGAGAAATGAAAGGCGACTCGTCTTTGCTTCGCATAATTTAATATCAATCGTGTTGTTAAATGAAGAGCGTGCGCATCAGGTTCACGCTGTGAAACTATCACTTGAGGTTCTCCCACGAAGACACCGTCTGGGTTGACATTGTTGGCTAGGCACTTAAATCCAATGTGAGTAAGAAAAAAAAACCTAGTGTATTCAGGAAGATCCTTCGATTGGAGCCAAAAAGTAGGTTCGTCCAATGCCGCCTCAGTAGTCTGCAGTGTATGACCCTGTCGCACGGCCACTGTTGATGAACTGAACATCCTTGCACAAACACCGATGAGTCGTTCAACCTGAGAAGCCTCCCTTCTTTTCACGGGCGCCGGTCCTCTGCCGGCGCTGGGTTTTTGTCGTCCTTCCCCCCTGCGCCGGTCGCTTGCTTTTCTTGGAGCTTTTGGCTCCCCTTTTCCACTTTTTGCCAGATTTGTTCTTCTTCGGATCGAGCGACGACATCAGCGAGGAGAGCCTGCGCGCAAAGGTGAGAAGATGGTGCCCGTTAAATAGAACTGATGGCGCTTTGCGTCAATCCATGGCGAGAGGAAGGCCTCGCCACGGCCGCGTCAGTCGTGAGGGCCGTTTCACCGTATAGCGCCACGGCAGAACAAATTGGTGAAGGGAGCCAGGTCCGGTTCAGATATCAATAGTCAATAACAACAAACAGCTCAACACCTTCGTTAATTACACTGCCTTATGAGGTGCCATATATAACGTTTTTGGAACTGGGCTTCCCTTCATAGCACATCGAGCCACTGATGTTAGCTGTGGCTGGGATTGAACCCGAGAGCCACGGGGGGTTGGCAATGCAGCGTGTGCCAACAGCTGTGCCACTGTGTTTCACCCCAGCGCATGTTTGTGACCACAAATGCACAGGCATCCACATGCATAATCAAGGGCACGCACAAAAGACAAAGATCTGGCTTGTAGCCTTCACCAGCCTAGTGCTCTTGGCATGCACTTATTGAAGGCTCAACACAATCGCATACACACACGCACAGCTATTCAACATGCGGGAGGTATTTACACAAAGCAATTGAACATTTTATAACCTGAAGTAGAAACTTGCTTGAGACATTAGTTTTTTAATGTTTGCACTGATTATTTTACATCTCTATTTAAGTTTAACACTTAGGCTTACTCTACAACACACAAGCGGTGTGCTCAAGTGGTAACTAATTGGCACGTTTTGTTTAAGTGACAAACCTTACTAACTGGCTGCATCGATTGGTGGCAGGTTTAACGACACATTAATGTGATCTAACCTAAAGAAAAGCTTTATTATTAATTTGACCGTTATACAACATAGGCTAAACAGATTAAAATATATATATAGTACATTAACAGGTATTCTTGTTATTGTACTGCCTCCTGTTACTGATCCTTCATCTCAGTTGTGCCATCCCCATTGGAACCATGGTGCAATTTACAAACATTAACGCCGAGCAGAAGGGCAGCTATTTCCATAACCATCTGTGGTGGCACAAACAGTAGCAGCTGTGCAATACATTTCCATAGATGCCTCAGAGCAGGATGCGAATATAAACGAGCCAAGAGACCTCTGGGCCTCGTACACTACCTCTTCGACGTGAGACACTGCTTCTTGTTTGGCAGTGGGATGTCTTTCGGCTCTCCACCTTCTCCCCTCGCCTCGTCCTCTCCCTCTTTCCCTTGCTGCTGCTTGTCGTCGTCGTCGTCGTCATCATCGGCCTTTGCAAACTGACGGTCAGAAAATATCTTTCAGCGTGCTTGACACAGCAGCGCTCGCTTGAACGCACCAAGCCCTGAAGAGGCTGCTTGACATTTAATACTGAAAAGCAGGATTCTGGTGCCAAGTATCAAACAATCGTTTCCACTGGTTTCCAGACCGCAGATGTACGACTGTTCATACCATAAGGCTTCGGCGCACAAGTGTCTCCTGGGTTGTAAAAAGGCACAGCATGTCCGACACACTTTAAGATGTAACCATTACAACCACTATGTGTAAGATGTGTGATAGTGCCCAAATACACTGGCATAGCCGTGGCCACCACCATGTGTGGCTGGCCTGTTCGTGGTCAAGTTCACTGCGAGTCATAACCTAAACCGTTTGTATGATGCGTGATAGTTGCCAGATACAATGACACAACCATTGTCCCCGCCATGTGCGAGATTACGTTAGGCTAGGAACACACCGAGATGTAACTATTGTCACCACTCTCACGTGCGTCCTGTGTGTGTGGCCAGGTACACGGATGTAACCGTGCTACGGATGTGTGCTAATGTCCAGGCACACTTGCACAATGCAACCGCTGTCAATACCATGTCCGAGATGTTTGTTAGTGGCCAGGTACACTCACATGTAAATACTGCCAGCATGTGTGAGCCAGGTTAGTCAGCTAGGCACACTCCAAGGTGTAACCATAACCGCTGCCGCACGCGTTCCGCCCGTACCGTGTTGGTGCCCAGTTTGAGGCCCTCTGGGTGACACAGGTCCAGGTCGCTGATGGTAGTCACCGTGACCGTGTGGTTGGGGTGGTGGTACTGAACGCTCTCCGTTTTGCTTGTCGTCACCAGGTCCAATTCGTCCAAGTCGTTCACTGATTGCAGGAGCAATGACGTGCATTCGATTAAGACGGCAAGCCGATACGCTACTTTCATTTGATGTAACGTGCCATTTGCGCCGTGCCACATCCTGGTCGTAACATTTGAATTTATTTCAAATGAATGACCAATTATTCCAAATGTACCATAGCGTATCAATGAATTAACTACAATATGTTTAATTTTGATTTAAAGCTTTCGTGACTGCAGGGATTCATATTCTTGGTTCTTTCCGTAAAGTCACGTAGAAGGGACTTTACAATATGTTTGTTAATGTAAAACAATATACATTTTATTGGCGGTTTCTGATCATTTTAAAGAGTACTTTATGTGTGCGATACATCAGATGGTCACGAGGATGCATCCCTCACCTATGCCCTGGGCTTTCCTTCTTTCTCTCATTAGATCCATGAACTGCTGCCTCCTCTGAAATTAGCACACCGGGTACACACATCGCCACATTACATCAGGGCCTTCGGGTTTAATTGTAACCTTTGAAACACGACTGATGTAGTGATCGCAGCGTTCGAGACTTTATAGAACAAGTCCGTACACCGTGTCACATGGTTTTGACACAGTGCCACGTGCTGCGGATTTTTGGTACCTCGTCTTTAAGGCGCTTTTGCTCTTCCTTCATCTGCTGTACGAGCTCCTCTTTTGCCTTCCTCTTCCGCTCCACCTTCCGTTTGTGGAATCCTGTTAGATACGTCCTGCCCATAAAGCATCAGTAAAACGTTACATTCGTTGTTCCCGTAATTTGCTGAATGGTTGACCGAGACCAACTCAGTAGAATGTAAACAGGGCCGTCCATGGGGGGGGGGGGGGGGGCAAATCCAAATGTGGGCCCCCCAACGCCTTCAAACTAAACCGGGAGTATTAACATCTGATGACGCCGTGATGTCGAAACGCGGGGGCCCCCCCAAAGCGCGGGGTCCGGGGCAGTCGCCTCGATTCGCCGTGTCCTGGGGTACGGCTCTCCTCTGTTTGTAAGGTCCACACATTTTCTCCAAAGCAGCATAATTTCAACTTCTGTATGATAATGTATTACTTTAGCAACACAACGATGGCTTAAGAGCTTCCCCACGCCGTGAAAGTTGTTGAGTTTGACCACGTTCTCAGATCTCCCTATGAAGAGACTTTGAGTATTCTATGAAAGCAGATTTAAATTTCACATTAAACATTTCATTTTAATTCATTGTTAGCTATCCAGATCACCATTTGAATCAATATTTTACCTCGCTTCAAGTGACCGTTGCATACAACTTAAGCAAACTAAATTACCCAGTTATTTAACCAGCAAAGGCCCAAGCCTTTTCAGGAGGCACGGTGGTTAACACTCGGCAATGATACACCGCGCGCATTTGTACTTTGGTCGTAATGACTTCAATTTGTAATATAAAGCGGTACAGGTAATTGCATAACTTGGGGTTGTTTTATGCAACCAGTAGCCTGCGATGACCTGTTGCAGCTCAGGGTTCTGAGTCGACATCCGGTCTGGATGCACAGAACTACAGTGTACCGCAACGGGAAATGTCCCCCTGGCCATTTCAAGTAGGAATTTAACAGATACATTGTATATATATCAACCCGTTCCACGCCTTTAAATCGGCGTTAATAATCTCGCCCGGGTTCAATCAAGGAGCTGTGGACTTGTAATGTTGGCCGCGCAGGACTGTACTGTATCGCATTGCCGGGGCAAGTGCGCGCTTACTCATCGCCCACTTACGTTCGCTCTTCATCGTTGAACGTCAGGTACAGCTTCGTCTGCCTATTTCGAGGCGCTTTGCTTTTCGGCTTGCCCATTCTACAGCCCAGCCCAGCACACAGCCCAGCACCGTGTAGTCACGCGCAGTCTCGCCGCCCCAGTGAACACCACCACGTGCCACGCACGTGGCCGCGCCGACTTCCGGGTCAAATGTGACCCCAGAACAATAAAATTTAAACAAAATTCAGTTTTTTTTTTTACAAACGGGGCCCTGGACGCGCGCTCTTTTACGCTGCCGCAACCATCGCATGCGATCGTGCCGCGCGATTAAATGTAAAACTAAAAGCGAGTTAATGGCTGTATCGTTGTTATTGTTTACGATGTACTTCCGGGGACACTGACCGGTCCAGCAAGCCGAGCCCTGCTGAGTGGAAGCGCGGTTTGCTCTGAGTCCCAACTCCTCTCTCTCCATCTCTCCTCTGTCAACTCTCTCGATCGTCTTTCTCGTATCATCATCATCGTCATCATCATCGCTCGTGCGACGTTTAAGTTGCCCATACTCGTGTGTGTACCCGCGCCATCGTGCGGCCTGTGCTGTGTGTCGGAGTGAGTGCACGTGGACACTTGGGGCCGCCTCTCGCTCCGTGTCTCGAGAACTCTAAAACCTCGGCTGCTGCTGCTGTTGTTGTTGTCGCCTCGTGCCGTCTCTGTTCCGTGTTGTGCCCGACGTGCACCACGCACTCGAGGACACGCTAACGCCACTTGCCGCGAAAGTCGAAGTGCACCTAGCCTGGCACCCGCCACTTAAGTGGCGAACGGCGGTTGTTGCTGTTGAATCCGATCCGGGATTGATGAGAAACTCTCTTCGTCGCTTAGAGCTCCTGTGTTGTAACGTGTTGTGATTTGGTTGGGGTAGTCGCTGTTGATGTTTGTAAGAGTGTGACCCACTTGAGTCGTGATCTTCGTCTTGTCGCTGTATAACCACGGTGGCGAGAATGTCTGTCACTGTCTGTTGAGGGCGACAGACTGGAGATCAGTGTTGGTAGCCAGTCTGTGCATACAGCACTTGGACACATTGTACACGTACTCGACATTCAGTACACAGCACCCATACACATACACACAGCACCATACACATACACACAGCACCTACACACACAGCACCAACACAGACACACCGGCTGTTGTGAATATCCCGTAGTAGCCTGGCGTCACATTAATAGCACAGGGGGCATAGACGTCACTACTGTGGGTGGTGTGCGTGTTAGGTGGGTCGGTGGTGTGTGGGTGGTGTGTGTGGGGTCGGTGTGTGGGGTGGGTGGTGTGTGTGTGGGTTGTGTGGGGTGGGTGGTGTGGGGTGGGTGGTGTGTGTGGGTGGTGTGGGTTGTGTGTGTGGGGTGGGTGGTGTGTGGGGTCGGTGTGTGTGGGTGGGGTGGGTGGTGTAGGTGGTGTGGGGTGGGTTGTGTGTGTGGGTTGTGTGTGTGGGGTGGGTGGTGTGTGTGGGTGGTGTGTGTGGGGTGGGTAGTGTGTGGGGTGGTGTGTGGGTTGTGGGTGGTGTGGGGTGGGTTGTCAGTGTGTGGGGTGGGTGGTGTGTGTGGGGTTGTCAGTGGGGGGGGGGGGTAATTCCTGCAGCCACGACCATGGCCACGGCGGCAGTGGCGGCCGCAGTGGTGTCCCACATCAACCCGCGCCAGGACTTCCCGGCGTGGCTGGCCGCTCACGGCGTGAGCCTCAGCGTGGCCGAGGCCGTGGACCGGGAGCTGGGCATCGGCGACTACGAGGCCTTCCTGGCGTGCGCCGAGCAGCCCCACGTCAGGGCCGAGATGTTCGCCGCCGCCAGGGAGCGGCTGCCCTTCGCCTTCTACGCCGTGCTGCGCCGCCTCACCGAGGCCTCGTCCCCCAAGGGCCACGACGGGGCCGGTGGCGGCCTCCAGGCCGCCGGCAACACGGCGGCGTTCCAGCCGTTCCTGAGCGGCCTCCTGGACGCCATCGTCCTCATGCTCAACAGCCTGAGCCAGGAGCTGCTCCACTCGGCCGAGAGGTTCAGCTGCCTGGAGCCCGCCCTCTACCCCGTGGTGTCGCTGGACGATGGAGTGGCGAGCCACCTCGCCTCGGATGTGGGTGAGTCTGACCAGCCCCCCCAACCTCTCCCCTGTTCGGTTGCATAAAATATCGTGAGCGATGTTTCCCCCACCCCATTCCCCCCCCCCATCCCCTCCATCTGTTTGCAATGTGAATCGCTGTGATCTAAGGGGACGAGATTTACTTTTATGGGGAGATTATGCAACTTGCCACTGGAAACCGGGACTCTAAGATTGCGTGGGTCAAGAGGTCACGAGAAGAGTTACCACCTTTCCCAAAGGCACAAACCCGGATTTATTTCTCAGCTGAGGTCTGTGACTCCTGTTGCAACATACAGTCATAAAGTTCAACACAATAACGGTACCAGATCTCGGAACGAATCCAATCCCGCCACATGACCACACACATGCCAATTCCTGGACTGTTCAGGTCCAACCTGGGCACGTGGCAACTCTCGTCAGGAGTGGTGCCCTCCCCCCCGCCCCGTGACACACAAGAATGAGACGGTGGTCGACTGTCATCCTCCTTGGTTGCCTTCAGCCGGTGGTGGAAAAGCCACGTGCCATCATCTTTCATGAACATCATCTTCGTTACCTTTATATGCGGTTTCACACAGTCCAGGACTTGTCCAGAAGTGCGGTGTGACAACAATGTCTGGGTGTGAGAGGAGACCAGGAATCATAGAAGTACATCTTCACGTCAAAAATATACATGAGCCCATACACAACACACATTTCGATAATAGACTTCACTACCCCGTACGGTGTGGGAAGGCCCTCATCCAGCAGTGGATTGACATAGGGCTGTACATGTGCGGGCGCCGTGGTGGTGAGGTGCTAACTACCTTGCTTGGTATGCAGGAGGTTCGATCCTGACGCCTGTGTATTTGGAGTTTGCATGGTCTCCCCATGGTCGTGTGGATTTCTCTCCGGGTCCTCTAGTTTTTCTCTCTGGCATTATGATGCCTGCATGGGTGCCACGGTGGCGAGATGTTAACTACCTCGTCTGGTATACAGGAGGTCGTGGGTTCGATCCCGACCCGACGCCTGCTGTTGTATATTTGGAGTTTGTGCGTCTCTCTCCCTGTGGTTGCTTGGATTTTCAATGGGTCTTCTCTGCACATTTAGAAACATGCGTTTCGAGTATTTGGCTGCTATAAATTTCCACATGATAAGCCACTTAATTTGGCTTATCTGGTGGCTTCCGATAAAGAGCTATAGCCCAGTGGGCCTTACCTGGTAAAGTACAAATAGTTTATAAAAAATAGTTTATATAATCGTCATGAAGTGCAAACTCACCACTGTTGTGAATGTTTTTTCCACATGCGTGCTCACAGCAGAAGTGGTGGGAGATGTGTCTGGGAGTGAAGTAAATCACCGGTCACCCGACCCGCATTCAGACATTCAGCAAGAGCACAGCCTGCACCATGCGTGGGCAACCAATGGAGACAAAGTTGAGAGGCTCTTTCAGAATAACGTGGAAGGTAATGCAGCTGCACTCCTCATGGATAGTTACATAAATACACAACTGCTTGTGTCCACGTGAAAGTTGTCGTGTTTTATTACATTGTAGGATTGTGCGAGATGGCGACGGTTTGGGGAGGCCCTTTATCCAGCAGTAGAGTGACCAAGGGGTCTAGATATATCATTACTATTATTCGTTAATGCATGTAAATTGGTATAACTTTTTTTGGGGAATTCCCGACAATCATGCCTTTGTGTCACATTACGTTGTTAGTACTGTGTAGGGCTTTGTTGTATAGCTCTGCGATTTGTGTTCAGGTTTGTACCGTATGTTCAGCATGATGATGTTCGACGTTTCGCTCTATACACTGGGAGTTCCCATCGCAGACAACTACAAAAAGTAATTAATTTAAGAGCGGTGTTTTTAATTCTCCATGTGTGTAACTCACAGCTATTGTGGCCGGCTCTTCTTTCTAGAGAAGGCAGACTTGCCTCAAGTTGGGGATTGCTGGAGCGCCATCGAGGAGTCCCCTTGTGAAGTGGAGGAGACTGATGTGAACGTGACGTGGAGAGAGGTCAAAGCGGAAAGGGATGACGTTGTCAGAGGTATCTTACGTGCCAACGTAACTCGAGAGATGAACCCTACCCTCTCGGCGGTCCACAGGGAAGCTGCTTGGGTTGCCAGTAACTTGCCAGGCGTGGAACAATTGATTAGTCGAAGAAAATCAATTCTTACACTCAGAGTGATGCATTGGATCATGCGTGTAAAAATGTATTCTTTACATTGCACGTAGATTATATTTTGATGTTTCTTTTAGGCTAAGAAGCGAATGAAACTGTCCATGTGAGATAAATGAGAAACAATACAAATGCAACAGAAAAAAACAAGACTGAGGATGCGATTCTCAAATTGAATTTAGAACCCTGAATCATTATAACTAGCGAGATGGGGAATTATTAACAACATGTCGTGGATTGTTGGCCAGAAGTGGTAATTTTATTGGGTTTTTAAGGACAATTATAGACTACATCTATAGTTGAGAAACGTTGCAGATTAATGGACAAACCACTGTGTGTGCAGGCTGTAAGGGCGGTCATCTGAACGAGAGAGCAAGTGGATGGTGTGTTGTTGACAAAGCCGAATTGTCCAGAGCCGATGAGATCAGCACAAGCCAGATAATTTTACTTGCAGGAGTGGTTGTAAATCAATGCTTTGATTAAGAGTTTTGTCAGCTGTTATATATGGAGAAGCTTGAAAAAGGTAATGGCCTAGATTCATTATCAACACCTCAGTGATGAAGGTTACAGGTGAGATGACAGTGATGGAAGTAGTTTATTCACAGGCTAATGCAAATACACGTGTTCATATTGTAGCTACAGTTTCTTATTTAATCTGTCACTTAAATGCAAAAAAGTATTTAAAAATACATTTGGAATATGTCACGTGATAATATTTTTTATTGAGTCAAATTTCGTGATAAAAATGCAGACAATCATGGTGAGGGCCACATGTTTTGGGTAATGATTCAATTCCAGAGTTGGTCAAATCTGGTAATCCTTTTATTATCTGAAGGTTCCAGGTCTCCCTTGCAAAAGCTATTGGATCTCAACTGGTTCTAAGAAAGGCTACCTGCCTGCCTGCTAACATAGCCACATACCTCCTGCACATGAGCTGATTTCAATGCTCCAGCTCTGTTGGGTGTACTTTCGGCCGTGTCCCCTCCTTGGGCTACTACTTTGTTGTCAGCTTCGATCATCAACCGTCCTCCCTCCTACCGTCTTGTCCTGTCCAAGCCGACTTGACAGCATATATTGTAATCCATATGTTCCTCTTGATGTCCCTCAGTATAATTCTAATCATGCACCTCTCCATGCTGCTTTGCACACCTTTCAACTTATGTTTACATTTCTTCGTGAATGTGCACATTTCTCATGCTTACTATAATTAAATATACACCTCCGATGATGTATCTTCGCTCAGACGGAGAAACAGAGGCGACGGACGAGGAGTGTTTCTCTGTCATCACGAGAACCACCAACCAAAGCGCTCCAACCAAACTCGGCTACAACGGCGAGCTGCACTGCGTCGACCACCCACACAGGGAAGACGCCGCCTACTATCCCTACAGGCGCGACACCGCCACCGCTGCCGAGTCGTACGACGGCCAGCAGGTCTGGCAGCTGCACCAGCAGCGACTGCTGGCGCCGCCGCTTGATGGACACCGATGCGATTCCTCCGAGCCAGGCGATGGCATGGAGAACGCGGCGCCGTCTGGGGAGCGGCGGCCGGACAACAGCGGCGGCGGCAGCAGCGCCGGGCGCAGGGACAGCCCGCACTCGTCCACCAAGCCTTTCGGCTGCCGCGAGTGCGGCGCTCGCTTCGCCACCAAGTACAACCTGCGGGTGCACGAGAGGCGGCACACGGGCGAGCGGCCGTTCGCGTGCGAGGTGTGCGGGCGGCGCTTCTCTCGCTCCTACTGCCTGGGCCGGCACAAGCGCTGCCACGTGCTGCGGCCCCTGGAGCGCGTCGCGGCTACCGCCGCCACGCAGCCACTGCGTTCGCTTCCCTAGCGTTGGGCTGGCGTCGCGACTAGTTGTGAGCAGCGTGAAGATGGCGGTTCCTGCAGGCCTGAGGGAGAACGTTGATTTGCGTGTGGCCAGAAGCAGCGCCACGGAAAAAAACGAATTATGCACATTATTCAAATGGAACGTCGAGCGGTGTGTTTTATTTATTGTCATAATTCTTGGAGATGGGTGGAAGTGGCACTAACATTTTGAACATTTTTGAAAAAGATTTCTGTGTTTAAAAGAAAACCCCCAGCCTGTTGTAGTGACAGGTAGGAATGGAATTTCATGCTTGTGCTGTATAAAACTGGGTGATTTCAAAGTGCGAACCATTGTCAGTGTAAGTGCTGTTCGTACAGCGAGCGTTTATTTAAACGAGTTTGATTGGCAGTTGGGGTGTGACATGGTCATGATGTGTAGGCGTCATCTGGTAATGTCGCCCACTCAACCTTGTGAGAAAGCACAGCAGCGGAGAGAGGTGGTGGCAGGAGTTTCCTTTTCCTTGGTGTAAGGAGAGGCAGAGCCACCATTGGGGTGGCCACCAATCAAAAGGAGGAAGGTGGAGCCTGGTAAACAAAGGGGTGGGGACTATGTGGGGTAGACATTCACAGCTGAATAATAACAATCAGGAGGCAAGAGGCTTTCGGAGGCAAACCTCGGACTCTGGGTTTGTACCAGAAACGTATTGTCAAGCCAATTCGTCAAAACGTTGTAGAGAGCTACAGGAGCACATTGCATCTACCCAAGATTAGTTTATTTTCTTCAAACAAATTCATATGCATTATGGGACCTCCTTTGCCAGTACCAAAATATGAGAATAGGTTTTCCCCTTTTTTATGGCCACAAAACAGGTTTTAAGATGTTAAAACACCAAACTGAAACCTTTTACAAGGAATCATGTCTGCATTAACCCCAATACTTGTGGTCAGAATGCAAACAAAAAACATACTCTGATAATATATGCATTGTCTTTAAAACTGATTGGTCCACACCAGACAGCTTTCTTTGGAGTAGGCCTCGGCAAGGTAAGGTAATTTACCCTTTTTACCGGGTAAAAGGATAAAGGTGTCGACATGCCAAGGGGTAAGGGTAGGGTAAAGGTAGCACGGAAGAATTACTCGGTAGGGTAAAGGTAGCGTAAAGTATTACCCGGTAAACACCTTGTTTACCGCTTGCTAAAAGCTCCGTGGCGCAGACCGTGGCCGCCATTTAAAATTGGAATAATTGAGAGTATTCTATATGAATAAAGCGCTCTACCAAGCATTTACCGTTATAAACCTTGTTCATGTGTAGTAGTACCCCAGTAATTACCCTGTAATCGGGTAATTTGTATGGGGTAAGGGTAAAAGGTAGGGTAAAGGTAGGCTCGTTTTTACCTTACCTTGCCGAGGCCTATTTTGGAGCCTAGTCTCAAAAGGTGTTAGACCAGAGGACGCCAAAAGGCGTACAGCACAAAGACAATGCATATATTATCAGTGTTTTTTGTTTGCATTCTGACCACAAGTATTGTGTTTAATGTGGACATGATTCCTTGTAAAAGGTTTCAGTTGGGTGTTTTAACATCTTAACACCTGTTTTGTTGCCAGAAAAAAGGGGAAAACCTATTCTCGAATTCATATGCAACTTAATACATGTTATAGGTACAAAAGAGAATATTTAAAAATGCTTTGGAAGAATCAAGTACTTTTGATTTCTGATTGATTTATTTAAAAGCGTTCTAGTTGCATTATATAACAGCAGCATTTTGTGTGGTCAGTCGTTTTACGATGACGGTTGCTTTGTGTTGATTATTGCAGGGGTATTGTCACAGACGTAAATATTTCAATACTACACAGGATCATATTTCTCGTATAGTGGCAGTATTCTGTTTCGCAATTTGTTCTAATATTGTGAGTACAGGAAAGGAATGCTATTACTTAAGAAATTGAGTCTGCTTGCTTAGTCTTTTCTGTGTGATGTTAATACACACGATGATGTCAACATTCATTCATCAGTTCACAGAATTACAATATTTCTTGTTTTGTGCGAACATTAGTGGGGTTTTTTCGCCTAATAACAACGATCTGGAATGTTTGAAATTCATGCAACGGAATATTACAATGAAAAAAAAATCACCGTTGAGGAATGGAACACTATACATTCAACCACTATATTTTCAATAATCGGTCACTGAGGAATCATTTTAACAAATAAAAGCTGTGCATGCCCGAGTGTTTTGTGCGTGAGTGTTTATCCTCCCCTTCACACCCAAGTCTGCTGTTTCCACACCGTGATTCTGATACTTACCGCGACGTTCCTGGAATATCCTTGGCAGGGCCCATAGCATCGCGCTGGTCTTGTCCCAACATGGGCTCCCCCCATCTCCACTCAAAGACTCACATTGGTCTGAAAAGCTAGTGAATGGGTTGATACTATTTTTAGTGGTAAGGAGACTAACGTCTCTTTACATTTTGATGTACAAGCACGATGTACTTGCCCATGGTGCTTCACAACAGCACACCATGAGTTTGTACAAGATTCATTATGGAGCTTAGCGCTGCAAGCCTCTGGCGTGACGAGAGCAAATTCTTAACATCACCTCCTTGGAACCTTAAGGAGTCCTTGATGTTCTTCCATGGGACTTGGACATTCTTGGGACATTCTTACTTAGGAATCATGAGGGAGCCTTAGGTTGGTGCTATGAGTTGCTAAAGAAGGCAGTGTATTTATTTGGGTAATGTGCCTTTTTTCACCACAGTCGTACTGGTCAAGGCTCTAGAATGCATTACTGTGAATGTTACCATGGAATGTGTGTTCTCGTCACTACCCTTGCTTGCGGTAAGGCTGCCTGATGTGCTACCTGTACCGTGGAACAACCAGAATTTGTTTTAAAGATGATTTAAGGCTCAACTGTGGCGTGCCATTGAAATATGGGAATTGTGACCAATGGCCAAGACTGCGATCACAAATGCTGCATTGGCCACAGGGGCACCTGCAGGCGTGTAACATGGCTTTGTAGCGGTGATGTTCAATCAGCACCGTCATTCTTCACTAAAGCTAACGAACAATGACATGAAGTTACGTCTCACAAAGTGGGACCTGAATAAACACAAAATAAAAATCATAGCAGTCGTTTATAAAGAAGGAATAGCTACACTGAGATTGCATCAATACACGGCGAATCGTGCAAAGAGATAGACCGTCACCAATTGGATTGTAGCAATGATTGTATCAATAAATGTCGAGAATATTAACCTCGGTTCTGCTGGTGAATCACAACATCCAATGGGAATGAACGACAGGAAATGATTGAAGTACATGACACAAAAAAACATTCTCCGACACCAACAGGGTAATTGCCTGAAACGTCACCGATTTTCTGTTTATTATTTTAAGGCAGTGTTATTGAACGGTGTTTATTTCGTGTTGGCCTTCCCCGCACCTCCGATTAGCACTGTTGGCTACGTACGGTGCGAAAGAAGTTCAACATACAAACGTGTTGAGTTCATTATATTTTTTTGGGTTGGGGTACTCTGTGTTTGTGCGACGTTGCCAACCCAGCAGCAGCAACAATCGCCAAATAGTTAAACACGAAAGAGCAGAGTGTGCAACGTGGAGGAGAAGCTCAAGGTACACAGCCACTGTCGTATGCGACATGTTTACGTGACTTCACCGAAAGAACCAAGAATATGAATCGCTGCAGTCACGAAAGAAGCTTTAAATCTAAATTTATGGGTGTTAGTTTACATTTTAAAAAGCCGCACTTAGTTTGGTCTCCATGGCAACCGGCGTTGCTGTGAGACGCGAGGCCGCGACGTGGCGGGCTCCACTTCTTCACGTGGCTCGACATCTTCACATCTTGACATCTTCACTTCTTCACATCTTGACGTCTTCACGTTGTTGACGAATTGAAAACAAAACCTTGTTGATGGTAATACTCGCGACGAGTCTTGCCGTGTTGCAGCTCCGAGCGCGCCGCTTTAAATGAGCGTTAAAGACATTCGCGAGTGCTGTAGTCGTGCTGGTAGCGGCGGCCTTGTCGGCCTAGCGTGAGCCTGCCCGTAACAACAACAACGACGACAACGACGTCGTAGTCTGGCAATTAACACGAGCGAATCGAGTTTAATTAGACGGCTACTCGACTTGACACGCTGCTGCCAATTGCGTGGAAAAATACAATTTAAAACGGAACGTTTCAATATGCGGGTTTCACGTAAGTCGCTCGGCAGGTCAGGCGCTAAAGGAAGAGTAGGCCAAGTACAGGACTCTATCGGGCTTCTCCAGAGCCGCCTCTGGTGGCGGTCGTTCTGCCAGCAGCGGCGTGAGCGAAGGATTTGCAGGGGCTGCACCTTCACCTTGTGTCATGCATCCTGCGCCGACTCGAACCCTCGTCGCTGTTGCCGGCGGTCGCGGCGTTTATATTCAATAGCGAAGCAGCGCGATTGAAGGCGACATTTCTCAGTGCAATGTCCACGTGTTGTTGGTGTTGGTGTGCGTTTAAAGGCCACATGGAGGCGAAATGCGGTGGAAGTCCGTGCGCTCCTCGCCCGAGAGCGCGGAGACCCGGGGGGGCACGGCCATCTGGGCAAGCGGCAGCGACGTTGAGCAGGTAACGTGATTTAACTCGAGATGTGAAGTTTTCGTGGCTGCAATGATTCATATTCTCTTTGGTTGTTTCGGTAAAGTCACGTAGGTGGAAATAAATAAATGAAAAAACACAACAACAAGGCGGAAGCTTGTGTTGCCTCCGCAACGTCGTGATTTAATTGTTTTCATTTATTTATTTTTACCTACTTGACTTTAACGAAAAAAATAAAGAGTGTGATTCAACTCACCGCAAGTTGTTATTTAACCTTTTTTGTATAATTTGACGTGCACCGATGAGACGGAGCGATGACCTGGGCTCATGTGCAGGTGGCTGCGTGGACTGTTGCGTTGTGGAATGAGGCCTTCATCCAGCAGTGGGTTGACCATGGCGATAATGAATGACACGAGTTCAGATTGTAGCTCAGGAAAGCCTCGCTGAATATAACGAGTCTATTACAGGAGGCTTATCTCATGTAGAATATACTTTTACTTTTTCACGCCACGTCCTGTGCGTTGACAGATTTTTTTAAAGTTAATTTGTTGTTAGGCATGCCCTTTTCATAAGCATGGTATTAGCACCCAACATACTGCTTTATGATGATATACCAGGCCTAAAGTGGACGCTGCTTGTTTAAGAATGAATTGCAATCGCGCAAAAAAAAACCCAAAGCAACGATCACTTCAAATCAAGTTGTGGCAGAAACTAACAAAAATATCTATCCCTTAGACTCAGAAGAGGGCAGTGCAGCAAATTGTACTATATTATGCTCCTTGCCTTAACCAACCCGCATTGACCAGCGAAATGAATTATGGCCAATTATTTGTGTTTAGCTTGTTGTCCTTCCCCCCGCACCCCCGATTAGCACGGCTGGCTACGTACGGTGCGAAAGAAGTCCCACATATATACATGGCCAAATGAATCTCCCTCTGCTCGCACGGTGAGGGAGGCCCTCGCCCAGCAGTGTGGACAAAAGTTCTTGCACCACGGACACGACTTGCAGGATTCAGGTGGCTGATGTTGACCAGGTTTGCAAGTGGGCGGTCACGGAGTCGCCTGGATGCCAAGGGCTTGGAGGAGAAAAGGGGCATTGGAGGAGCCACAAGCCGGACGGCGGGTGTTATAGACCCGCATCAGCTGGTGAGGTTTCCGTCTCCTCTTCGATGCACCCGTTTGTTTACCCGCATCTGTATCGTCGACAAGTTGTCCGAAGTAGAAGTGTGTTGCTGACAACGAAGCACTTTGGTTAACCGTAATCACCATGGTCACTAAACTGACGTAATTTGCTTAAACGTAGTAAGTAGATATCTCAATTCAACTGGTTAATTGACACTGAGGACGACCAAGTATCACAGTGGTTCATGCACTGCGCTAAGAACACGGCCGCCTGAGTTTGATTCCCGGACACGGCCAGCATCATTGTCGAATGATATCTAAATCGGTCTAGGGTCTCTCCCCCTTCACCAACCCGCATTGATGGAGTGGAGTACTGTACAACCACCATGACCAACACGGCGAGGGGGTGCCTTCCTCCAGCAGTCTATTGACACAGTATTACAGATGTGTGAGTATGGCATTAAAGAGAATTACAGTGATTGACTTATTCCTTTGAGGTGCATTGACAGTGGCATATCACGACAATATTGTGACATGCAAGAGGCCCATAAGGATGACACACTGAAGTGATAGTGCTTCGCTCAAATGCCGCTCATACCTGCCTATCCACCGTCACCAGTATAGTTTGAGCCATTGGCAATTTACAAAGATAAGCACCACCCAGATAGCCCTCTGGGTGGATAGATACAATTCAGAAACATGCCAGATATGGATGCAGTGTTTGGATAGGCAGCTATTGTACACTTCACGCATTCACAGTACAGATACAGTCTTTGTCAGGTACAAGAGGATGAATGAAAAGCTACCAGATTGATAAAACATTTCAAACACATCGTATCCTTCATCAGTTAAGAGACTCCTTTGAATGTGCGTTGAAAAGATTCAGTGAAAAAAGCACAATAGAAGCATATACTTTTCTGGTACAGTATTTCCAAAGTGATGAACCACGGCATATTCGTGTTAATGATTAATGTATTTAAACACATGTTCTGTATGAGGTTCGTGTATCATCCAGAGTATCATCAGCTGACTATGTAGGCTTTGTAATATGGTCTATATGGATTGGCCGCTTATGTACTTGCTTGAAGACAAACTGGTGGTGTAATCTTGATTTGAAGATACTGGTGGTGTAATGGTTTTCTCCTTTTTAAACATGTTTGGAATAATCGTAGAAGTTTTAACATTGCAGCGTATTGGGCTCTTTTAATTGTATTGTGTTTGTAATTATTTTGCAGCTAGTCCAAGCCCACGAGGCCAGCTTCAGTAAAATTTACACCCTCGAGCTGCATGCAGGAGGCATCAAGAAAATAGAAAACCTGGAAAAGGTCAGTGTCATCCTTGCATTTACAGAGGGTGCATTGCCTTTTTAAAGTTATAATCTTATACCTTGTCTTGGGTTCTTAAAAACACAACAAACATCATCCTCTAAAACTACAGTAGTGAATTTTTCGGTACTGTGATATAGCTAAAAAATATGTTAATAACAGTGGCAGATAATATGCAATAAGAATAATGAGTTACATGTACACCAAGCTTAATTAAGCATGCATCAATGCATAAATCATATTTTTATGAAGGTTAGAGATGCACTGGCACAGTGCTACAATATTTAAAGTTTCGTGACCTGTTTTATCCTAAGAGAATTATCACCATAATTCCCCCATTGCTTTCTTTATTTGACCATTTGAACAAAGGTGACTTACTTTTTTTTGTTCCAGTAACACCGTAGTATACACGATGCACAATACTTCACGAAGGAAGGTTACAGTGCAGTACAATTTGAATGTACCCTACACAGCGTTGGTGTATGGTGTTTTTTCTGCAATATTTTGCTGTCTTTTCTTGGATTTTCTGTTTGCACTCAGTCACATATTCACTTTAAGATGTTTTATTGTTCATGTTTTAGTTTTTTGTTTGTTGCAGTTGCACCCGATTCAAGAGCCGAATGGCTCACAGGGCTATACCTAATAAATGAACTTGAACTTGAATAACATGGGATGTAACTACACCTTAAGACGCTATACATAAACAGTGGGCGTATGTATTTAATGGGGAGAGACAGTCATAAGGCAGAAGGGAAAAATGAAGTTATTGAGCCTGGACTTGAACAGGGACCAAAAGCGTGGGTGTCTGCACAGTTTACACGGCTGAGGTCATTGGACCTTTCCTGCAACTACATCAAGTCTATTGAAGGGTTGGAGCACCTGAAAGACCTCCGGGAACTCAAGTTGTATGGAAACAAGATAACCATCATTCAGAACCTCAGCCGGTAAGACGTGTGTGCATATGGTTGGCGGTGCAGTGTAAGACAATGTTCTGTGTATGTGTACAATGTGTACCCTGCTGTAGACATAGAATAACATCATAGTTGTTATCCTCCTGCAATTGAATTGAATACTGACTTCATACCAGTTGTTTTAATTAGTGTACTGTATAAGGACAATGTGGGATATAAACGGATGTGTCACCACAGTTATATTTTTTTACAGTTGTGCACTCTTTGGGAAAGTTCACAATACAATACAATGTGTGTTTATTAAGTGTGTAAAGGTGACCACATGTTAGAATACTGTTCAGAAAATTATATATGCTTTTTGAGATTATGGGAAACAGGAGGTTAGGAACTGGAGGATGTAACATTGGTGCCTTGGAATGGAATAAAACACGAGGATAGGTAAATGGGAGAAGAGGAAAGCATGAGATTCCTGAAGAGAAAATGGAGTTAACAGTGTAAATGGCCAGGAAATGCTCGGTGAGTCTCAGGAAGGTCCTACCAAGTTTTCACATAAGGGTTGACAATTGCTGTGTTCCATGACTAAATCATTTGCGAGTGATTTATCAAATATGGGCAATTTTGACCATGGTGCCAGCACACAATGGCCTTATTTTCCTTGAATGACATCACAGGATCTGTAATGTTCGCTGTTAAGCAGACGGCACACATTGTATGGTTAAATCACCCACAGTATTAACCACGGTGGCATTTTGGAATCGAACCACAAACCTCTGCAACAGACAGCAAATGTGCTACCACAAGCCTTGTCACCACCCCATGATTGCATGCGTGACCATTTTGTTATTGAGCAGCTTTTGTGAATTTCCATATTTTTTCAGGCTCAATGAACTTCAAATTTTACATCTCCAACACAACCAAATCATCAAAATAGGTAACTGATGACACGAGTATATTGTGTTTCAAATATATTTATTTTACATCGTTATTAACCACTTGGTTTCTTCATTAATTTATGTTTCTATACCTAACCCCTACCGTACTTGCAGTCAAAATACTTGAGGACACTGCATATGAGTGTGTAATTTTTTTCATAAAATTAATTTTTATTTCATCTGTCATGGCATAAAAAATACATGCTTTGCTCTGAGATATACATCTTAAGTTATATCCTAGGTGGTATACATTCTACCTTCATTATCTAAGATGACAAGAATATGAGAAAAAAACAAGATAGAGTATAATAACGAGTGCGCGTCATCAGTTATAATCTGTCATTGAAAAGCAGGCGTGGTATTCCATATGTAGTATTGCAGTTCTATCATTGTTTACCACTCTCACATTTGCGTTGAAGTTCCTTTCACTGACACTGTTGTGTTGCACTACGTGCATGCGTGCGTAGGCACCGCTTTGGAAGGCAAGCAGAAGTTAAAGGAGTTGAGGCTGGACAGCAACCGCCTGTCCCGGCTGTCGCCCAGAGAAGTGGCTCAGCTGAGCAGCCTGCAGACACTCGATATCAGCCACAACCAGCTGACTGACGTCACGGTGAGTAGCTGCACGGCAGGGACGCTGCTGCTTTGCTCATACAAACGTAGTTAGTCAGTTGGCTGCATGTTGACAGTCATTTGTGAGTTATTTTTGCTTAGTGTAGAATGAGTCCTGTAAGCGCACAACACGTGATTGCGTGCGTGCAGAAAGAGCTCCTTTCATCAGCGCTGACTACGGCGGTGCTGCTGTTGGTGGATTTTATTGTCCGCGCTTCTCTGCGCATTTTCTTACTCTAAAGCACGTGCGCAACCTTGGATTACTTCAAGTTACAGGATGAAATTGATAATTTTGGTCATTTGTGGTAAGGTCATATCTGCAGATAAGCACAGATAAGTGGATACACTTTTGCATAGATCTGTAAATCGATTCAGGGCACATTTAATGAGAAGAGCAGATAATATTTAGGTGAATGTACATATATATACTTTAGCATGTATAAGTAGGAGTGTGTATTTTTAAAGAGCACATTCTACCAAATCTTAAATTTCTGCATTGGCTGTGCGTCCATTTGAACATTGACTGCCATCTGCAGTCACTGTCTCCCTTACTTTATGCATTTCTCCGTCCCATTTTTTTTATACAACTAAAATAATATTTCTTCTCTGTTGCATGCACCTTATTGACTCTGTAAAAACGTTATTCCAATCTCCCTCTTCCCATTCATAATCCTGTTTTAATATTTTTTTTCATAAACAGATTTAGTGTAAAAGTCCACCTGTGTTTTCACACACTCAATCATTTGTCTCTGTTTGCATGTTATAGTTGTGTGCATTATCCGGAAATATATTTTCTACTTTATTTGCTTTGTAAAAACGTCATTGTATTGTATGTGGCCCTTAGGCGGTGTCTGTTCTGCCGAGTCTTGAAGAGCTCCAGGCATGTGGAAATCAGCTGAGTGGCATCCCAGAGCTCAGCTGCTGTGAGCAAGTAAGTGTGGGTTTTCTTCTCTCCTTCAGTCAAAACACAATCCTGCGGAGGGAGCTGGGAGGAACGTTGGGTAGCTCGGTCAATGGCCAGGGTCAACGGCGACGTGGTGTATTCCGCAAATATGCCCGACTGTGAGGGCGGGCACAAGCCGGCGTGAGTAGGTTAAACGTTGAGTTTTTAAGGGCACCACGGGGTGACCAGCCCCTCCCCACCCAGCCCCACCCCTCCCACCCCCCACCCAGCCCCACCCTCCCCACCCAGCCCCTCCCCATCCTCCCCACCCAGCCCCTCCCCCACCCTCCCCACCCAGCCCCTTTCTCCCCACCCAGCCGCTCCCTGCACGACAGACACAATAATCCCCTGTGGGCTGGTGTAACCAGGAGGTTCCTACCAGTATTGTATTTGATACCACATTGTTACACCAGGGCTAGCTCATGTAGAGAGAACATGCGTAACAATGTACAGTCTTTGATTAAAAAAAAATCGATACAAAAGAGTGGTATTCCAAACTAACCTCTAAATCATCTCAAGTCTCGTGTAAATCACGTGACTTGTGTGTGGCCACCCCCACTCTGAACCCCTCCCCCCTCTCCACCCCCTGTGAGAACAGATGCTCCGACCTTCAGCGTTGAGGCCCTGATGTCGCCTCTTCCTTCCTATCCTCAGCTTTCCTGACCCGTTGGTCACGTTTTTTCATACCCTTTCCATCCTTTTCCCCTTATTTCCTATGTTTTCTCATGAATTTCCATGAATTATATCTTCAACTCTTCTCCCCATAGTGTACCACAGGTAAAACGTTGTAAGTGGAATATAAAACGGTTTAATAAAGTATTGAATGAAATTAACATGTCTATTGTTAAAGGAACAGCAATTGCTGGGTATAAAATATGTATTACAATGTAGAGCATCATTTATTTGTCCATTTATATGTCAGGAAGGGCACAGCTGAGAGGCACGGTCCATTGTTGACGTTGTGTGCCCCCTTGCTGGCATCGACATGAGATGCCATGTGTGACTTGCATTGCAGCTGAAGGTTCTGGACCTCTCCGACAACAGAATAACACAGACTGTTGATCATATCAGCCTTCCCAAGCACCTCAATGTGAGTCTGTTATTCATTGCAATGTACTTACATGGCGGTGCCTTGTTCTCCTAAACAACTTAACAGATTATACGTGTAATCAGCAATAACCTGCTGGCTTTATATGCTAAACCGTTTTCTTTACTTGTGTTGCCTGGCCAGGAATAATGCTCTAATATGAAAATACCATTGCGAATCCTATGGCTCGCAACTCTTTATTATTGTTACTTTGTAATTTGATGGACACATCTTGTTTATTTTGTGATGTTTTCCATAATATATTATGCTAGACCAAGGCATGTCTTTTCTTTGAGCTTAAGACAGTATATGAATTGACACACTTGTTCTGATCTTATTTTGGTTTACCATAAAAAGTTAACAATTTTTCATCGCTTACCATCATTATCGTGATCTCGTTAATCATTTTTATGATAGTTCTAAGCCTTTTTCCAATGTTGACTATCTCAATTACACAAGTCCACGTATAAAACATGACCACTATATCACGCATTGTTGTACGAATGCATGAAATGTGTTGTTTGTCACGTGATTGTGTTTTTGTTGATTGGTATCCTGCACAGGCACTGAATCTATCAGGAAATGTTCTGAGTAGCCTTGAATCATTTGGGATCTTAAGGTGAGTGTCATGAGCACCGGTGCTGCATTTGAACGTGTTTGCATACCCAATTGCCTATTTCTGCAAATATATATAATAATAATAATCCACTGCACAGCAGACGAGGGCACTAAAAGGTCGACTGGTGAAACAAAAGTTCACTTCCCCATGACATTGTAGTTCCTGCAGAGTGAAGCTGTCGTGTCAGGAAATGTTGCCGTGAAAATTCAGTCATGAGTAGTCGAGCTCTGATGGTTGACACGTCGCACGTGCACCCACGACATGTAAAGCGGCACAGCAGTCGTAACCTAACAAAGGCCGATCTGCAGTAGATTTGTAATGGGTGTAATCAAAGCGGTTACCCCCATGCCAGATACAGAAGGTGTCTCGCTCCAATTTAACACCTCACATCAATGCATGCCAGAAAGGTATTTCCAGAGTACTGTCGTAAAGACAGGTGTCGAATGTAAATGTGAGGCGTGCCAGATGGGATCTCATTTCAGTCATAGACCTGTGATGGTCTTCACTTAGTGCAGACTACACAACAGGGAGTATCACCGATTTATTTTCAGGTGCGGGTTGGGTTAAACCCAAATGGACTCGGGAAGCTTCGGTTTCAGTTAACCATATTCTAAAAACCGGTGTACACCAGTTAATATTTTATTAGCTAAGAAACAGCAAAGCAAAGGTTGCGTGTGCAATGTTTATTGCAAGGCAGACAGAGATGCAGAGACAGAAATACAGACAAATTGATAGACACATTTATATATTTACACAATGTAATCTAATTTTTTTTATGGCTGTTCATACTTGTAACCAAATTATTTTTTATTAATTTTTTGTTCCAGAACAAATTTTATTGGGATTTGCTTTTCAGTTCAAGAAAATAAGTGGTAAATTCCGGTTTCCAGTTCAACTCTCAGTTACATACTCAAATATTCTATACAAGTACTCATTTGATGTCTGCCGTTCCCCAGCTCCTTGCAGGACCTTGACTTGTCATGCAACAAGATACAGACTCTAAGAGGCATTTCTGAGCTGTTCCCTCTTCTGGAGACACTGAACATTGCAAACAATTTGGTCAGCTCTTGGCAAGACCTGGTATGTGCCTTAATGTCACTTGAGCTCATCAACCTGCAGTAATAGTCAGTCTATAAGGTGCTTCTATTTTTGAGCACAAGGTTAATCAAATAAAATGATTGGCTTTGTGTTTCCAATATTGTTTCATGACCATTTGACATCACAAATGTTTAATTATCACACGAACGATTTGGTGTTGGTGGCTACGATTGCATTTGAACCAAAAAATAATCATAAACTGTCACCCAGCCACCCTAAAAATAATTTATGTTTTTAAATATTCAACACAAGCTGGTGGTGCTCTCAGTGATATAAAGTGGTTCCAGTAAACATTTCCTTACAATATTTTTTCACCTCCTTTGTATCCTTCAGTGTCAAATATGTAATATAACGCACCTTAATTACTCAACTTGTTTTAACTTGGGCCTGCCGTGATGTGATTAGCCAATTCTATTAACAAGTGTTAGTATGTGGAAGGGAACTAGAATACCAGAGAAAGAGCACATAAAAGGTATAATAGTCATAAGTCTGCAGATGGATTCAAGCTAGATAGACTCAATAGTATATTCCTCTGTGAACTGAATGCATTACTGTAATGTCGTAGGCTTGTTCCCGTAGTAGGAACATTGACATTAACATCACAGGGCTATGAACGCCTAACACTTATTGGGGTGAGCAGAAAACCACGGATTTTTTATGATTAAACTGCACCCTGGTTACAGGGATGCCACATATATATGATGCCTAACATATATTTGTGTTCACCAAAACTGGTCGTGGAAGTGTGTACATTCGAAAATGAAACCGCCGCCATGCTTTCCAGTTCAAAATGTCTTCTCAGTTGGCACGTCTGAATGAATTCGTGACGTCTGCACAGCAGTCATAATTTTTCTGCTGTTCAGAAACTTTTAGGCAACTGCATGAACTTGCTGGAGCTGTGTGTGAATGGAAATCCAGCAATCACATCCAACAATGAGCACAGCAGGTACGTTGGACTCATCTCTACAGTGCACAGCATGTGGCCGCATGACATGAAACTGCTCAGAGTTCCACAAAACTTCTAAAGTCGTCTTGTTGTGACAGGTATCAGCAGGAGCTCACGACGATCCTCCCACATTTGGAGATACTTGATGGGGTAATATTTAAATATTACTACATTTTTATACAGGAAAGCATAACTGGAACATCTTACATTCGCGTGTTTGGCCAATTTGTTTTAACGAGTATTATGGGATTTCTCCAATGATGAGTGATGATTGATGGAAACGATGATGCTCATGATATAGATGATGGCAGTGACAGCAGTGATGACAAGAGTACTGATTATTACATTCCTAATAATGGTCCTGATGAAACTGTGCTTGCCAGGTATCAGTCACATCAAAGCAAGGATCCACAGCCATAAACATATGGCCAATGACTGCCAATAGTGGTAAGATTCTTGGTACTAACCTCAATTTTGTCAACATTAAACTAGTTGTATACTTTTATGGTATATTTTTGTATGTAGATATATCAGTTTTTCTTCATGGCACTGGAGTGTGTATTTGGCAAATGTGTCAATACAGAATTGTTCTGCATCTAATTGAGTTTTCATTCCTGCCAGCAATGATTTCTCAGAAACTTGTGGGACAGATGGAGTCTTTGGAAGGGCAGATGGAAGCCACACTCGGGTCTCTCCAGCAGAGGTCTGTAACTCAGATCCATAAACTGAAATAAAATAAACCGCAGGACATTTTAATATTGTTGCAATTATTTGCACATCGGTTAGAATTTGACAGTTTCCACCTCTATATCAGTTGCTTCAATGGCAGACAGCCAATAAAAAAAGCTAAGCATTTAATAAAACGAATGTTAATAAGTTGAAATGTTATTTTATAATTACGAAGATTATGCACGAGTTCGTATTTTGTAAATATATAAAAGATGTTCACAAAAACATAGTTAATTAAATGATCCAAGACCTATAACGTGACCCACTTCTTTCAACGCAGGTTCAGTGAAGTCAGATGCCTTGTCGTGAACTCATTACCCCAAGTGTCGCCACCCAGACCAACATCAGGTGGGGAACTGTTTGAACACATCGGGTTTTTGCTGTTAATATCCACGAATTTTTTAATATTAACAACACAAGCATGACGTCCCCTACTCTGGGCATAGGGTTGCCAACTCTTGACTGAAGCTATTCTGGGAGATTTGTTTTACCCCAACATGGAGTATTGGCATTATGCTGAAAAGGGAAAGAAAAACGACATCAGATGACACCGTTACGTTTTTAAAATGTATCTTCTGTATAAATTGTGCATTCATTTTATGTATTTATAAATATTCTATTAAAATCTCAGATTGCATGTTGAACTTCCTTTGCATCGTACATAGCCAACCGTGATAATCAGAGTTGCTTTTAATAGTTTAGGTTCACGTGAGATCAATGTTAATTCCAGTAAGACTCCTGGCCAATCCAGGATTGGCAACCTTTATCTGGGCACTTCATGGAGTCCACTAAAGAGTAAATTAAGTGCATATTTAAACATGGGCTCTTAAAAATCAGTTTTCATTAATTTGTAAGTCTTGTTTGATGAATACAATATGCTGCATCTCATTCACACCGGCAGTACCGATTCACATGCCTTTGACCGGAGGCACATGCAGCACTTTTAATGTCGTGAACACTATCGACCTCACTCGACATACCATTACCAATTAACCTCACACCATTTGCAGTCCACCCTTTGCTTTTCGAACATGGAATGCTCTTGCCAATAGTTGCTTATAACCATGAGCATGTAACAAGCCCAACTGCTGACAGGATGCCGGTTGAACCAGTCCAGTTTTTTTTTTGCTTAAACAAATGCGACTGAACAATATTAGTAAGGACCGATGGTCTAATACATTTTTTTTATATAAGAGCACTGCTCACACATTTGTCCAGCATACACGTTCCAAGTGGAGGGCGGCAGGACCTCAACATGCACAAACCTGGCTCTACACCGAATATGGATAACATCACACCAGATGTGGTCAACCGTACACTAGCAAAACTTTTGTAATTTAGCACGATTTTAAGTCTAAAACGGAGCAATGTGTATATATTGACCTATATCCCGTGCGCAACCACACATTGATGAGAAGAGCTTTCAGTGTTTGTTTTTTTACGCAGGACCAAGTAACAATAAGGAAATGGAGTCATCCAGGCTTTCCAGCCAGTGCAGCAGGTAAGCACGGTGACATGCAGAGAACAAGTGAGGGACAGCCCCACATTTAGTAGGCAGATGGGGATCAGTATTTTCTGCAGGCCTGATGAACATCCGGAGAAATCTCTCAAGCAGTGGGTGCTGCTAGACCATACATAAATAAGCTTTCACATGCCAGGCTTTCATTATTTCAAGAGCCTGCATGAGGTAAAAGGGAATGTTTTATTATGCAAGATTTGAAATGTTTCCAGCCATATATACTTTGCAAAATATTGTGTGTGTGCAGTCGTAAACGCATAGAAGATGCTAGAAAGTTTGCAGCAGATCACGACGGACAAGCTTAACTGCGTTTGACAACTGGATCAAGTTTACATGAAAATCGTTGGTAAGTTTTACAAACTAAGCCAAAACAACCCGTTTTGGTAAAAATAGCCATTCGATTTATAAACGTGCCATGTTTGTGGGTCTTTCCAGTATGAACCAACATCTTCATTATGCAACAAACTTTCAAGACAGGAGCACAATTAGTTGAAAACTTTATTGAAATACTCAAGTTTCTTGCAAATTCAGTATGGGAATAAACAGATAAATCGTGCCAAGTTATGCATGACAAATACATCAATGCTGGTCTTTTATAATGATGCAATCACAAGTGTCCGCATATTTAATTTTACCACCCTAACAAGTACTAAAGTTTGTCTTGAACATCTGGCTCAAGCCTTGGGACAGGGTTGCCTATTCCCAAATGCAACAGCCACCGACTGCAAAAAGATACAGATGCAAAAAGACAAATTCGATGCTTCCATGGGAATTCCTCACATTGTTACATTTAGCCAAAGGTAACTAATGAAAACAATCTCACAAACACCTAATTACACCCCCCCCCCCCCCAAAGAAAACCTTGTCACCACCTTCTGTAAAGTGGGTACTAATACCTGTACTGATGTCAACATGAATTTTCACAAAAGTGACTATTTCCTCCCCCCCCCTCCCCCCGCAAGTCCGCTCTTTAGAAACCATTATTTTAACGGAATATAAAAAAAATGGTGCCGCTGTTTTTCATCAGACACCACTACCGTGTAGGCTGCACCACGCACAAATGCATAGCAGTCAACTTTTTGACAAAAGCACACAGACAATACACTTACCGATAAAAAAGGAAAGGGAGACCACCAAGAAAAATGCTGCCAAGTGAGCAGGTGGAGTTGCCGAATCGTGCAGCGTCACAGACTGCTTTGTGAAACGGTGCTCAAATCTTCACACATCGATAACAAACAACGCCAAAGAGCAGCCCATGATGGAGCAGGTTGCACATCTAGAAATCGTGACAGTGGTATTTTTCCAGGTTGTAGTACTGTGTCACGACCACGCGGTTGGCAAACTTGCGGCCGCTCAGCGCCTGCTGGGCCCTCTGGCAGTCGAGTAGTGACGCAAACTCCACAAAGATCTGTTAAAGTGCAGAGAAGGCACAGGGAACGGGCCACATTGGCCACAGGGCATGAAGTTAAATCAAAGCACTATGGATCAGTTGAGTTCACAAATATTTTAATGTAGTTCAGGTCATAGGTCTTAAATCGCTCTTTGTCAATACCATAGGTCCCTGGTTCCTTCCAGTCAAGAGTTCTTTTCTGCGATTTAAATATTACTCGAGAAAATCTTTGACCGACAAGACCCGCAGATGGATAAGTTAAATCTATTATAATGTAGACATTGTTTAATGTGCAGAAAGCGGTGCAGGTGCAGCAGGCCGTCCCTCAGGTGTTAATAAGGGACAGCAGCAGCACGTTGCGTGCGCCCTCACCTTGCCACATCCCGGGATGTCGAGTCCGTTGACGGGTCGCGGGATCTCTACGGAGCGCACGGATCCATACTTGCCGCACTCCTCGCGGATGTCCTCCAAGATGTCCTCATATTCCTCGTCGTCCACCAACTCCTCAGGGGTCACCATGTTCATGAGGCACAGCACCTCTGTGGGCAAGCCGCTGTGCTGCACCTGACTCGATGCCAGCCCCGGAACTTGCAGCGTCACGGGCGTCTGCACCACCACCGTCTGTTGGTGTGCACGCAAGCACACGCACGCACAGGTGTTGAAGCACATACTAGTGCAAGCAGATGATACTGTTCATTATTGCTAAAGTTCATTTTGTCAGTGGCTGCCCAAATTTAAGTTGACTTAAGACATTTTTTTTACTCAAAACTGTAATTATAAAAACTTTACAAAAATTATATTCTTAAAAGTCCATTCAAAACAAAACCACTCATCATTACATAAAAAAATGTGTACATCAATATGCTTGTCCTTTAACCACGAGTGTTATTATGGCTTTAACATTTAGATTCACCAAATGCAATTAAAGTTTCCAATTATAGATGAAGTTAGGTGACCTCTACTTAGACTCCCATTTTTGTTGAAGGCAGTTTTTACAACACATGAGTGGCACTCACTGAAACTGGCTTCCCCAGCCTTACCACTAGCACTTTAAAATGAATGTCTAAAGTTCAACCTCCAAATGGTAAATTTTATGTAGGAATACAAACTAAATATTTTTCATATTGACAAATATATTTATCAAGCGCATCACAAGTCATGCAAATTGCATATATTTTACTATTGTGTGCTTGTGTTTAAAATAATCTCACTAAAGCGCATTAGCTGCAAGATTTTTACTTAAACAATCTAAATTCTCAGATTCAACAAGTAGTGTATGCATGTGCCATACCACGCCGTCTGTGTCAGGTGCTCCAAATACCGGGTTGGCATTCTTGGCCCCCACGCTGGCTCGCTGAACAATCAGCTTCTTGTCACCCAGCTGCATGCCATTCAGTCCTGCAATAGCCTGCACATGGGAGCAGATTGACAGCGTGTGAGGAATAGTCGCAGAGTGGCTGGATGCTCCCTCTTGACTGGTACTGCAACTATAAGCTTTATATCATGGGGTTTTAGCTCAATGAGAAAACGCTAATCTCTTCCCACTTAAAACTTTCAAAAATATGTAACCTGCAAACAACGCACACTTTCGTATTCGCACAAAAACCACAAAGGAACCAAACTTTCTAAATTCTAATTTTAAATTATACATGACATAAGGATGCTTTTAGAAGATTTCTCTGCAAGGTTTTCATCCATAGTAAAGGCTATGGCATGAAAAGTGTGAACCCGAAGTATTCCTTTGAGCTTGGACAAAAATGACATTGGGATAAACAAAAGGCCTTTACAATTGTAAGTGGAACAATTCAAGTAGGCTACACAGATTCATTGGAGTCGGGTGTTTGGCAGAGTATCCTTACAACTTGTATCCTTACAACTTGTAAGGATGCCTTCTAAATAAAACAGTTCAAAAACCTTCTTCTTGTGCCATTTGGGAGGTAATGAACCAAAATGTACATGTTCCTCTGGATTACACTTTAAGCAAAGCAACAGGTGTAAAAACATCAAAGCTCAGTTTGTACATTTGGTGTACATTTTGGGGTCAACTTAAGCACAATAATTAACATTTCCCCTGCCAGGGTCGAATCTAGTGAGAATCAAGGACAAATCAACACTTCCTAGGAAAATATTACCAGATAAGCAAGGTAAAACTCACCTGGTCGGTGACATTGACGTCTGCGTACTCGCAAAAGGCGTAGCCCTTGGAGAAGCAGGTGGCACTGTCCTTCACCAAGTTGAAGGCCTTCAAAGGCCCGAAGGACGTGAGCAGCTCCTTAACCTGCCGAGTGAGGCACACGTACAGTCAGCAGGGGTTGAAGCACTGGACACGAGCTCCACAGGAGGCAGATTTTTCGGCAAAGGGTATCTCAAAAACCAGCAGCATCCATGAAGCTGCCTTAAATGCAATTAAGTGGGCTTTCATATGCAACATGAACGTGCCGAGAAATTTATCATGCACACCTAGTTGCAGCCAAGAAATTTAACCGGATGGAAGAGCCAGCTATAAATGTATGCATGGGTAATACAGGAGTGATGCGTCTACATTTAAAATTAATGTATAAAACATTTGCATTGGAAATTAAATGCATGTGTATGAACAAATGAAAATCTATGTACCACACAAATAACTCTAGTTGCAATTGTGGAAATCACAATGCACTTGCTTAAACAAACTCAATGACAGTTTCTATCGGCATATTTTTGTGGACATGTTTTACCAATATCTTGCAAGGAAAATGTTGTGCTATGCAAATATAAAAGCCCACTTAAGTACTAGATTTTTAAGATTTGTAATGGAAAGCTTTAAAGTTCCAATATATTTAAATATTTTAAAAAAGGGTTGGGACTCGCCAAGAATATAGATGCAGTGCTTTGCTGCACATAAGTTTGCAACATTTTCATTGACACTCAAGTCAAGTCCCAATCCGAGAGGTCACTCACTTAGACGGTTTCAGAAAATAGTGCAGTTTTGAATAAAAAAAAGTCGCGATGTTGGGAGAATGTATATGTATATGCTGTTTGTATGAAAATGTAGCTGTGAAGTATGTACCTTAAGAGTGATGGTTTAACATAATAAACTTTACGCCCCCGTTTCAGTGGATCGCAGTGGTGCCATGTTTTGCTCAGTGTGGATATTTATTCTAATCTACATGACAAGATAAAGTATGCTCAAGTTGAAGTAAATATACTAAGATTCACCCTAACCATATCTAAATGTACTCTCACCAAAATATATTTAATCTATTAAACTGTGCAATGCACACCGGAATAAACACAAGCAACAAAGGCATATTTTTAAATATTTTTGCAGACAGGTGTGTACAGCAAAAGCTGTTATCTGGCGTATTACCAATCAGGAATGTCCTATTAACCGGCATCTGTCATATAGATGGCAAAACAAATCTTCCTTCACGGATCAGGAAAAATTTCAACGGCCATCCGGCATCTTGCCATGCACTTATCAAAGATCCGCTGTTTACGGAAACTTCAGGATGCTGGTGAGTAGTGGTGCTAGCGAAAGATGTACATACAGTACTGCAACCTCAATATGATATACAGTAAAACCTTGGATTGCAAGCATAATTCGTTCCGGAAACGTGTTTGTAATCCAAAGCACTCGTATATCAAAGCACTCGTATATCAGTTGTGATCACGTGACGCTCGGCAGACAAAGCGTATACACGTACTACTCGTATTGCAAGACCTCGCTCGTTTATCAAATTAATATTTATTTTAAAAAATTGCTCGTCTTGCAAAACACTCGCAGACCAAGTTACTCGTAATCCAAGGTTTTACTGTACTCTAAACGTCCCCAATGCTTCACTACAATCAACTTAGAATGCTACAACTGTCTGGTGAGTACTTCTGTAAAAGAGTATATTTATTATGTCGTACTTGGAAAACTTGGTGAAAAAAAGTTTAAGTAGTTGGACATTTTTCTGAACCATAAGTATAACTCAGATAACCGGCATATTTGATTAACCGGCACCCTCCATTCCTCATGGATGCCGGATAACAGAGCTTTTGCTGTATCTCCTTTATCAAGAAATGCAATGGTCCCACTGAGGTAGGGAACTAGAGCGCACCCCCAGTGCTTGCAGGCACCCCAAGAGCAGCTTTTATCTCAATCTCTGGGGCAATGAATGATTAGGCTTGTCACTGGGAGCAGAGATCTCCGCACAAATATGGACACTGGCATAAATGTTCGTTGACAACCATCCATGGTTGTCTGTTTGCGGGTGCAAAAGCATTACGGTGGCAAAGCTATGCGGTGTACTTAGGGCACAGTTGCAGTTTAAATCAACGTTATTACCACAGCCGTTTCTCAGTGGAGTATTCGGCCAATTTAGCATTAGGGTGAATCAAAGCATAGCTTTACAAAAAAAATGCTCAAACAACAAAAAGCTGCCAAAAATCCAACTTCCCCCATAAACAAAACACTATCCTAATTGAATTTGTAAACACTGATCCAGGCCACACCAAGTGAACCCTCCCACAATCCCAAATCCTGACCCCCATGATTGATTGGTTCTATTCCTTTAGGGGGAAGGGGCCAGAGGAACCAGAAGGCGCGGGCAGGTTTTGTTGGTGCCGGTCTACTTGCCTTTGTTAGCAGGCGGGTAGCACTGCCGCAGAGGGTCAAGTGCTACTGAACAAACGGTACTACGCGCCGCGACTTACGCTCTTACAGGCCCCTAGCTGGGGGATGAATTAGGGGAACAAACATAAAACAGCCATCAGTATCACAAACTGGAGGGAACACGTCTGAACACTTTCCTACACCGATTACATCGGCATTGCTTACTGATACTTCTTTCGGGTTTACGGAACGTGCATGATGCAATGCGGCTTGAGAGCCCGCTTTTTTTTTTATTAAGAAAATGCTACATTGCAGTGTCAATTGCTATATTTTTTACTCACAGCAGCATACAACATTATAATGCACGTTCCGGACTGGTAAGATCAATTTAATACTTTATGACCTATCTCTACAGAATGCACAGACGATTGATAATTATGTCCATACCTTATGATTTAAAAAGTCGCTAGTTAATGTCAATGGGGAATCTCACCGTTGGCGTACGATGCTCATTCAATGGAAATTCAAACCCTGTAAGCTGTGAAAAAACTGCTGAAAAAGAACACTCAGGCTCCAGTTGCAGAGAAGGCCCTGTATTTGGAGAGCTGCAATTTAAAACTCTTAAATGGCTGTTCAGATCCAAAGAAACCTAAAAACACAGCGATGCCCCGGCTTCTAGCACAGAGCCCTAAAAGCACCTGTAACTCAACAAGGAGGGGTGGGGGGGGAAATAAAAAATAAAAAAAGTGCGGGGAAAGAAAAGTATTCTTGGCCGCCCCTAAAACTTGACCCTGGATAACAGAACACCACGATCGCGCGAAACTGTACGCCCTTGTGAGACGGGTCCAGGTGCAGCAAGCCCTTACCTTGCTGAAACACACAACAAACTCAGGGAGAAAACACATTACCTGCACGTCCTCCCATGCCCACTGTTGTGTGGTCTTCTTTTATTTAACTACGCGCCCCTCGGAGGCAAGTGGGGGATCGAATGCGTTCATGTGTGCTAACACGTGTGCATACAGCATATTAAAGAGTGCATGCTTCATGGGTGTTTTCAGGCTCAGGTGAAAACTGTTGCAGATAAAGGTGAAAGAAAAAAGTAAACTTTTTGTGGTTCACATTATTCTGTTATTCTAAGATGAATGACAGAAAGAAGCATAAGAGAATAGTAACACATTCCCAAATTTCTTGGGTAAAAGGTATACATATAGATAGTGAATTTTTAAAACTTACCTGATCATCCGTCAGATAGCTGGGCAAACCTCCGATAAACAGCTTGTGCGGCGTGTCTTGCACAACAGTGGACACCACACCTACTGAATAGCATACATTTGCAACAGCAGAACCAAAATGAATAGCCAATCGAAGAAGGTGGAAGACATCATTTGTAACAAGGCATTCAACAGAGGTCAACATTGTTTTACCAGCAAAACCAGTGTAACAGGTGTCATGTGATGCAACTTTACACCTTGTGTGGTGGCTGTGACATTTCATGAAAACCAGCTCGGGAAGACAAATAATAGGCATGCAACGAGTCAGGATTTGATTCGAGAATAGGATTAGTTTGCCTTGTATTTTGGTGTTTTATGTTTAACATGTACTGGCTCGTTCAATTAAACAATTGGTTCATTAGCATTAGGTGTGATAAAATGCATTTATCCATTGACCAATAATGATGCATAATCTTTTATGCATCAAAACCAAACGTGTAATACATGGTTTTTGATTAATTTTTGGTGTCCTGTATTTACATCACTTCTGGGGTCACTAGAGGAGCTACTATACACCGCAATGTTAAGTATGATAATCTATTGTTGAATCAAATTGTGACTGAATAATAATTGTGTCGAGGGGATAAATTAACCCAAATTAGCATATCATTTGCATACATAATATAGATTCATATACTCCCAGAATAGATTTTGAAGTTGAAATTTTAAGATGTCTGATTAAACATTCCAGAAGATGCACTTGGGGAGGCATGAGTGACCGCTGATATAATCTTTGCCCACGTTCGCACACGTCACTCGGCGAAACTTCTGACAAAATTAGTCACTTTTCCCCTCAGAGGCAAGTGTGCTGCACGAGCGCGACAAAGACCGCCATAGGTTGCGCGTTCTCACTCGACGTACCTGGTACATGCAAAGCGGGAGACTCTGACATGCCAGGCAGGGGCTGGTAGTCGTGTGGGCGGCGCAGCTTGAGTGACTGGCCCTGGAAGATGATTCCGTCGAACGCCAGCGCTTGCGTCGTTTCATCCACTGACCGGAACTACGTAAAAGAAGTGCAAGCAATGAGGCGACAGCAGCTCTTTGCGAGGACCTGCACGGTGGCCCTGAATTGCAAGCATCTGGCCACCTGGATGCGCTAACCACATTCAACATTCTACTCGTACGACTTCACCCTTGCCAGTATGCCACACCAATACGAAAGATGTTTGGGCAGCAACGCTAATCGAAGTGCGGGGGAAGGACAACAAACTAAACAAAAAGACTAACGTGTAAATTGGGAATTATTGCTGGTAATTGTTTTTTTCTGGATGTTCTGTGTTGACATATCAATATTGCATTTTTGCACGTATTGATAAAAAAACCTAAGCCTCCAAATACACGTATAAATATATTGTAATTATATCCATCACATTTTGCTTAAAGGATGTTAAAGTATGTTATAGAATATTTCAGATTAAGGTTTTAAATAACTTCTAAATCCCGTTACGATGCGTCCCTTCTGAAGCCTGAACACCAATGGACAAGCAATTAATGTAAGAAAAAAATGAGACGTCGGTACATTAATATTAAGTGCTTTGCCCATTAATAGGATGTGTTATAATGGATGTAATTGTATCAATAGCTCTGTGTCACGTGTATACCTCAAGGAAGGCAAAGTTCTTGTCCAGGTTTATTTGGACAGCAAGAACAGGATTGCCTGGAGCCTGTGCCAGTCCTGCCAACTTCATCTGGTTGTTAAAGAAATCCATCATGGCCTCCTACAAGCAAAACAACAGGAAAGCAATACATTAGATCAATGTTGGATAAAAACGTATTTCTTGAATTGAACCAGCTGAAAAGAACTTGCAGAAAGGAGAACATGGGAGGGATATTCCAAAGTTGAGCAGTTCGAGGAAAGAAGCAGAACGAGTTTTGACCTGCATTAAGGTGGTTAAACACAGTATGCAATAAACAAGTCATTCTGTGTAGACAAGTGTTCTCATGAAAGGTGGAGGAATCGTGTGCCGTTGCCGGGCTTCAGAGGTGACCGCTAACAGCACTTTCCCCCACAGTCTGTTCAGGCTCTTCAGGGGATCTTTGTCTTTGATGGTGTCATGTGACGAAGGAAGCTAGCGAGTGCAGTGCTGCACCGTGCAGGGCACACGACCGTACCTCTGTGACTCCAAAGGGAATGTTGCCGACGTAGAGACGCCGCGCCTGGCGTGTAAGCTGGCTGCCCACGATGGGTACGGGCATCGCGGCGGGATTCGGCAGGCCAGCCACTGTTGCGGTGGTAGTCGTGGCGATGAGAGCAGTTGCTGGGATCTGGCCAGCAGCTGTGAATAGAGATATATGACATTCAATTATAGCAGTGTCAATTCACTGGTGGTAAAACAAAATATTCATATTTGACTGCAAATGACATGCTATAAAAGGCATTACTGAAACATTAGATTTTTTTTACAATGTTAATCCCGTAACTACAGCAAAAATATGTAATCACTGCATAGTTTATGAAATACTTTAAATGTTAGTCGGGTCCATGACCGTAGCGTAGAAGTACTATCACTGCACTGATGTCCATGTCAATGGTGTAATTTATCTTAACTACAGTCAACAAAATATTATATTTTTACTACAAATGCTTCCAACTTGAGTGACAATCCAGGCCACAAAGCCTGGGTACATATCGAGAAGATAATAGCCGTTTGTTTAATGGAATTTCGTCATGGCAGGTCAAATATTCAAAAAAATTTAAGACATGAAAATGTGTAATTGTGTATGTAGTTGACAGTTAACAGTTGTTTGTTACTCATAAAAACAATGAAGATGGCTGACGATAACATTTGTACAATTTTACTTAGTTTTAAGTAGAATAATCCAAATGTTTAGGTAAAGTGCTTTGACATTCTAGATTTGCTTTGATATGTTGTGCTAGCAACCTTGCATGGCTTTGTACTGAAGGGGCGTGATGTGTTCGAAGCCAGGGGGTGGCACGTCCCAGTACTTGTATGGCTTCTTCTTGCGTGGCTTGCGAGGGGAGCGGCTAAAATGTGACAAAAGCATCAAGTCGGTTAGAAAGAAAGCACCTTTAAAGACTTAGACACAATCTTGCCAGCTGTGCGCAACTGCATAGCAATGGAATTACTTTTTTAACTAGTGGCAAGACTAAATAAGGGGTATCCTTATAAATCATAACCCACACTGATGACATATGCGAGCATGAAAATTTACAATCACAGTTTATAGCTTTTATCGTATCCGGATGGTCAGACAATTAACACAATAATTAACCTTTCAACCTCTTAACATGCCTATTCTGCAAAACCGTATTAGGGAAAATTAGACTGAAGGTTAAATTATAATCGATTAGCCTCCACAACAAGGCTCCCAAAGTGTCAGAGGTGGCAGTTGATACCTGCGTATCTTATCGCCTTTCTCCTTCTTGTCTTCTTTCTTTTCATCCTTCTTGTCTTTGTCACGGGAGGGGCGCTCACGACTCCGGCTCTTCCGATCTTGGTCGCGGTTCCGCTCGCGACTGCGGCTGCGCTTCTTGCGATCACGGCTCCGCGAGCGACTCCGCTTCTTGTGTCGCCGCTCCTTCTCGCGCTCTGTCAGGTGAAGCATGACATGGCAACTCCATCATCATCACTACCACCAACAGTAGCAGCAGCAACGATCATTCCCAGTGCAGGATAAATGCTGCCACCACGTCGTCACTAGCTCTCTCAGTCCTTCAATGGCAGCTTACTCCTCCTGCACGAGCTCATCTAATCACTGTTTTCTCCGTGGTGATCACCCTCTGGGGCATGTTCACCAGTCTCGACCATTAGATATAATTCCAACAATACTATCAGCAAATATGAGATGGTTAATACTTTTATTTGATCAAGCCCTACATTTCCAATACAATGTTTGCTAAATATCTGCGGACAGGGAACAGCATTGGTGGGAGCGTACGTCCAATATCCCATAAAGCGCTATTTCACGTAATATATCAGCTACACAAGCGGCACTGGAGAAACGTTATGGCAGCTCCTTCGCTACGCTAAACATATGCAAATCGGTCCCTGTAATGCATCGGTTCAGTCTCATACAAATTATGAACTTTAGGGTTAAATGTTATTCGCGAGCACCGAGAACTCCACGGTACACACACACTAGGGTCACACCAATGAAGATAACAGCGAAACTTATTGTCAGCAACACGTACGAACTAGATACGTATGCATGATTGGCAACTGCACAAGTTTTGTTTAAAAATAAATGTCCGAATACCGTAAATTATCTGACCCAGTCATAGCAATGTGGAATTTATAAGGGCTACCAACCAAGCGAAGAGCATCGCCGCTTGTGTAAATGGCACATCGCCTTATACCTGTTTTACACGATTTAGCAAGCGGCTTTAAATTTCGACTGTTAGTTTGTTGTGCCTGTGAAAGTGAATGCGCTTGTTGATTCACGTGGAGGTTGCTGGTTTACGAGCGAGTTTGTGGACACGGCAGTAGTGCCACCACCGCCACCACCACCACGCTGCCACCACTCACCACCACGTTTCCACCACCGCCACCGCTCTGCCACCACTCGCCACGCCAAGGCCCGGCTCCCTCGCCGCCATTTTAACTCCCCACGCTGTGCGCCGAGGCGCCATTCAGAGCGAGGCGAACCGCGCCAACGCCTCCCCTCGTCCCCCCAAAATGTTTACACGGCGCATTCGAGACACTTCTACTCGCGCATGTTAAATTGTTTTTAACCGCAATTTGTATTCGTTTCTCATCGCGGGAGCGCGAACACGCGGCTTTGCTCTAGGGCGAGCCTAGACTAGGCCACCCCCACCAAACTCAACCGACGGCTCCGTGTCGCCTCAGTCAGGGCAGCTCACATGCCACAGCGGCGACAACAACTGCAGCCAAACACAAAGCCAAGCCCATTGCAGCTGAAAAAAATGTTTACACAATTGCAAAGTCGTCTTAAATCAAGACCGCGTTAGGCCGCGAGGTGAAGCCTGCTCTCGCCTAGCTCCCCTCCCTCGCGGCTGCTTAGTCGTGATTGCGCGGGTTTTGCGACCTCACCTATGCGGGTTTCGCGCATTTGCTTCTCCAACTCGACGAAGTCCGACATGACGGCGATGTAGTTGTTGCTGCTGTTCTTCTTCTTGTTGTTGTTAACGATGATGAGGAGGCGGGAGCAAAACGCAACCTAGCCGCTTTGTGCTGCCAAATCCCCCCACAATGCAGCGCGCCCTGGCGGGGTCACGTGACCGGTGCAGCCCCTCCCACTCCCACACATACCCCCACTCCCCCCCCCATTCCCACCCCCCTCCACCCCACCCCCTCCACCCCCCTCCTCCACACCCCCCACACCCCCCTCCACACCCCCCACACCCCCCTCCACACCCCCCCACACTCACACTCCCTCCACCCCCCTGCACACCCCCCACACCCCCCTCCACACCCCCCCACACTCACACTCCCTCCACCCCCCTGCACACCCCCCACACCCCCCTCCACACCCCCCCACACTCACACTCCCTCCACCCCCCCTGCACACCCCCCACAACCCCTCCACACCCCCCCACACTCCCTCCACCCCCCTGCACACCCCCCACACCCCCCTCCACACCCCCCCACACTCACACTCCCTCCACCCCCCCTGCACACCCCCCACCCCCCCCCTCCACACCCCCCCACACTCACACTCCCTCCACCCCCCTGCACACCCCCCACACCCCCCTCCACACCCCCCCTTCACAACCTTTCCCAGAGATGTCCCCCCTCGTGTACATCGTGGCCTGCTGACGTGAGTGCTGCCGTACACCGCAGTTTCCCGTTTTCGCCAGCAGCCAGCGCTATGCCACTACATGTGTATATTCTTTGGTTATTGCATACTGTGTGTAGATAGATCAAATAATACAAAATAATAAAAATAATATCACGACGTTTCGATCGCAACACAAGCAATCGTCATAAGGTGAGAAATATCGAGGGAGAGCTTCTGAGAACATATGGTGGGAGCGCTGCTCAGGTAAGGAGTTATAAAGGTTTGGGGTGGGTGCAGCCCAAGGGTCAGTGGGAGGGGCTAGAGATGAAATTTGCATGTCAATGTAAGGTCGGGTAAATCTTGACAAACGCAGCTGTGGCGGTGTCCATTGTATTGTGAGAGATGAGCATGTCAATGTTAGAGATTTGCTTGTAAATGTAAGCTCGGAGAGAGCTCGGCCAGAGCATCGCCACATGGAGGTGGAAAAGGATGGCAAGCCGCCATTTACTAACACAGCTAACGCATATATTATCAGAGTTATGTTTTTTGTTTGCATTTTGACTGCAGGTATTGTGGTCTATGCAAACATGACTCCTTGTAAAAAAAGGTGTCAGTTTTGTTGCCAGATAGAAGGGTACAAAACCAATTATCACAGCTAACGGTGGTCGTGTTAGTGAATGTAACTCAGAGAGTTGAAAATAACTGCTACCATAGGTAGGTAGGGAGGGGACATCACAGCCAGTTATGACCTAAACTGGTTAATAACGTCCTTCATATGTATTTTGAACTTCTTTCGCACCATACGTAACCAACCGTGCTAATCATAGGTGCGGGGGAAGGACAACAAACTAAACACAAAATGCATTCTTATAATCCAATGGCTCACTGGTTACTGTTCTGTGTTGTACCTGTATATCATCTGAATCGTTGTCACCCTGTGTGTATCCTTGTGTCCCCGTGATTCTCTGTTTCCTTGCATCTCCCTGTGTCTCCCTGTGTGTCTCCTTGTCTCTTGCCTGTCTCTGCGTTTCTCTGCCTCACCCTGTCTCGGTGTAACTGTATCGGTGTTTCAGTCTCACTCTGTTTCCGGGTCCTGTTTAATTGTCTCACTCTGTGTCTCTCTGTGTCACTGTGTGTGTGTCTCTCTCTGTCTCTGTGTCACTGTGTGTGTGTCTCTCTCTGTCTCTGTGTCACTGTGTCTCTCTGTGTCACTGTTTGTGTGTGTGTCTCTCTCAGTCTCTGTGTCACTGTTTGTGTGTCTCTCTCACTGCCTCTGTGTCACTGTGTGTGTGTCTCTCTCTCTCTCTCACCGTCTCTGTGTCACTGTGTGTGTCTCTCTCTCTCAGTGTCTCTGTGCCACTGTGTGTGTGTGTCTCTCTCTCTCTTTGTCTCTGTGTCTCTGTGCCACTGTGTGTGTGTCTCTCTCTCTCTCTTTGTCTCTGTGTCACTGTTTGTGTGTGTGTCTCTCACTGTCTGTGGGTCTCGGCTTCTGGGCAACAGCCTTAAACAATACACTCAACGCTGCATCTCTAGACATGTTAATTCCAAAGGCAGCTTGAACTTAGCCAACCACAAGATGACAAGGGATGTTGAACAGGAAGCTTCATCATCTTATATATTTATGCTCCCTGAGTAACGACACCATTCAGAGTTCAAGCCACGACAAGCGGCTGAGTCGTCGTGCGTTGTCCTTGGTGCTGTGATCGCTCTCAACACAATGCCAGGTACACGAGTCGTCGTCTAAACACCAACACGTTTCTCTCACAGCAACGACATTACAACAAAATGTACACTTGTGAACAATTATGTAGCATTGCAAATATTGCCATTTTAGTAAAATGTACTTCGGTAAAGTCAATGACTATGACGTACTTCACATGCTAATATTTGCATGCAATATACTAATTGTCGTTGTATATCATAGTTTAGAGAACAAGTAACTTCTACATTCTACGTGAAAGGATTACTGTAAAGAGCTCCTCCGTGTTGTTATAATTTTTCACAACATTGATGGCGACAGTGAAAACAGAGATCTTTGATTGTAACAGCACATTTTAAATGCGTTGTTCGTTTTAGTACAATACACTTTATTTCCTGTTTTAATTTACACGTGACGTTATTGCTGTTAAAGATAAAGCTTCAGTTGATGTGACCTTCTTTTGTTCGGGTGACATCAATATCCCATGCGTTTATTCAATACGGAGCAAACCTTTAATTTTATACAATTCAAAGATTATTATTATTGAAATATTAACATTTCGTAAGCGAGCGTTGGTGCATTATCAATTAATGGGGTTTTCTGGTTCACATTCAAATGTGTGTATGATGGAGTTGTCACTGATGGACGCAGTTCAGTGGCGTCTTTTGGTTTATGCATCAGCAGTCTAGGTTCAAATTTACTTTGTGTATATGCGCACAGACTTATAAATTGGTGCCTCGGTTTATTTAGCTATTCAGTGGGCGTTGGCTGCAAGTTCATTGTTCCGCTTCATATCCGTAGTTTATTGTCAATTCATGCATTTCCTCATCAGATGGTATGTGTCCTCGCCAACTTGCCCCTATCAAGGAGTGAAGGCATTTTATATTTAAACGTAGCCTCTACATAACATAGACCGCCCCCCCAAATATGAAAGGCGCTACATAAGGTGTAATTACAGTAATTAAAGCCTATGAGGAAAATAGGGTTAGGTGGCATAGACACATATTTTATTTAAACATTAACACAAGTAACCCGTAAAAACAAAGTTTTTCACTATAAATCCTTTATATGCGTGGCGGCTAGAGTCTTCTCGTCCTCTGGCTTGAGATGGCTGCCACCTATGGGTCAGATGATTGTCTGCCAGTATTAAGCAATTGGTAAATAAAAATATAATTTGTTTTCCCTAAACAGTGTAATTTTTTTGGAATTTTTTTTCACGAACATTAATTGTCTCGCACAACGAGTCTGTGTGGAAAATGTCAGCTCGATTGGATCACGGGAAGTGGGTTAAAAAACGACCAAAAGATTTGCACGGTCGTAAGCAAGCAAGCACGCACGCAAGCAAGCGAACTTAATATAAAGGATAAAAAAAAAATGGTATGTATTCATAAATACATATATTGTATAGCATTGTTTTTACTTAACTTACCTTTAATATTTCGATTTAAAGCTTTCGTGATTGCAGGGATTCATCTTCTTGGTTCTTTCGGTAAAGTCACGTAGAAGGGAAATAATAAAATAATAAAAAATTTAACATAATACAACACAATTCTCACGCTGCCAAGCTTGGTGGTGTTCATTCAGACGCTGTCTTTCCGACAGCCCTGTTTTTCACCTGAGGACGGCCGCTTACGTTGTGGCCGAAACGTCGTGAGAATTGTATTATCATGTTTTATTTTTATTATTTCCCTTCTACGTGACTTTACCTTTAATAATGATGAACATAAACATTCAAAGTGCAAATATCATTTTTTGTATTTATTTTAAACAGGGACCTAAGTCCAAAGACATGTGAAGGAAAGCACACGCGGTGTAAGCAGTGGTGCTGACGAAGGCAGCGTGAGAGGGGGGCAGTAGCAGCACGTGGGGCTCACGAAGGCAGCGTGAGAGGGGGGCAGTAGCAGCACGTGGAGCTCACGAAGGCAGCGTGAGAGGGGGGCAGTAGCAGCACGTGAGGCTCACGAAGGCAGCGTGAGAGGGGGGCAGTAGCAGCACGTGGGGCTCACGAAGGCAGCGTGAGAGAGGGGCAGTAGCAGCACGTGGAGCTCACGAAGGCAGCGTGAGAGGGGGGCAGTAGCAGCACGTGGAGCTCACGAAGGCAGCGTGAGAGGGGGGCAGTAGCAGCACGTGGGGCTCACGAAGGCAGCGTGAGAGGGGGGCAGTAGCAGCACGTGGGGCTCACGAAGGCAGCGTGAGAGGGGGGCAGTAGCAGCACGTGGGGCTCACGAAGGCAGCGTGAGAGAGGGGCAGTAGCAGCACGTGGGGCTCACGAAGGCAGCGTGAGAGAGGGGCAGTAGCAGCACGTGGGGCTCACGAAGGCAGCGTGAGAGAGGGGGAGTAGCAGCACGTGGGGCTCACGAAGGCAGCGTGAGAGAGGGGCAGTAGCAGCACGTGGGGCTCACGAAGGCAGCGTGAGAGAGGGGCAGTAGCAGCACGTGGGGCTCACGAAGGCAGCGTGAGAGGGGGGCAGTAGCAGCACGTGGAGCTCACGAAGGCAGCGTGAGAGGGGGGCAGTAGCAGCACGTGGGGCTCACGAAGGCAGCGTGAGAGGGGGGCAGTAGCAGCACGTGCGGCAACTTTCGCGTTCTCACGATCGACGCCGCTCCCGAACCTCGCCACTTCTCGCGTGGTAGTAGCGCACACTCCGAATATTTAAAATACAGCCCTGCGAATATCAAATAGCACCGATAAGCAATACAAAACACACTTTATAAACTCAACGAATATTAAGAGTTTACTCTGTTATTTTTTATTATTCTTTGCATCAGCACATTCTACATATATGAAAGAATTGGCCACAAAAAGGGAAGTGTATTGCTGCCACTCACAGAAATTGCAAAAGTGGAGAAAAGTATTCTCCCAAACCATGCTTAGCTTCGATGTGTGCATGTCAGCACCAATCTCTTGAAAAGTGACACTTTTTACATCGCGATAATCGATAATCTTATACTCCATATATGGATATCATTGCATGATAAACGGTTTCCCATTTTGTGCTCGACACATAAACACAGAATTTGGTCAATTTATTTTTTACATATGTAGTAGAATAATACAATAGATTGTATATATACTGCATATTTGTAGCATGCAAATGCGACTGCTTCCCTAAAACCCTGGACGTCACAGTATTTTGAAAGAAGCATTTTTGTCATCTTTGAAAATAGGTTTCAAATGGGGAGAGAACATGGGCTAGGACGGTATAAGGCAGAGAGGCAAATGGTAAAAGTGACAATGAATACGCATCAGAGAGAGAGAGACTGTCAGTCATAGGCAGTCGGGAAAACAAGGTCTTGAGATGGTACGTGAAGAAGAAAAGCAAAGTGGCAGTGCACACAGCCAGTTGGAGGTTAATTCTGGACAATGAGGGCACCACACCGAGAAAGAGCTCCTCCCACCATAAGGAGGTTGACAGGAGAGGGGTGGTTCTATTGAAGTATTGGGTTGCTATCGCAGAGAGTGCGTGTAGGAGTTGTAGACTGAGATAAGAGATGAGTGAGGAGGACATGGGTGAGTCCATCGAGAAACTGAAAGATGATGAATGCTATCCAGAAATTAATTCGGGATCGGATGCGGAGCCCAAGGAGCAAACAGAACATTGGGGTGACTTGGTGGGGGTTGCCAAATTTGGATAGATGATGTACGATATATAACGATATGTGATGTACGATACGTGATGTTACGTTATGTGATGTACGATGTGATGTTACGATGTGACGTACGATGCATTGCTATGCGGTGTTCTCCACAGACATGCAGTCTTCACCAAACGACCAACATCAACGCTGCAGCTGCATGGCTACCGTTATGTCCCTGTTATTTGTGATGAACACCATCCTTGCCATTGCCTTGGTGACCAGCAACCTATTCAGTGCGTTGTCCATCATACACGAGGCTGACGTTGTCCATCATACACGGGGCTGACGAAGTGAAAGTGACAATTCACTACTCTAAAGAGATTTTGACACTCAACATACATGCCTTGAATCGTGGGAGGTTTTCTTATTTGTGTAAACCGTTAATTTTAACAAATGGTCAGAACAAACCTAATGTGAACCAGTTATAAATGCCTGATAAATATAAGCAGTAGGAAATTAGAAATTTTGGGTCAGGGATAATGTTGTGCAAACAATGCAATACAGGATAACAATTTCGTTTTCTTTCAGTTGTCCACACAATTCAATCAGTCGCCACCAACTTTCAAGAAGAACAGTTTTTGATCGTGGATCATCAGGATGTTCAAACGGGTAAGTCCACATTTGGAAATACGTTTCAATATTCAGACATTACTTTGATACATCAGAGAAATACATTTTGTTTGGAAGACAGTCACCAATAATTGCACAACCAAACCACATCCCAATGAATTTGGTTCTATGCTTAATTTGTCTAAATTCCAGGTCTGAGAGTTAAATATGTTGGTTGAACTGAACATTACTTCATATAGCAGGGTGGGTAGGAAAGTGCTGCCCGCTACTGTGAACTAGAGATGATTTGAAGTGATCTCAGAAGCAGTTGCGATATCCGATTCCATTGGCCGTTCCCTCGAGTTGGAGAGTTACGCAGCTTTGCGAGAGATCTGAATCGGTGTTGAGCCTCATGGCGCGACACGAACAGCAAAATTTAAGATATGATTTAAGGAAAATACAAAGCTCACTGCCATCAAATTATTAGAAGTTTTGAGCACCAGCTGCAAAGTTGAAGCATGATAATCTTTAGCTTGAAAAGGGAGGGAATAATTACGGAATATAACAATACAAATGATTTGGAGATGAGGATAGGGGCAGAAAAAAATCTTGGGGAACTACCGAGAGGATGCAGAGAAGGATCAGCTATTCAAAGGCAAGACAAAGACTGCCCAAGCAAGGAAGGCATTTGAGGGTGGCCAGGCAGGCCAAGGGAGGCCCAAGTATTCTTTAAGTCAATTTCTCTGGTTTAAGTTCGCAATTTAAATTGTGATGTTGACTTCAGTGCCCGTGTAAGGACATATATTGAGGGTGGCAGATGGAGGATTAGAGGGTGCCGGCACACAGGTTGAGATTGTCTAGCCGTGGTCTAAGACTAGGGGGTGGTATTGTCCTGCAGACTTGATGAATATTGTCTCCAGGTTCTCATGGGTGCCTCAATGAAAAGTTGCCTGGAACCCTTTTCTCATAGAAACCACACTCCGCCACTGTCGAATGAGATGCTTCGTTGTACAAATCGCTCCGTTGAAATGTGTTTTATTCCAGTCATAGTGGAGAGCGTTGAGCAGCAGATCAATGCCAAGATGTCTGGCATGAAGGAGCAGGTGGACCAGCTGAAAGACCAAGTGCGCATACTGAATGAAAACAAGGGTAAGAACCTAAATGCTAACATCACCATTCAATATTCGCGTCGATATGATACAGGCTTTAGCTGAGCAATCTCAGACAAGATAAACTAATTAATACAAATCAAAAACAGTGTAAACAGTGTAAAAAAATCCTGTCACGCACATGTAAATAAACCATATATTATAAAAGCCCGGCGCTCAGAAGGCCGGAATCACAAAGTTATAGAATGTGGACCCTCCTCCAGATGTGGGGGTAAGAAGTTGATCCAACAGGGTTCCAAAAATTGACCCCCCTCCCCCCCCAAAATAAATTTATCTTGTAGGCATATATACCTACACACAATAGTCAGTAGTATCTACTGACTTTTTCTTCTTGTGTCTTCTGTCGAACCTATAAAGTATTTTCCCAATATTCTGCACAGGCCACCGTTTCTGGTGTTGGCATTGCCAAATCTTGAGGAGTGCATTGTGGTGCTGCTGGGCATCTCAGGAGATGATCCACGTGGTTTTGCTTCTCCTGACAAGCACATTGTTCGGTTGCGCAGAAGCCCCATGATTTCATGAGATATGCATATGCCGAAACTCACTCTCATTCTGTTTAGGCTCTGCCATGTGAGCTATTTGGAATTGGAGCCAGATGCGAGCTACTCGCTGAGGATGATTCCTTGCCGGCTCCATTCAGCAGTTTTGTCACTCGATTTTTCCCATTATTTTTGCCAGAGGGAAGATCTTGCAGATTTCGTTGATGTGGTCAGTGGGACACTGTAGCACAAGCAGCTGTTTCTCGATGACAGACGACGGTGTGCTGGCTGATGGCCATGTAGCGGATGACGGTCGTCCCACTCTATGACTTGCCGGTTAGGGGACGCTTTGCGATATAGGGGGCGCTTTGCCAAATAGTGCATACAGGCAGGGGTGGCTCTCAGGCACCCTGATATGATTCTGCACGTGTCATGTAGGGTGGTGTCGACAGGTTTACTGTGGGTTGAGCGTCCCCAGGTAGAGAATGCATATTCAGCCACAGAGAAACAAAGTGCTAAGACAGTGGTGCGTAGAGTGGATGGATGTGTTCCCCACTTTGAATTTTGCGAGCATTCGCAGAATGTTGTTTCATGTGTTGACCTTGGCTTTGGTATTTAAAGTGTGCTTTTTGTAGCTGAGTATACGATCCAGTGTTACCCCGAGGTACACTGGGTGACTGGTGTTCGAGGCTCTGGTCTCCCTAGTGACATTTAGGTGTCGCTCTGCATCCCAGTTGCTCAGGTGGAAGGCACAAATTTGGGTTTTACTCGGGTTGGGTTTGAGATGATTATTCAAGGAGTATCTTGACAGCACATCCAAAGCCCTCTCCAGGATATTCTCTGTGTTCTTGAAATTCCTCTGCTGTGTGGTGATACAGAGGTCGTCAGCATAAATGAACTGCTGACATTCAGCAGGAAGTGGCTGATGGTTGGTGTAGATCTTTTATATATATAAAAGTCAAAAATTGAGGTGGGTTTTGTGGGTTTATGTGTGGGGTGGTGCGTGGTCGCACGCTTGTTTCTCCAACGGTGGGGTATACGTAAAAAAAAATAGCCAGGTACCACGCCGTAAGCCCCGCGGTCAGCAAGTACTATTCCTTTTTCACATCCGTCAGCTTTAAATTAGTTTAATTAGCGAGTTTGTACGATTTTTGTGCGCTTTCATTTGATTTATTTATGACGCGTGCACGACCATACCAACTCACGCGCCTTTGGTGGGGGGAACGGTCCATGCCAAGTGGCACGCCTTCGGTGGGAGTGAGGGGGACATTTTCTGTCGCGTAAAAAATTCTATAAAAATACACTAAACGCTGACGTAAATTCTTCACTGTGTGATGTCCCCCCCCACCCCGATGCGTGCAGTTACTAATATATACAGTCACTAGATGCTAGCACTATAGGCCGTATATATTACTGCAGAGCAGCCGAGGAGATCGTGGCTGTGGGGGGGGGGGGGTCAGGGGTAGCAGCCCAGCCCCAGCCTGTCAAGGTGCCACCTCGGCCGGCTGGACAATCTAGGGGAGGCCGGAGGCTCTGCACGAGACTAGACCTCACCACGCTCTGTCAGGGGAGTACTTTGTGCTATACAGTCGATAAAAACTGCTATAGAGTCAGCATGTACTACAGTAGTGATAGCAGGTACCACCACGTCGGTATGCACTGCTGTAATCATAGCAGATACCACCACAGTCAGCATGCACTGCTGTAATCATAGCAGGTACCACCACAGTCAGTACGCACTGCTAGTATTGAATAAAAGTGGTGCGAGCACACTGCCTTGTGGTAAACCATTCTTTTGAGAATGCCATCTACTTTTCTACCCTTTTAGTTCCACGTAGAAGTGTCTATTGTCTAGGAGGCTACCCATGGTCTGGCTAAGGTCTAGGTCGCCAGTTATGAGGTACAGTTTATGGATCAAGATGCAGTGTGAACAGTGTTATATGCATACTCTTTGGTTCTTTTGGTAAAGTCACGTCCTTTCAGGTCTCGCGTAGTCCGAGACCTGACTGTGTATATGCTTCCCTATCTGCTGGAGGCTTTGAACCAGGAGTGGATATTCTACATGTTCATGGTGGTAGCGATGTGAATGCTCGGTCACAGCATAACCTAACTGGATTTCTTCATACACTCTCTTTCACAAGCACACACGACTTACTATATTTTTTCACGAGATAATTTATTCCACTTAATCTCTGCCACTCATGCCATATGAACTGCCACACAATCTCTCCCCAACCCTAACACAACCATGCTTTTCCTTCGGCAGCGTTTCAAGTGGATCTAGCGTACGTGCTCGTGAAAGAACAAAAGACCCATGCGGATGCAAGAAAATATTGCCAAGGGATAAGAGGAGACTTGGCAAACCCAAAGTCCCTTTTCCAGAACAATCAATTACACAAACTCATTGAGGACATATCGTATATTGGAATTAATGACATAGATAACGAAAACAACTTCGTATATGCAGATGGAACACCACTAGGTCAATTCATGAACTGGGATAAAAATGAACCTAACAATATGGGGGAGGAAGATTGCGTTGGAATAAAAAGTAATGGAATGTGGAATGATATCACATGTTTGGAGAAGTTTCCATTCTTCTGTGAGATTCCAAAAAATAATTCCAGCACTTAGATTACGATGTAAAGTTATTGCTTATCGAATATAAACTTCAGACATTGTATGACCCATATTTGTTTTGGGGTTAGGGCCACGTCGCATTCTTTTTTGCCAAAAATTGTCATTAACCCTCCACAACCTGCCATAATTGTCATGTTTTTAATTGTATCATCGATACGTGCTATTTGTTGATCAAATCCTGACCAAGAGAGCTTATAGACATTTTACCCAATTTCAGAATTAAATTGATGACACAAAAAGTTGGTTTCCATCAACACCTGAATCACACCGTTGAGATTTCAGATTTCTCATTTAGAATTAGAGTTGTGGTTCGTGGCCTTAAGTTGACGTAACAAAGTCTGCATCTGAGTTTCAAGTCTCACGTGATAGCGTAACGTGCACATGTAGATTCGGATTCATTGAAAAAAATTTAACCCGTAAAAACAAAGTTTTTCACTATAAATCCTTTATATGCGTGGCGGCTAGAGTCCTCTCGTCCTCTGGCTTGAGATGGCTGCCACCTATGGGTCAGATGATTGCCTGGCAGCATTAAGCAATTGGTAATTAAATATAATTTATTTTTTCCTAAAAAGTGTAAAATTTTGGAAACAATTTTCACGAAAATTAATTGTCACGCACAACGAGTATGTGTGCAAAATGTCAGCTCGATTGGATCACGGGAAGTGGGTTAAAAAACGACCGAAAGATTTGCACGGTCGTAAGCGCCCAAGCAAACTTAATATAAAGGATTTAAATAAAAAAACGACCGAAAGATTTGCACGGTCGTAAGCGCGCAAGCAAGAGAACTTAATATAAAGGATTTAAAAAATGTAATGCACCGACAAATCCTTAATGAACGGCGCCTCCTCCACCACACGGGCGCATGCAGCCCAAGCACTTTCCTCGGTGAACTGGTCTGGTGGGAGCTCAGCACGGTCGCATTGTGATCATACATTGCTGTCTTTCCAACAGCCCTGTTCTTCACCAGAGGACGGCTGCTTGCGTTGTGGCCGAAACGTCGTGAGAATTGTATTTAGTTATATTTTTATTATGAGTATTTCCATTCTACGTGACTTTACCGAAAGAACCAAGAAGATTGCCTTCGTGTTCAAATTATAAACGAGTCTATTTACACAAGTTATCACATCGCACTGGAAACCTGAATCAGACTTTGTTAACTCTGGAATCCGGTGCCATTAATTGCCACTGCACGGCAGTGCAGTACAACCTGTGTAGAACTGTGTGCTTCTTCGATGTTCACGTGTTTATTCTTCCTGCCTCCACGTGTACTGACCAGCCATGGGTGGAAAAAACGGTAGGCATTGGTTTTTTTCTTTAATACAATCAAACCCGGTTTTGGGGAATTAAAACCTGGTTTCATGAATACGAAACCGATCGGCTTAGGCTGCTTCCTCGTCGGTGCTGCTATCGTACTCGGGGCCGTCGGGCACGGGGTAGTCGTAGAATGCGGCGGGCAGGTTGGTCGTGATGAACACGAGCTTCTCCTCCACAATCGTGGGCGCCAGTGAGTTCCTTAGCTTGGAATGGATGAAGCCCGTCGTTGAGAAGTGCGGTTCTGCAATTAGAACCAATTAAACCGGATTTCTCCCAATCTCAGATGATGGGGTTTAATATAAAAAGACAATTAAACCCGATTGTAAAAACCCGACTGTGCCACCCTTGACCCCAGCACGGGGGAACGTCAGACAACGCCTGCAACCCACGTGGCGGCGGGGTGGGGGCCACTTGTCAAGTAGTGGATGGACAAATGAGTGTACATGTACAGCATAGAAATACTGTACAACATTTTTCAGCATTTTTTTTATTTTAAGTTTCACGTCCACAAATATAAAACCATGGGCGATACACGTTGGCAATCTACTCATCCATTGATTGTATGCATGTTTCTGTTTTGTAATCTCTTGAGTATATTTGCATTACAGCATGTTGTATTCATTTACTTATATTAACCTCCTTTCAGCTATACGAATTAAAGTTGCTTTAAAAAAAATCACCGAGTCTCATTTGTTACGTGGTCCGTGTCTTTTTGCTCGTTTTCAGCGCCTTCCATCTGTGCACCGTCGAATGGACATGGAGAGATCGCAGCCGCAGAGGCATTCCGATAAGTGAAGCCCTCAGAATGAAATGCGTGACGATGCAGTTTAGTCGACTACACGATACAGAATCAGAATCTGTATTTATCCTGGAGGAAGCCGATGAGCTATGAAGCTATTTTTTCACAGATGTCCACTAGGGGCGGGTTAGCAAGTTACAAGATGAAATAAAACAATGCAAGGCGGTAAAAATCCTTCCCAGAGCTTTTACCACAAGGGCACGACCTATGACGCTGAAGTAAATACTTTATATGGAGAACTGTTAATAACAGGAGCACACTTCTATGCATTTGTAAAGAAGCTACTCGGAGACGTCCACTCTTTAAAAAGGTGAAGTGTTTATTTACAGCTAATAGCGTATTTAGAACTCCGCGATCAGTCGGCCACGCCCCCTTATTATGTACCCGTTAGGCCACGCCCCTTATTATATACCCGCCAGGCCACGCCCTGATCGGACAGTGCCCTCGACCCCACTTACGGCACGTGTCGTCAATTATCTCAACGTGTTATTTAATTACCTATACAGCGCCTTACGCCCACCTGTTCTTAATCTCAACGTGATCATTAAACACTTTCTCCCGAGTCCCCTGCACGTGTATTGTATAACAATAAATACGCCTGCCATTCCATTTACAACACGGAAACCAACATCTGTACAAGTGTAATGACCGAAATGAAGAGACGCTCGCCCCAAGCCAACGTGCAGCCAAACTGTAATGCAAAAAGTAGGCCAAGGCCTCCTATTGGCGGAAGGAGGCCTCCACGATGATTGGTCGGGAGGCAGGGCGTGCAGGGATTGGTGGAGAGGTTTAAGCGGGAAACGGAGCGGGGCCCAGAGGCGACGGTTGGGAACCGTTGGAGGATAGGGATTGGCTGCGGGGGGGGAGAACAGCGAGGGGGGGCTCGAGAAAGGGAGGGGGGGCTCGAGAAAGGGGGGGGGGCTCGAGAAAGGGGGGGGGGCTCGAGAAAGGGGGGGGATCGAGAAAGGGGGGGGCTCTAGAAAGGGGGGGGGCTCGAGAAAGGGGGGGGCTCGAGAAAGGGGGGGCTCGAGAAAGGGGGGGGGGCTCGAGAAAGGGGGGGGGGCTCGAGAAAGGGGGGGGGGCTCGAGAAAGGGGGGGCTCGAGAAAGGGGGGGGCTCGAGAAAGGGGGGGGGCTCGAGAAAGGGGGGGGCTCGAGAAAGGGGGGGGCTCGAGAAAGGGGGGGCTCGAGAAAGGGGGGGGGCTCGAGAAAGGGGGGGGGCTCGAGAAAGGGGGGGCTCGAGAAAGGGGGGGCTCGAGAAAGGGGGGGGGCTCGAGAAAGGGGGGGGGCTCGATAAAGGGGGGGGCTCGATAAAGGGGGGGGGGCTCGATAAAGGGGGGGGGCTCGAGAAAGGGAGGGGCTCGAGAAAGGGGGGGGCTCGAGAAAGGGGGGGGCTCGAGAAAGGGGGGGGCTCAAGAAAGGGGGGGGCTCGAGAAAGGGGGGGGGCCTCGAGAAAGGGGGGGGCTCGTGAAAGGGGGGGCTCGAGAAAGGGGGGGGGCTCGAGAAAGGGGGGCTCGATAAAGGGGGGGGCTCGATAAAGGGGGGGGGGGCTCGAGTTGAACTCCAAAATTCCACGCTACTAAGGGAGAAGTGTATCACACACGCCCTCTAATTTTATCTCACTGCGATACTCAAATAACATGAAATAAAATAGTTTTTAGCCGCGTGACTCACAATGCACAAAAAAATTATTGGAGTTGCGAGGCACCTGTCGAACCACTCTACAAAAATTAAATTTGCCAAACCTCATGGATTTTGGGGGTCTCGCCCCACGGAAAATTCGTTTCCGCGACCCATGGGGGAACACTTTTTGGATTAGCCAATTGAAGCTCATGGCGGGACCCCGGGGTCCCATAAGCCCCCGACTCTCACATAAACTGCGTTGCGACGTCATTGTCTGTTGAAGGCGAACGACACGGCAATCAATTCCTCTCGACGAGCTCTACACGATGCGCTAATAAACGTTTCAAAATTTTGTTCCTTCTGCGCATTCGTCCTTGTTGCGCTTAGATGACAACAGAATGATCCGCGCCATGTGGGTCGTGGCGTTTGTGTGCGCGGTGGGACGGAGTCGCCAACAATAAATAAATAGATTAATTACGATTTTTACTTTTATTTGTTCGGGACCCCGGGGTCCGGCCATATGGTTCAATTATGAAGGATGTCTTTGGAGTTGTATTGCACTGTTTCTAATGCAAGGAAATGTATATACTTTTGCAATTGGTACTTACAAGAATTAATCTTTTTTACCTATTTATTTTAGCGATTTGTTTACCTTTCCTCTACCTTGCACTCCATTTGTTGTATTGTGTGTTGTATTGTGTGTTGTATTGTGTGTTGTATTGTGTGTTGTATTGTGTGTTGTATTGTGTGTTGTATTGTTTGTTGTATTGTGTGTTGTATTGTGTGTTGTATTGTGTGTTGTATTGTGTGTTGTATTGTGTGTTGTATTGTTTGTTGTATTGTGTGTTGTATTGTGTGTTGTATTGTGTGTTGTATTGTGTGTTGTATTGTGTGTTGTATTGTGTGTTGTATTGTGTTGTATTGTGTGTTGTATTGTGTGTTGTTGGAGCTTTCTGACCCACTCCAACTGGACGCCTCTGAAAAAGAGCTTCATAGGTCATCAGATTTCTCCAGGATAAATAAAGATTCTGATTCTGCAAGCACCAAGCCACTTTGTTTCTGTGTAAACATGTATAAGCAGGTTTCCACTTTTGATCCAAAAGCTGGTCCTACTTCTTTCATGACATCAAGAGTTAGTCCACCAATCCAAGAACTTTATTTAATGCTTTACAATTAAGATTGCAAGTTTAACTTCCACCCGTCTTGCTGACAATATATAGCAAACGGTGATAAGATGGCTGTAATTCCTCCACGTTCAGTAGTATAACCAATAAGTGTTTCCTAAAAACAAGACAACTGAACAATTATAGTACTAAGAAATAATGTAATTAACAGGATGACGACGATATATAACAAATACGATGGCTCAAATGCTCCAAGATTCAATCATAAAAACCAGAGAAAATTGCAAAAATAACCCAACAATCTGAACATTATAGTGCAAAGAAATAATATACAAATAGCTGAATGCATTAATACTGCTTTAAAACAAAGATTGTGCACAGACCAATGAGTAAATAAAATAGTATCACCACAAGACAAATATTTCCGCGTTCAGCACTGAGGTTGTGGCGCCACCTCTGACACGCGTTCAAGTAAACAGGAACTGAATTCACACTTCCTGCTGGCAAGGCAACTTGCTTATCCACCGAGATCTATTCAGAAAATAAAACATTGAAGGATATATATATTGCTCATTGCTCTTCAAGTAAAACAGATACATTCTTTTGAGGTATCTGAAATAAATATAAGTAGATACACGATTCAATTGGGCCTTGTATGCAGACGGGGAAGCCGCTGGCGACGGCGTGGCATGTTTCTCCCATTACTCCGAGGATCCCCTAGAAACAAGCCGCTTCGTTGGGGGAACCTTTGGGATTTACATAGAGTTGTAAATCTCCTCTAAGCATGGTGCGTGGTGTTAGCGAGGCAACGTGCACCGACCCACAGGTCTTAAATAAACGGGATGAAGTTAATGTCTTCGTTTCATTGAGCGAATTGTTATAGGCCGTATTCGTATTCATCACATGCTCGTGGCTTAATGCCATGATCCACTCGTGCAATTTTAGGGCAATCGTGTTCCGGCATTAACCATGAGCTATGGCAACTTGGTGGTGTTTGCTTAACAATGACTGGTCTATAGAGTGAGATCATCTGCAGTTCACATGACTCAAGCGGCCCATCATGGCCCATCAGACCAACTCACCACACCATCACTCCACGTCACCACACCACCATCTCCATACTATCGCACACGTAAAAAAATATTAACAAGCCAAACTATTGCCTCGCATCCAGACTTAAAAGCCACCACATCTTTTTTAAAGAGGGCGAGACAGACTCGTCACGTGACCTCTGCATCTGATCCGATTGCAACTTGCCATGCCAGCTGCCCACGAGGAGGAGCTGCGATTATATTTGTACAGATTTTTTTTGTTTCCATAATTTGTTTTAAAGTCTACCCTGTACACACCAAATATATAGTACAGATTTGACCTTCAAATTACAATGCTGAACTTGGAATTATTGCGCGAGACGAAAGAAAACTAAACACCGACTTGAAAAAGGTCAAACCGCAATTCACTTGGGGTCACCCCGCAGTAGTAACAGAAAGCCATGGCCGTTAAGACGAGATTTCTTTCATAGCAAAAAGGCACTGGAGTGCTTCACACAAGGCAACGGTCGTGCGATCTAGCACAAGGCAGCAATGGTGAGGGGTGATGGCTTCAACGCCTGTGGTGACCTCTTGACCGCATTGTTCTGTAAAAGGTCTGCCCCGCTCACAATGCCACACACGTTGATAACTTCACTCGGAATGGCATTTCATATCCTTGTCTATTCACATATTAGTGCCACAGTCACCTGTAACTTCATTTTGTGTTTCTACTATCAGTCTAAAATGATTTGCCCGAGCCGATTTGCGCTAACGGGAATTTTATATCTAACTTTGATTTAACAGTGAGTCATGTTCGTGCAATATGTTCGATTTCTCATGTGATGGTTGTTTTCGGTTTGGATTTCTTGTTTTGCTTGTCATTTTGGCGACTGTAACACTCTTGCAAATGAGTTCTCATCACGAAATTAACTTTGACACTTGAAAAGTGCCCAAACAGATGGATGGCCTCCAAATTCCACTTTTTATCATTTGAATACTGGCCAAACAAGTATTAAAAGGTCAGGTACCCACACAGTACTCCACCACGAGTGGTCGACAATATACTGCGGTGTATACTTTTACATTTTGGGTGGACAACGGCAGTACTGGATGAAGAGACTTCACGAGGCATGCCACCTGGTGTAGATATGCCTTGATAAATATCTACCAGCATCATTTTTCCAGCATTTAGTGATGTACTGCTGACCGTGATCATTCCAAAAGGACAGTGCTTTACTCATTACCTGAGAAAATAAGCGACCACCTTGGCTTGGATTGAAACCCAGTGTTCTTTGAGTTGTGGGTCACATCGTTCCAGCCACTGCACCATCTGGTGTAGATCAAGAGTCATATTGAAGAAACCCCAGAGGGTGCAACTAATTCTACACGTACTCTTCTCGAGTTTTCAGTGTAATCACTCATCGCAAAGCTGCTCACCGACGTATCTGTGTAGGTACGATCAATGTTGAGCTTCATAAAATCAATCACCTCCGTCCACGTTAACTGAACTGCACACCTCTCTTTATGCAGCAACGGAGCGGAAATGGCCGATGATGATGATGATAAAACGCTGATTTTCAAGATCCTTCGAAGTAGATCTCTAGGCCGGCCTTCTCCTCCTTCAAGACTTTCAGCATATCTTTGGTTGTTTTAGTGAAGTTGTTATCATACAGCCTGGAAGAAACAATACAACCACAAAGGTTAAACTTTAAACAGGTGTCATACAAATCAATGAAGACATTGCCTCTTGACAACGCGTGCCGATTCTGTGATTTAAAACTGCTTCTGTGTTTGTATTACAAAAATGTAAAGTTTTACATATGAACAGACAATAAAACACAATCGTCAAACACCGAAAGCACGCGGATGTTCCTGAATCCAGGTTTACCATTGTCGTAAACAGTCTGAAAAACACAACATGAGTATTTAATACCGAGCGTAGATGCACACACCTGCAATCAAAAGCATATTCGTCAATAACACTGGCCTGAAATGAAACCATAAATAATAGTTTAACAATTTGTGGAAAAAATATATAATAGGCGACGTTGACACCACATTATCTTCTGGATACGCTTTGTGATTGCGTGGTCTGGGTTGGAGGGTCGCACAAACGTCATCACGCGTGGGAAACGTCCTGCAGACCGCGTCATGGCCTGCGAGGCAGTACACCAACAAGGTTGCTACAGCAACAAGGTTGCTACAGCAATAAGGTTGCTGGCCTGCCGGTGTGGATGTTTAAGCGAATGCATTTCTGTGTGTACGGCTTTCCACTGGGCTCCATAGATTCCTGTCATGCAAAAAAAAAGCTTAAAATGGAACGAAACCCAATGCACAACCTTCAACAACACTGACAGAGAAGGGAGAGCTTTTTTTTTTTACAAAAAAATTAATCGGTCCAACATTTAAAGAAAGACGCCCGGGGAATAACAAACATGTCTTGCAAATCAGAAGAAGTATTCCTGGTTAAAATAACTATTATAATTTTAGGGAATGGTTATCCTTCGCAGCATATTTTAGAAAATCTAATTAAACTACAGGGCTGTGCTTTCAATGTAGGGATGCTACCTTCACTCTTCTACGCCACCGCAATTGTAACGACCGCAACAGTATTTCACGTTTCTGTAATGCAGTATGCTTTTGCCTTGTGAGGTGGTAAAGTAGGCTGTGCGCCAGTGCCATATGAATGCCACGCACCAGATCTCCTTCATTCCTCTGTTGAGCCGAAGACCTTCGACGATATATCTTCCTCCCTCGTCGCACATATGATTGTCTCTCAACCTACAACATAAGAAACATTTTCTTATACACCGAGGAAGAAAAATCGTACGTACGTATTCTATAACACTTTCCATTATACTTTTGTCCTCAGCGGGGGAAGGACAACAAACGATGCTATGATGTAAACGCGTGATGTTGCGAGATGACGTCACACGTAATGGCATCACGAGGAAGCGAGGTGCGTGCACGTGGAGTGTCACGTCATTGCCTTGGCCTGAAGAAGCTTATCCACTTGGCGCTGGTTTTTAGCGCCAACTCTTGGGCAACCCTTTCATTAATTGGGCAACTTATCTGTAAGGACATGTCTAAAATGGTAACACCACTTTATAACTTTATATGCGTAAATACTAACCTCAAGTTGGTTAAAGTTGTGTTGACCTTCAGCATCTCTCCGATGTAGCGCGCTCCCTCCGCACCGATTTTGTTGCAGGCGAACCTACGGCGTCAAAGGGTTGGAGGGGGGTCAGGCAATCCAATGCGACGCATTTCGACCCGAAAGAAACGATTCCTAATTATGTGACTAAACCGTCCATGATGAGACGCACAACCTGAGAGCGAGCGTCCCGGAAATGGTCTCGTGGCCAGTGCACTGATCAGGCACCGCTGTGATCCTGGGTTTGAATCTGGGTTTCAGACACCTGCGATTAAACTGGGTGGTCAAGTGTGGTTAGTTAATGGTCTCAACCAGGTCAAAATTAACTCCTCAACAAAATCACCACGTATAATTTCTCCTGCGGTTGTGAATAAATAAAAATATAGCGTGGTTGGAGTGTCACGCGACGAGCTCCAGCCTCATGTTGCAAGGAAAGAGTAAAAGTGCTGCCTCCTACTGCGTGCCACTGGAAGTGATCTCCGAGGTAGCTCTGCAACGTCTCGGAACGGGGAAGGGTTAAAGAGGAAGATCTGGGGGAAAAGCTAGCACAGGTGGCAACGCGAGTACCTCAAGGTGGCAAACCCTCACCTGAGGTCATCCAAGCTCGTGTTCACCATCAGGGCCTCTGCCACATGTCTGGCTCCCTCGGCACCGACATTGTTGTGAGTAATGCTGCAAGCGAATGTGCAGCGAAACATATTTTCAGACGACGTATTCATGCGTACGACACACGAGTGCACACGCACACTAATGTGAACCTATGAACAGCGGCGGAAAGCTTTTAAGGTGGAAATGTTAAATGTAACCAAAGCTTAACGTTTCTTAAAATAATCGAACAACCCGACGTAAAATAAAAGGAATCTGACATTTGTAACATGCTTGTACTGCCAGTTTCCCGGCAGGTTTTACTGTAATAATAACGATGTGTTTTGGTGCCATTCAGTACTTACTAGAGAGCCTTTATCCGACAATCCTCGCTGCGCAGGGCTTCAGCAATCACCTCTGCTCCCTTCTCCCCCAGTTTGTTGTTGCTGAAGCTTTCACAGGATACAAGAATACATCTTTTTTTAATAGTGCGCCCTTTAAACCACAGTGTCTCAGTGCTTAACCACGTGATGAATAATTAATAAACATTGAACATTTTTCTTCCAAAAGTATTTTATTGAACAAACGATGGAGGTACACACAGATGGCATTGTATGGGAATTGACAATAGCATAGACAAAATGCGGAGTACAATGATTATTACCAACGTATTATATTTTGAATCTGCCTATGCCATGTGCTTCAATAAACTCTACATCCCTGGTGTATACTTCCTTAACTTGGATAACCCTCGATAAAACTGTATTTAAAAAAGGGTTAAAATAACTTAAAAGGAACGTGGAGAAAAAGATTAACAGCAGCGGAAAGAGGAGAAAGGGAGAGGGAGCTTGGAGGGAGCTAGAGAGGCAAGGAAGCGGGGGTACAGCAGCCAAATACTCTAAACGCACGTTGTTTCTAAGTGTGGAGGGAGAAACCTGTGGGAAAAATCCACGTGACCACGGGGAGAAATATACAGCAGGCGTCAGGGTCGGGATCGAACCCACGACCTCCTGTATACCAGGCGAGGTAGTTAATATTTCGCCACCGTGGTGCCCTTATGACAAGGGGCAAGTAGATTCCAGAGAAAAGGCAGGGAAGTTGGAGACATTTGGGGTGGGGGGGGGGTAGGGAGTAGTAAGTTTCTGGGGGTCAGGAGTGCAGATCGCTCCGTGCCACGACCTTCAACCCCCAGTAAAAAGAGAGTATGATGAGATATTAATTGTGGGAGGTCGTCAACCCGAAAGATACCGAGAGGGAGTGCCACATCGAGGTGGTAAAATGGGAATCGGAGTGCCCACCCAAAGGGATTTCAGATTGAATTTCGATTTGGAGAGTAGGGATATGTAAAAAGACCAGATATTTTGAGAGGCGGAAGAGAGGGAGCGATGAGGGAGGATAGAGATAGGGGGGGACAAAGTTGCAGAGGATTTTTGAGCCCGAGGTCATGGGAAATGTGGCAACGGATGAGGGAGCCAGCGAAAGGGGAAAAAAACGAGTGAAGGGTGGAGTTCACGCGATCGGGTGGGAATGCGGGGCAGCACCATTTTGAGCCATCTGGAGTTTGTGAAGGTGGACATCAAGGAGGCCGTAGGAGGTGGGAGTCACGGTGGCCAAGTCAAGAAGCGATGAGGGCACGGACACGCAGCTCAGCAGCATGAGCCACAAAGTACACAATGTGACTTTACTTGCATACGTAGAGCCCTTTTACCGACCTACTGCTGGGCGAGAGAAACTCCATGGTGTGCGAGTCGCGAGGATTATTTGACCGTGCTGTACCAAAGTTGACACTTGAAACAACCATGCCAATGTATCACCGCTCCAGCACACTCGGTGTGTTGGAGAGCAATCGCCAACAATTAACAATTCGGTACAAATTTGAAGTAATAACTCGCGCTACACGTGCACTCGTACCACATCTTGGAGTAGAGCGGAAGGATGGGGAGGAGGCGTCGGAGGCCTTCGTGGTTCAGGTCGCAACCCTCGAGCCAGAGCGGCAGTTCTTGCCGGGAGGACGTCGTCAGCTCCAGCTGCAGCAGAAAGGCTAGTGCCGTGTAGTCACACGGGCGCAACGTTTCGACCTTCCCCCTTCCGTGCAGCAGCAACTTCACCTACAGCGCGCAAAGCCACGGGAACATTCACAAACGCATTCCACCGCCGGCGGTGGAGTGGTGGCGCAGCGGTTTGCGTCCTGCGATTGGTAACAAGAATGCATAGCAACCCTCACTTTATAGTCTGCGGCACGATAGTTGTCGCCATGTTCGATTCTCTACATATGCATACCTGTCAACGCATACGGTTTACCCGTATTCTTGTACAGGAAAATTGAGTTCAGGTCCATACGTCGTACAGCCGTTTCAATACGGGCAATTTTGTTTTGTTCTATTTGTTTGTGTTTCTTCCTTGTGATGGGACTCTGTGGGATGACCGTTGAGAGTTATAGGGGCACGGGGTGACCAATAAGGTCTGAATTTGTCTGTAATAATGTAGGCACTGATAAGGGGTTGACAGGTATGCATGTGAGAAAACACTTTTTTAAGATGCGGCAGAAAAAACATGATGAAAGTATCACTGCAAAGTGCCTCTGCAGCATATTTTCTGTATCAATATGCTGGTTTCGACCTTCTGGGTTCAGAGAGCCGCTTGCTTAAACAAATATTTTCTTACATCATAAAACGCTATTTCTTGCTCAAGCCACTGCTGGCAGAAGGAAATCCACGGCAGGAATCTCCACAGCATGCCGAATCAAACAGAGGGAGCCCTGGAAAGCTCCTGACAAAAGGTATTGGGCCTACTCTTCCACGCCTGAACAGATATCTTGGAAAATGCTTTATAACATCGTTCTGCAAAGCGAACAGGCCAAATAACCACCAAAATACCTATTACAATTATCACGTGCAGTCGCAAAGTTTTTGCGCCTATGTCTGGGCCGTGTTAAATGCTCACCGGCTCCACAATGCTGGTGATGCGCAGTTCCTGCAGGCAGTACAGGACGTTGATCGACTGCTCCGGCGGGAGCTCGCCGTGGGTCACCATCACCTCCAGTTTGGCCGCCACAGCAGCTGCGTCGGGGCTGCTCCGCTCGCCCAACAGCCCCGGCAGCAGCTGCTGCGTTCGCTCCGACAGGAGTCCCGCTGCGAAGCGGCAGAACATGTCGAGGCGGCCTTTGCCCGAGCGTTCTTGCGACGCCCTGACGGCGCACAAGAACTGCCTCCGGAGGTGCCTCTGCCGGTTGAAGAGCCTGCCGACCCACGCCTTGCCCCGGGCTGCCATCCTAGCCGCCGGGCCGTACTCCTCGCAGAAATATAGCCGGCAGGACGGGAGTACCGCGACGACGAAGTACAGCGCGGCCAAATACTCCTGCAGCGTGAGGTGAGTGAAGTGGAACACCTGCCTGCACGACATGTTCTCCTGCTTCAGGAATTCACGCAGGAACATGCTGGGCACGTTGGACAGCACCACGCCGTTGGCTCGCAGGAACTCGTCGGTAAACTCGTAGCTTTGAGAGAGCATGCCAAGAAAGCTGACCTTCCCCAGATTGAGAATCCACTCACGGTACTTCGTCAGGTCCCTGCACAGGACGCGAACGCTCCGTGTGTCCTCTGTGCCGTGATAGGAGATGATGAGTTTTAGGAAGGTGGAATATATCTCGGTCATGGTCTGCGGGCCATTGCTTGGATCGCTTTGTCCCTGTGGCAGCATATCCTTCAAAGAGTGTGTGACTATCCAGCAAAATGCTGGAATGTGACACATCAATAACAGGGGTTTATTCATGTTGATATATCGTTGGACATTCTTAGCTTTTTCCTCTTCTCCGCAGTGTTTCAAAAAGTACTCTTTCCTCTGCTCGTTTGAAAACCCCAAAATTTCAACAAAAAGCTGCACCTTGTCCTCAGGTATTGTCCCACAAGCAGCTGGCCTGGAGGTCACCATAACCGTCGCATTTTCGAGCAGGCTTCCCCGAAGGATATTCACGAGCATGTGGGGCAGACTCTGGGGGCGACGCACATCGGTGCATATCGGAGTCGTCTCAAAATTCAGGTCGAGCTTGCTTTCGTCCAGACCATCGAAGATGACGAGCAGACCTTCCTGCTCGTCCTTAAGCATCTTCTCCAACTCATCCTTCAGGTGGCTGTAGTGTTTGACGACCAGGTCGTGCAAGCTCATCTCTCGTTCCAGCTCCTCCTGATTCAGCAGCTTGAAGGTGAAATGCAAGATGGTGTGAAACTGCAGGAAGGCCACCTCGTCTGCCCAGTCGCATATGATCTTCTGGAGAAACGTGGACTTCCCCACCCCGGCGATGCCCAGCACGAGCACAAGCCGGGGCGCCTGACCCGCCACGTCCAGGAATATCCGCTCGTTCTCCAACACGTGCGTGAAGGAACCGTCCTCGTTGGAGAGCGACTGGTACCTCTCGATGTTGTCCAGCACCTCGTTGCTGGGCCTGTCCGTCACTTTTCTGCTGGCGACGATGGTCGTCGGCACGTAATGAGAGCAGACCATCTTGCCGCTTTGCCCGGACACCCCGTATTCATGCACAGCCTTGTGCCTTTTCTTCAGGCACTCCCGATGCCTCTGCCGTTGGGGGCTCCGCGCGGTCTGCGAAGCGTACTCTTGACCGTCCATGACTCGGAGGAATATTTCGCAGCTCTCCTCGCCCCTGCCACGTAGCCTCGCCAGGAGCTCTCGCGCCTTGTCGTCGGGAACCTTCCCGGCGCGTACGCGATGGACGTCATCCTCCACCAGCGCTCCCCTCGCCAGCAGGACATCGAGGACAGGCTCGATGCACGTCCTCAGGGCCTCCACGAAGCCAGGAAGATTCTCCCTCAACCGGTTGACATTTGCCATTTACTGGGGTTTTCACGCGCTGAAGCTGCTCCAGATGCAGTTCTGTAACAGAAATAAAAAAAAACGAACAGGTTAAATACAAGATCATGGGTCACCTCAGTCGCATTATAAAAGGTATAGGGGTAACAAGGTAAAGGTGCAGCCCTGAAATGTTTTGCTCTTGCCACGACTGGAAGAGGGGTCAGCACTAGAGCGAGCTCTGGAGAACTCCTCTATATTTTGGCCTACTCTTTCACATTATTCTATAGACAGTAATACTCCCTCGCCAAACACGGACTTGCCAACCACGGCATTCATGTACACACGCTTTATTAGTTGTATACCAATTTTACCAAAGCGGCCGAGACATTTTGAGTGTCCACGGCTAAGCACGGGTCCCCAAAAAAGCATTCACAACGTTTTGGGGGCCGCGCGGTTCTCGTCCGCGCCACCGTGGCGCTGCGCAGCTTGCGAGCCGTCCGTCTGTCTTGTTGACCGCGTCGCACCGCAATCACGCAGCGAGGTGAACCGGGACTTACACACAAGACAAAATAATGCAGCATCCATCCAGCCTAACTTTTATTAATGAACCGAAACAGCACCACCAATCCAGCCAACATCACCACTGTGCCTGCTTCCTCACCTGCCCACTCACCTGTCATTAATGGCCCGGAGGAAGAGGGTGGGGCTGAGCCCTTCCTCCCCACGTCCCCCATTATCTCATTGTCATCATCATAATCATGGACTTCTGCCCTCAATATAAAAATGTAAAGTTCACTTAATGTTTATGTTTGATTATGTTATTGTGTAATGTACTGCATTTGATTAGTGTTTAGTTAAGAAATAGGAAACTTTCTTAATCCACGACGAGTCTGACCGCGGCCGGAGTTCCCTTGACCCCTTATTGCCCATAGGCCCCCTGTTCTTTGTGGAACAAACCACACGATTGTCTTGTCCTATTCATTTACCACGTAGCAATGTGGCAGACACCCAGAATGAATGCAGGCAGTAACAACCGACCAAACCGAGAAGTCCGACTGCATGAGATGGCATAAAAAACACACACAAAGCACCAGGCAACGTCGCAATGCCTCTTATTGAGGCAGCAGCCCAACTCAACCAACCGGTTCTGATTATTTATTAATATTATTATTCCCCGTTCACCAATGGCATCGGTCGTTTTAAGTAGTTTTCATTTATATATATATGTAAGTTACAAAACAGGTACGTGTAAATTTGCTTGATTGAAAATATATAATTAAATAAAACCGAATTGATATTGTACATTATATACTCAACATGCTTGTGTCTGATTAGACACGAAGACATGTGTAGCGGCTCACATAAAGTGGTGTATTTTCCCATTAAATGTCACAATTGCAATCCGGATTAATACAGTATAGTGTAGTAAGTGCAAATGGACCCCAATACTCTGTAGAAGAAAAACGTTGCAACTTGGACTAGCAGGGGAAAGGGAGTCTTATTTATCTTATTTTACACAGCGAAACAGTCATTGGTAGAGGAAACGAGGATTGGGTCGGGGGAAGTCCAAGGCCTTCCTCTTTTTATCGACCTTGAACAGTGGCAGCAATTAAACCAGATGTTGCCTCTCAAGACTATTTTCCAAGGATGGCAGGGTGGGAAGTGAATTCCATGCTGGCAGAGGCAATTGTACGTGTGGAGAATTCTAACCGTTTTTTTAGTTCCCATAAGCTCTGCCAGGCTTGAAAAGAACTTCCACAAACATCAGAATTCGTGCAGTGGAAAACAACCAAGTGAAGTTCTGCCCATCCGCTGAAAATATCGCCTGGGGCACCATGAATTCAGATGACACGGCCTTTCTGGTACCTTCGAATATGCTGGATACGGTATTGGACTCCAGCCACGGGTCAGTGTCACCGTGACCTTACACAACAAATAACCTTTAGTTTCATTATAGTCTTCAAAATGTCATTACGTCCCATTACAGAACAATGAATAACACTGGTCGCGAAAGCCTACGTGGTGTTAAGCAGAACAAAAAGCCTCCGCACAAGTGAACACGTGCAAAACAGCACTTATTTATAGTTGGCTTTAAGACGGGCATAAAACGGGTGCAAGTGGCACAGCGGTACCGGGAGCTCGATTTCCGCAAAGGCTAACACAGCAGTGGCGAGCGGAACTACCGTAGTTGTGGCAGCCCTCCTCCCTTGACAAACCTGCACGGACCAGCGTGACGCGAGGCTCAACGACCACCAAGGCCGACCCACACAGCGTGGGGAGGAGGCCTCCATTCATCAGTGGATTGACAAAGGGGCTGCACGTTATAATTAAAATGTGAAAGATTATTTTATACGTAGGATTTCATGACTGATATGATTCATAATTAGTTAATTTTGGATTAGATCGTATAAATATATATATTTTTTTTAAACTCTAACTCTCAACCACCCAAGAGCCAATCGTATGAAGTTGTGACATTGGGAAATATGCCAACTGATTCGGGAATGTTGAAAAGCAAACAACATTTGACAACTTTGTAGGACCTCACCTTGTACAAAATGGTAGCGTCCGAATCAATTGGCACATTTGTCCACGTGACAAGGTTATTTGATTGGCTGTCAGGTTGTGTAGCAAGCCTATGGGTAAAAACGTAATTTCTGTTATATTATTTTACCATGTAAGGCCCACGGAGATAAACAGCTCCTTTTCAGAAGCGACCTGGCTACAAATGATAGCTCAACGAAGTGGCTTATCATGTGGACATTTATAGCAGCAGCCAATACCTTAAACGCGTGACGTTGATTCTAAATGTGGAGGGAAACACCAGAGAACCTAGAGAAAAAATACACGCAACCATGGGGAGAACATGCAGACTGCAAATATACAGGCATCATGGTCGGGAACGAACCCACGACCTCCTGGATACCAGGTGAGGTAGTTAACATCTCGCCACCGTGGTGCCCTACACGATCTAACCCAAAATAAAAATTTTTTTTATAATGTGAAACTTTCTCTGCTACAAATAAAAAGACTGCTTTCACTAAAAAGGGAGAACTAAGTGAAAACGTTGAAAACCCTTTCCCGTAACATGAGCAAATGCCGGATATTGTGTGGTGAGGTTTATGATTTAAACGTGCATTTCCCGATATGGCACGCGCTTTTGTGCAACAATTTAAAAATACATCGGCTGGCAGAGAAAAAGCCCAACGAGATTGGGAAATGCGTGTACTTTACAGCAAAGTCATACTGCAGCAAACGGAACTATAATGTAAGAGTTGAGATTTTGCATTCGGCAATGTTGTGCCGCTTTTCACTTTATTTTGTCACTGAAGACAAGTTCAACAGTAATTTAGCTACTGTAATTAGAGCCCCAGTTAAGAGCCCCAGCAATATTACATTTAGCTTGAAGTGTCAAAAACAAATGGTACTACACTGCGCGCAAGGAAGTGATTGCCGCGACTGAAATAGAAGCCTTTTCATACACATAAGAAACTGATTGTTGTAATATTAATTGATGGTGAGGTTTTATTCTGGACACGTATTTGTAGCAGCATAGAACCATTTCATGCTACGGTGCGTTCCGTAATGATGTTAAACTCTGTGTTTAAATTTGTTGCACGAGAAATTGTGGTTATTATCTACCTCAGAAGTTGCCACGTACAGTGCGCGTACATAATGTGTTGTCCTTTTCAGGCATATCCCTGCACCAGAGATTTAGTTTTGGCTAACAATGTGTTTTGTTCATATTTAATTATATGCGAGGGATACTTCGAACAAATGCTCGAGTAAAACACTGCCAAAGAGGAACAGAGACTTTAGCACAACAAGAAAGCAACGTAACCAAGACCACTCAATCACAAATACCAAATTGAATGTTTTACAGGGCAGCCTTTTACTGGTTAGCGGTTGCACAAGCCAGCCTTGTTATTATTATACAGAGTTCAGTGGGACAAAAAAAAGGTCCGTTCCACCAGAAGGTGAACCTTAAAGAAACGATAGCTACCTTTGCGTTTAAAGACGTGTACTGTAATCGTCTGTGTTTGAAAAGGGCCCAATGAAACTCAAGTGTGTAAAATGCACTTCCTCTTATCACGTTGGAGCGACGTTTCCTCCAGGTGGCTGGCTGGGTTGTCAACGTTCTTTCAATCAGCAGCAGCTATGAACTAGCTGCCTACTCATTGTCCATACGCCCACACTAAATGACACATGCAAGAAAAATACATTGCACTGTACTGGCATTTAAATGTTACTAATGTACACACCGATGGGACCCGTCCATCATCATCACAATGGCGATGATGTAAACTTACATTCATTGCCACTCCACGTGTCTCACAATAACATACCACTTTTGTGCATTCACGTGATCACAACATTTGGACGAACACATTGGCAAATGGTAATTATTACTGGGACAGTCTTTACAATGGAGTACTGCACTTATTCTTCGTTCTTTCGGTAAGAGTACTGCACTGCATTCAATCGCATCTTGAGAAGTAACAGGGTCATTCAAATTTAAGCGGAGTATCAATGAACGCATCGCCCTAATAATATGAAGATAATTTAATGGACTGAACTCACATGACAATCAGCTGGACCACTCACCATTAAATGGTAAAACAAATAAACACCGCAGACCTATTTCAAGTACAGGTATAACCTTTACATGATGCATAATAAATACGAGATATACCGGGCTGTAATTATAATAGCGTGGAAGAGTAGGCCAATTAGAGGGGTTCTCTAAGATTAAAAGTTTTCGTGACTGCAAGGATCCATACTCTTTGGTTTTTTGGGTAAAGTCACGCAGGTGAAAAATATTAAATAAAATAAATTAAATCACGACGTTTCGGAAGCAACACAAGCAACCTTCACCAGGTGTTGACTGCTCCAGCAAAATTACTGAGGCGTATGAAGAGAGTTATTCAGAGACAACGTGTTTATATTGGGTGTTAGGGGGGGAGTCAAGGGGTGGGGGGGCATGTGGCAGGCAGTGTGCACGGCCGGGCACGGGATTAGCATGAGTTAAGCCGATAGACAACCATCTAGATAACCATCTGTATTCTTTTGTGATGTCAGGGGAGGGGAGTTTGTGCACGGGTGCAGTATCTGCGCGACGAGTGATGGTGGTGTATCAGGCTGGGAGTAAAAAAAACTGGAAGACATGGATATGGCTGTAAAATTATAAGGCAGCTAAAGTTTGACTTGGTTGATGATATCTGTCCAATGATTGCTTAATTTACAAACCATCCTCTCGGTTGAAGTTGTGTCTATGTTTGTACATCTGGATGGCTTCATGGACAAATCTTTACCGAAAAAACCGAAGCGTATGGGTTCTCTAAGAGCCATCTCTCCCTCTCCTGTGGAGGTCCCACTGGCAGCCGTGTTGAGAGCAAGCACCATCAGAGCCACAGCTGTACCTTGACTCATGGATTGAATTTCAGTATTTCACAGAAACATGATTTTCTAAATGTCCCACAAAGGTTGGTCTTCCGACAGTGAAACAGTATAATGATCCACACCCAAACGCCACCCCGAGGGGCTTCTGAATGCCCAAACCTGTATTCGTACAACTATTTGCGACAAACATGTTATCATCTCACCAGCCACGAGCCCTCCACTACTGGGTCGCAGCAAGGAGAGACTGAAAACAACACGTTGCAGTAATATTGCTCTTGTGCGTGTGAGTGTACTGTATTGCTAGAACATTACAGGACTGCACCTCTAAGAGAACAAGGCTTTAAAAGGTCAAACCACTCACGTGCCCCTGGTATTCCCCTTGTGTGTGTACGCACTGAGTGTGCCTCGCGTCTGTGGGGAGTGCAAGAGTCGGCCAGGAGCCCCCCGAGAAGAGGCTGGCAGGGGCTCCGTGCGGCTCCCTCTCGTGGCGAGAGCCGGAACATCGCCACGGACTCACCGCCAGCGGTTTCATTCTCAAGATAATTATCTTACATTTTCATAAAATTTTAAAAAGTCACAGTATTTCTACTATATTCTTGGCTCTTTCGGTAAAAAAGTTCTCCGTGGTCGAAAGAATCGGTACCAATGTGTTGCTTGGCCCATGATGGCCACCCAGCTGAATGAAACGCAGCACGTTTTAACTACCATTAGACTATCATATTGTCCGGATTATAAGACGCAAACAAAACTCTTGCTTGAAAATACGAGGGGGTGTTGCGTTTTACAATCCGGAGTTTACGGCATTTGTATTCATCTAAGCGACGAGCACTCGTACAGATACATCCTTATTGTTAGACGTATCCGTAATAAAACACAATGACGATCGCTTTAACTGGTAACACATTATGTTGGCAGTGGTGCACCAGGCACAATTGACAACGAGACAACTCAACACAGCCAACAGCAAGAGCGGATTCAAAATGAAAACAAGGAGACGTTTCGGGAAAGGGGCCTTCTCTGCACGGCGCAAGAAGACCACTGCGCGAAACGTGCTGCGAAGGGCCATTGCCCGAAACGTCGACTTCAACTGCCCACTTACAAATGCAACGTAGCGGTCTGGGTGGTGTAATCAGTACTCACCAGCTCGGCGTTGTCGGCGCGGTGATGCCGATAGCTCCACTCACGCTACATCCTTCAGCGCGTTGTGTGTGTGCGTGATCCCCCATCATTCACTCGCTTCTCTTGCTAGGCCGTGGTCCAACATGAACACACGACGACGCAGCGACATCTTTCTTCACAGCCACAGCAGGCAAATACACCCGGGCGGGCTGGCGCTGTGAGTGCAAGCGGAACACGTGGGCGGGCACGCACACCAGCTACTCGCTCTCTCGCTCTCTCGAGATGCCCACAATTGCATTTGTTTGCTTTCACAACACCCACACTCGCCGCCTCTAACGCCGCCAGTAAAGTTTTCGTTAATTGGCTAAATACAACAGCCACCCCTCCCCCACAATGCGGAGGAGGAGGAGGGCGTGAACGTCTGAGACTTGGCCAAGAGGCACGCGAGCCGGTGATGATGGGTGGGTGACTCAGTGGGCTGCCCGCAGCGGCGTGGCCGGCTGATGCCACGTCCCCTGGGGGCTTCTCTTTGCCCGGGGAAAGTCCCGCGGTGGCCTTTAGTGCGGCTCCCGACAAGACACAAAAGTGAAAACACCCCCCATCATCATCACCATCATCACCATCGTCGTCATGGTGCTGCTGTCAAACCCCACGATGGTTTCAAATGGCGTGTCGGTCCTCACACTGACGATGTCTTAGGGCCGTCCATAAATGACGTCACGCGATTTTGGACGATTTTTTACCCCCCAGACCCCTTCGTTACACGGCGTCAAAAAAGTCAGACCCCCCCCCCATCAAATATGACGTCACAAAGCTCTGTCCCCCTCCCCCCCCAAAAAACATATGACATGCTTCAAATCGCTTTAAACTATTGTCATTGTAGTGCGTTTTTAATGTGGCGCTGCAATCAGATGTTGTAGGAGAAAACATTGATTAAAATGTCTATTTAATTATGGACGGCCCCTTATCGGCTCAAGTGGCCCCCTCTGAGCACGAGTGAAGCACACTCGAGTTGCTGGTGCGCTGTGCAGAGAGAGACCCAGAACCCCCCGCGGCGGATCGAGGTCGTTCCTCTCTCACGAGCCCCCTGACAATGTTTTTAACTCTGGAATGGGCTCAATGTCTTCGATAGCATGAATCCTCCACACACAGAGCATGGGAATTCCTCACGCTCTTCTGGCTGAGTTAGTTGTATGATGAAATACAGTACGATCAATATTTATCTATATTGTTATACGTTGGCCAAACTGTACCAACTCTGTCAACATTGCTGGGGTTGTGGACTCCCAGACGGCGAATTGCGTAAGAGATGGAGAGACGTGTATCATGTTATTTGCATTCTTCACGACACTTATTATTCTGTGTCACGAGCAATGCGGCCTTGCGTCCAACTTGGCGGTTCTTCCCTGTGGCATCTGGCAGACCGCCAGCATCGATTCAAGCAGGTCTGGCTCTGCTGGTGAGACACTGGGGATTGAAACTGGTCCAGAGTTTGCTCGACATGCTGCTGGGACTGTACACTCACAGAAAGGCCATCTATCGGATGGGTTGTGTCATACTTTAGTTGTTTTTTTTGTGCAGAAGAACAGATACATGGAAATGTGGCACGATACATGCTTACCTGGTTTATGTTATTTTATCCTCCACAATGGGGCCGATTATTTTTTGTCATTTCACATTTTGGATTATTTTCATTTTTAAATCCTTTATATTAAGTTCGCTTGCTTGCTTGCTTGCGTGCTTGCTTGCTTGCTTGCGTGCTTGCTTGCTTGCTTGCGTGCTTGCTTGCTTGCGTGCTTGCTTGCTTGCTTAGGACCGTGCAAATCTTTCGCTCGTTTTTTAACCCACTTCCCGTCATCCAATCGAGCTGACATTTTCCACACAGACTCGTTGTGCGAGACAATTAATGTTCGTGAAAAATGTTTAAATTTTTTTTACACTTTTTAGGCAAAAAAAATTATTTTACATTTATTCGAATACAACTCATTCATGGCTTTGGCTGAACGTCACAGTGTAGGAGCCCAGAGCGTAACCCCTCCACAGGCCGTGGCGGAGTAGCGCAGTTGGTAGCGCCCTCGCTTCCCATGCCAAAGGTCGCGGGATCGATCCCCGCGTCCTCCACAGGCGAATATATTTTTAAATCCTTTATATTAAGTTCGCTTGCTTGCTTAGGACCGTGCAAATCTTTCGCTCGTGTTTTAACCCACTTCCCGTGATCCAATCGAGCTGACATTTTCCACACAGACTCGTTGTGTGTGACAATTAATTTTCGTGAAAATTTTTTCCAAAATTTTACACTGTTTAGGGAAAACAAATTAAATATTTAATTATCAATTGCTTAATATTGGCAGACAATCATCTGACCCATAGGTAGCAGCCATCTCAAGCCAGAGGACGACAAGACTCTAGCCGCCACGCATATAAAGGATTTATAGTGAAAAACTTTGTTTTTACGGGTTTACTTGTTTTTTTTGGCCTAGGTCTCTTTTCAACAATATACTTTTAATTCAATGAGCTCTCCACTGATTACATTATGCAACACAATTTTTGTTCCTGGGTATTAAGTGTTATTTTTTTATTTCTTATGCCTAAAAAGTATAGAAAATTGATATTATTCCCCACAAACTTTGCTTTTGTGACCAGGCCAACCGTGCTAATCGGTGGTGCGGGGAAGGACAGCAACTAGAAGCCAACGCAGCATGGCGCGCCTCTCACTTCGCATCAATTCGAGTTGATCTCATTTAACCCCGGCGAGAAATTCAGATTCCAGGATGCCTCATTCGTGAGGGCGACCAGGACGATCGCCATCACGTCAGGCCGTGACTCTTCCCTGCCAAGTGACCCTCTCCCCTGCCACGAGTCTGACCCTCACGCCAGGCTGTGACTCTCACCCCTGCCACGAGTCTGACCCTCTCCCCTGCCACGAGTCTAACCCTCACGCCAGGCTGTGACTTTCCCCTGCCACGTGACCCTCTCCCCTGCCACGAGTCTGACCCTCACGCCAGGCTGAGTCTCACTCCTGCCACGAGTCTGACCCTCTCCCCTGCCACGAGTCTGACCCTCACGCCAGGCTGTGACTTTCCCCTGCCACGTGACCCTCTCCCCTGCCACGAGTCTGACCCTCACGCCAGGCTGTGACTCTCACCACCCATACATCAAGCACAGCAGCAGCAGCATCTGAGGTGCAAAGTGACGATTGCCCTCCACGTGCTTCACAGCCACGAACGCAGACCCCCATTGTGTGCCACGTGCCGCCTGCTGGGTGATGGGGGCGCATGCAGGCCCACGTCGCCGTGTCTGTGTACCGGCGTGTGTATCGTTTGTCCTGTCTCACACATCGGGATATCTACAAACACAGCAAATGGATGGCAAGTCCACACGGGACGTTGTGTCAACGTTGGCAGTGCTGTATAATTCGCATCAAAGCTGCGAGTTCAAGTTGCCGTACCGCACCGCAGGCGATTTTATGAACACGACTTGCCGCTGTGCAGACAGACGCAGAGCAGTGGGCTCTGTTGTTTATCACCGCTGCTGCTGCTGCTCGTGGTGCTGATGCTGGCGATGATTGGCGTGAGCCATCCCGCGTGACGCGCTCGCGACGCCGCCCCACGTGGTTCCATGCGGAATTTCCTGATGCCGCGGTCGGCAGAGCGAGGGGAGAGGAGGCATCGTCACCAGTCCCTGTTAGTCGTGGGGGGGGGGGGGTAATTACAGCAGGTGGGGAGGGGGGCATCATCAGCTGATCGCCCCGTGTAAAGCTCGTGCAGTGGAAGGCGTATCAGCTGATGAGCTCGCATCGTGGGGGGATGGGGGGGCTCATCAGCTGTTGAGCTCGCGTCGTGGGGGGATGGGGGGGGGTTCATCAGCTGATGAGCTCGCGTCGTGGGGGGATGGGGGGGGCTCATCAGCTGATGAGCTCGCATCGTGGGGGGATGGGGGGGGCTCATCAGCTGTTGAGCTCGCATCGTGGGGGGATGGGGGGGGGCTCATCAGCTGTTGAGCTCGCGTCGTGGGGGATGGGGGGGGCTCATCAGCTCATCCAGTTCGGGGCTCATCAGCTGATCAGCTCGCGCTGTAGGGGGGGGGGGGACTCATCAGCTGATCGGCGTTTGAAGTTGGAGTGGCACAGCAGCTGATTGGCCAGTGCTTGGTGTGGGGGTCGGGACAGATCAGCTGATTGTCACGTGCTGGGGGGGGGACAAACAGCTGCTCGGTGCGTGCCGGGGAGACAGGAAGCGAACCAGCGAGGAGCAGAGGGCTCTGTGCGTGTGTGTCTGTGTGTGTGTTGACAACTCAGGGCCATGAAGGACGTGAAGAAGACGGCGGGAACCATCTCCTGCGTGGCACTCGTGATGCTGATGTGCTGTGCTCAGGGAACAGATGCAGGTGAGAGCGAGAGCGAGCGAGACAGACGACGTTTGCGACTCGGTACACTCTGGTGTGAGGCTCGAGACGAGGTTGATGTGATGACTCGCGTGTGATGTGGTGTGAGAGGCACCGTGTGGTGGTCTGAATAAAGGGCGCGCGTCTTGGTGCCAATTCTCACGCCGCGTGGATTGTGAAGCAAGTGGCTGTGTAACAAGGCCGTGTTGCAACATCAGCAACTCTCCGTGCCACCGTCTTCTCTTCCGGGTTATAAGACGCTCCGGAAAATAAGACTGATCCCAAACTTGAGCCCTTGGGGTCAAATACCTGATCCTAGTCGCACATGTGCGCGCAGCTACCGGATTATAAGACGCACCCTACCCCCCAAACAACTTTGCTTTGAAATACAGGGGCTGGAGTGGGGAGAATACGGTAACACGGACAGCTGTGGTTGGCCTCTGTTGCCACTCACTGGTCGGAATTTCTAACTTAAGAGAGAATCCGTGGTGGAGTAATTCGACCATACTTCATCTCTCTGGTCAGTGCGGGTTGGTGAGGTCTGGGTACACAGACGTAGCATCATAGAGTTACGGTTACACGCGAATGGGGTGTTTTGCACTGCCCTCCAACTGCCAGCCACGTGCAATGATTACAAGGATGTGTTTTTGATATAATGGCCCTCCTATACACCGCGCGTGTATCAAGGCACGTCACATCTCATCAATACATTTGAAAGTGCACCCCTGCTGGCAGCTACCCCTGCTGGCAGCTACCCCTGTGCGGCACAACGTGACTGGCAGTAAGGGGGGTTATAAGCTAAAGCAGCCAAGTCGGTTGAGATGAGTGTTGCTAAAGCAGTGGTCCACTAATGCACTCGTGTGCTGCTGCTGCTGCCCCTACGCCACTCCGGGTCACGTGCTCCGCAGACAAGTTGGGATTTCAGATATTCGGCACTTTCAAAGTTTTTCAACTTTTAGACTTTTCCATTCATGCCTCTTTAACACGAGCTAAAATACAGGCGATCGACTCCGAACGCATGGAACTGTATTTTTGCAACTTGTTATCATAATCTAGCTTAATCTAGGATGACATTTCGTATTGTACATTAGACGGCCATCTGTAAATGCACACGTGGATGGAAGGCTACTCACACCTTGACCGTCACGGGGGGTTGTTTGACCGCTCCTTGGCTCTTGAAAAACGGCGGACGGGGGATGAGAGACTGGAATCACTTCAGACATCACTCGCCACCGATGTTGGCCGTGGCCATATTCATAGCGTAGTGCCACGCAGACCACTCTGCCACTGCTGCCCTCCCCCCAGGAATACAGTATGGTCCAGATTGTCTCATTTTGACCTGGTAAAGTTGTGGTGAAAAATAAGAATAGGGTTTACTCCTTCTGGCAATACAACCAACAGTGCGTGTGGTTAATGTCGACTTTATTCCTTGCGAAAGGGATCTATTTGGTGTTTGAACATCTAGACGCCTGTTTTATTGGCAGAAAGGGTAAAACCTATTCTTATTTTTAATACTTTGATACTGGCAAAAAGGTCCCATGATAAAGCGGTGGTGTTTGGCCCAGTTAGACCTGCATTGTAAAGTTACCAGTGGTGTTGGCCCAGTTAGACCTGCGTTGTGAAGTTACCGTCAACTGTATTTCGTACCAAAAATGCAGAAGTGATCTCGCGTGATATTTTCACTTTTCATTCGCGAAATGTGCACTGTTCATGACCTCATTCTCGTGGTCACAAGACGGCCCACGGCTTGTTTTCCCACACCTCCGATTGGCTACGTACGATGCAATAGAAGTTCAACATACACACGTGCATGTGTTTATGCACCACTGTACTTCACAGAAAATGGAGCTGGCACACATTTCTGAGTAATCCAGGAGGCTGTGTCCTCGAGCCCTGCTCATCGCATCTATACTCATCGGGGTGTTTACTCTGCCAATTTAACGATGGTGACAGGCACAGACAGAGTACTTTGCCAGGCTTAAATGGTCCTCTGGCAACACAGGATTCCCATCCCATGTGTTAAGGAGGCAAAGGCGGCCATGCACTGAACAACATCCTATTTACATACAATCGCGTGCCAAACCCGTGACAACAGTCAGTAGCACCTTCCCTAGCAGTTCAGTTGAATTGGACATATGCGTACTCGCTCTGTGCGTCCATGTGACTTAAGATTATGGGGAGTGGAAGTGTAGTGTAGCGGTCAGCGCACCACCCTACTACAAACCCCGCGACCCACGTTGGAATCCCGCTCGTGACCATTATAAGTGATGAATATTTTAACCGTTCCGTAGCCTCCCCTGGGTTGACTCGGTATCAAGTGAGTACTCGCGGTGCAATGTGTAAACATCGCCACTCGGTGGGCAGAGGCGGTCGGGTCGTGGAGTTGGCCACCCCACCGCCACGCGCGCCGTGCCGACCTTCGTCGGCGCTACTCGCCAACGGCACTTGCTCCCAACAGTCTGTAGAAGGCTATACACGGGGGACCTTTGCCTTCGTGACTTCAGATTACACGACGGTCACGCTCTACGTGAGCGGCAACCCACGCCATCCGGACGTGGCGCTGGGCAAACTGGACCCGGTGGGAGGAGCGGCGTACGGGACGCTCAACGACTCGCTCCTCTCCACGGGCTGGGCCGCGCTCGAGGTGCGCTCGGGCTACGGTGGCGGCCGCGGCGCCATCGGGGACTCCGACGTCGCCTTCCTGGCCGGATACGTGGAAGGATACCTGACGGCACGGTGCGCGCACGCACATAGACAAAGAGCCCCCGTGTAGCCTTGGCAGACTGTTGGGGCAAGTGCTGTTAGCGAGTAGCGCCTGTGAAGGCCGGCACAGCACACGAAGGGGGTGGGTGGCCAGCACCACGCCCGGCCGCCTTTGTCTCCCCAGTGACGATGTTTACACACCCACATAATATAGGTTTTTTGGGTTAGATTGCGTAAATATAATAATGTGTCGTTAAACCCGCCACCACCCGACACAGCCGACTAGAAAGGGTTGTCATGTAAACAGAACGTGCCAATTCGTCACCAGTACAGCACACCGGTGTGTTAGAGAGCCAAGCCACAACCTGCACGCCTGTGAAGTGAAGGAAAGAGTGAAATGCAATCCGAAAATACAACGCTCCAAGTGAAGGTGAAACTTGGTTCTGTGATTTATTTTCCAGTTGTACCGCATGCTTTGTTCGGCACGATATCCAACATTTCGTTTGCGTGCACCGGGAGCTGCTTTACAACTTCAAAATTCTGGAATTTTCAGAACTAGGTTCCTGAATAAACTCCCAGCATGTGAAGTGAAAAGTAGGACATCGTGCGTAACAACCCAAAAACACGTCGGAGAGCCATGCAGCACAACTGCAAAAACATTCGCAGTGGTGGTAAAGATCCCGATATTGTTATTGGAAGATGCGAATGAAGTTGGCACATCTACAATCAATCGCAATTGGTGGTTGGTGCCCATGGGATGGGGTATTGAGCACGATGCGTCATCACGCGCACCAAGACTGAACATGGTCACGTTTGCTTGAATTAAATAACCCCACTGCTTGCCATGAACGAGGAGTCTTCTGCAGTAAATTATAAATGTGCTGCGTGCTTTTTGTTATTGTTTTTCTCCAAACAGATACATCAACAATCACTTCAAAAACCTGTACCCCACATTCATTAAGGACAATCAGACCCATGCCATCCTGGAAGATTTCCTCCGGTACGTGTCGCCGATTATGCCACATGAAAGAATGAACATCAAGACGTAAAAACGTGTTTACATGCCACGAGTTCACGTCCCACGAGTTAAAATCCCAGTCAGGGTTTCACTCGGTCCATCAACTATCCAGGGTTACTAAAGTTGATAACTGCGTCGTGGGAAGTAAACAGCGATGGTTATGGTCTTACAGATATACCAACCCTTGCCACAGGAAAGTGTGGTGAACATTGAATGATTGATATGCAGGTGTTTGAGGCATCCGATGTGAGTGTTGGATAAAAGAGGCCTATTGATGTATATCTTGTTTTAAAGTGACTTCAAATTGGGCTCATTTCAGCCATTCATTCCCTGGTATAATCTGATGCTCTTCCAGGCTATGAATTTCCATCAGAATGTTTCTGAACCTCATGACCTAACAATCATAACACATCATCGTGATATAAGGATAACACCATCGCGTTACAATTTCTTACCCAGGCCTCCATCTCTTCTGCTTCCTCGTTAAATGGAAACATGTCATGATAACGATAATAAAAATGCTAATTTAATACATTTGTTGGTATTTGCGCCATTCTTATTGCACAAAGCTATCACGAAACGTTCTCTTTAAACACTGTTCCAGAGCCTCGTATTGACGCGTCGTGGGTTGGAAGAGCATCTCGCTCTTAAGCGAGCAGTGCACAGCTTAATTGAGCCTCCCAACACACGAGGTATTTAATCAATAGCTAAATGAGGCACACACATGATGGATTAAATTAAGTACAGGTCCAGAGGCTGTGTGGCTCGAATCCAATGTTTATGTCGCAGAGCTGATTTGGCGCCACTTTGTTCCTGGGCTCAAACGCCTGGGGCACGCGAGCAAAAAATGAACGCAGGTTTCTTGGTCCGGAGCAACGTTTGTGTGCTGCCATTTGTAAACGAGCGAACATTTCAGCTGGTGGCCTTGGTTACCCACTGCCAGCTGTTGACTACAACTCTATAACTCTGAAGAATGTCCACTGTGATTGGGCGGCCTTGACCCATTTGTCTCCATAATGATCATCGACTTCGACGTTAGGGGGAATTGCAGTTACACGCGTGAATGTGCGAACGGGAGGAACGTTGCTCGCTCCGTAGTTGAGTATTTTTCAAGGATGTGTTTAAGTTTATCTTGTTTGTTACACGGGTGATCCCCTGTTTGTCTCTAGTGGGTTAGATGGAAGGAAAGGCTCACGATCATTCACCACACAAATAAATATTTCTGATTTGCGCACGTACAGGGAGGCCCAAAAGTCAGGACGCATCAGGTTACGCCATTTATTTTAATGCTGGCATTACAATTTATTTCAATGTTTATTTGTTTCGTTAATATTTTATCTATGATTATCGTTAATATCAATTTTTCCCTCCTTTTCAGATGACGCTTAAAAATGAAAAGAAAATTTACTAAAGTAAATGTACCTGCGGGTTTCGGTTTGCGCTCCGCTCTGCCAGGAAGCAGGACTCGTGGGCGCGTGTTCAGTCGCGGGAGAACCACGATGACCCTTTCTGGAGGAATGTGGACTACGTGCTGTCGCAGCTCGACGGGATGATCGCGGGAGCCACGCGCAGGAACGCCGAGCACGGCATTAAGGTGTGGCCCCGCAGAGCGAAGTCGAAGGCCGGTGGCGGCAGCGACGAAACCTCGACCCGAGAAGCTGCCGTTCTCGTTCAAGAGCAGGGCCCATCCGGTGCTGTGGCCGTGGGGCCAGAGAAAGATGCGAGCCACAAGCTGCGCCGCTTGGCTCACGGTGGCTAGGAGATGTTAACTACCTCGCCTGGTATTCAGGAGGTCGTGGCTTTGATCCCGACCCTGACACTTGCTGTATATATGGAGTTTGCATGTTCTCTTTCCCCGTGGTCGCGTAGATTTTTCTCCGGGTCCTCCGGTTTTTCTCTCCACATTTAGAAACATTCATTTAGAGTATTTGGCCGCGATAAATGTCCACACGATAAGCCACTTTGTCGAGCTCTCAATTGTGACCAGGTCGCTTCTGTACTTTTATGGCGGGGGGGTGAGGGGGGAGAATGGTAAAATTAAAGGGAGGAGCACTTAGGAAAGAATAACTTGGACGAAGCGTGTTGGTGAACTTATCAACCTGTCATAGTCCCGGACGTTATACGAGTATTGAATGACTAGCTTGTTTGCCCTTCCTAGGACGGAAGCTTCATTTCACTGTAGCACTGTGTATAACTGACCTTCCATTTGTTCAAATTCACTGCTCTGATACTTTATTCTCTTCTGCTTTCGGTCGCTGGGGTTGAAATAAATAGGAATTCGATACAATATCTGGAAAAGCATAAATTAGACTTACCTTTTGTGTCAAGTGCTGAAGAAATAAATGAAGACGCCAAATCCACTTTGTTGCTGCGTAGAATTATTTATTAGATTCGCTTTCAATAAAGACGCGTCAAACTTAAAGCGAATTTGCGAAGAAAAAATGTCTTTCCGCTCGACCTGTCCGAGTGTAAAAAAATCCAGCCGCTCATGAACATTAATAACGGGGGGGAGGGGAGGGGGTGCGGCATGTGGAGTGACGTCACGTGCGTTACACACACACAGACGTTCTTGGCTCATTCTAGTCGTATTGAGTGATTATGTTTGTCGTCGCCCTCCCCACGCAGACGGACCTCTCCTTCCCCGCGCTGTATCTCAACGCCGTCGGCGACGTCATCGACCTCGTCAACGCGCTGGTGCCGTCGCGGCGGCCCCCGTGGCTGTCCCTGAGCAAAGCCGAGGCCAAGAGGCTGGTGCAGAAGAGCGGCCACTGCTCCGCTCTCATCAAGGTGTTACACGAACAAAACAAATTGCTTCCGCGCCGGCGAATAGGTCACGGTCGTGAGCGACGCAAGATCCAGCTACGCGTAAACTATTTAAACTATTGTTTACTTAATTTACTGGGTAAGACCCACTGAGCTATATAGGTATTTTTCAGAAGCGACCTGGCCACAAATGATGGCTAATCGAAGTGGCTTATCATCACGTGGACATTTCTAGCAGCCAAATGCTCTAAATGCGTGATGTTGATTCTAAATGTGGAGGGAAAAACTGGAGGACCTGGAGAATAATCTACACGACCCCAGGGAGAATGTGCAAACTCCAAATATACAACAGGCGTCAGGGTCGGGATCGAACCCACGACCTCCTGCATATTGGGCGAGGTAGTTAACATCTCCTAGTCACCGTGACGCCTCGAGTCACAGTGATCACAGTGCGATGCAATAACCACTGGGCCACCGCCTCACCTGAGTCCAGTGGCAATTGTTGATGCCAATACTAAATCATTGGGAGTTTAGGAGACTTGTGTGCTTATAAATATCCTCTCATGATGCTTACTGGCAATATATTTCGATTTACGTTTTATTTTTACATCTACAATTCAATTCCTGATATTGAAATATTAACTCTCACCGTTAATTGCAGTCCCAATAATCAATAATTGAGTTGCTATTATAGATTCCTAATTTAAATGAATATTTACTGGCTGTTGTAAAGTTGTACTGTAACATCGATTCTTCTACATCGGATAATAATAGACACTGTTAAAATGCGCTCATTACCAAACACGCACAATTTAGTAAACATTTTGAAAGTTGAGCTAATCTTGCTTCCTCCATAGATGTTACCTCCTGAGATGTGTGCGTGCCAAATATTGGCAGATAAATATTGAATGTAATCTTCATTACGCTTGCTCATACGATCACAAAAACCTGCGTAATCGTCTGCCGATGTTGATTTTGACTTGCCCAACGTGCCATCAATAAACAGGAGTGCTCCACACAAATTCATGACAGGTTTTGGCAACAAGATGATGCGCCAATTAGCTCATCGCCATGCTAAAAGAAAGAGTAGAACACAGCAGAATACTGCTCGGAAACTGATCGTTCAGCCCTTGATTTACAAACTACATTTTCTGTTTTATATTTTAATTATGTTTAATCGTCATCATGATCTTGGTCATGAAACGTGCTCCATCCACTGCTGTAAAATTGACGAGAGCAAGTGATGATTAATGTCTTAGATGGATAGGGAATGAGGGGTATCCATGGAATTGAGATTATGAAGAGGAAGCGGGGATGGTAGTGGCTAGAAGGGAGAGATTGAGGGGTCATGGGATGAGCGAGGTGAAACAGAAGCTGCCCAATGCGTTATCAACTGATCCATCAGCCACCATCTCTTCTCGCTGTGCCCTACCGAAGCCTGCTTACTGTCCTGAGTGAACATGAAGTCTCTGATTGGCTTCGTTTCATCGTGGCCCAGGCGCTCCTCTTTACATTCCAGCATCATTCTGAGTGTCCATATCGTCACGCTTCTTTGCACTTTTAAAAAAAAAATCCCATTTTGTCAGCGTTCATGTTTCTGGTCCCTGGTCCCGTAATGTCGTTGTAGCAGGCCTTTGGAATACGTCATTGCTGGCAATATGTATTGTATCTATGCCCTATTGTACTCGATATTTTATAAGTATTGTGCATTCATATACATTTTATTCCATGTAAAGTTTGCTGATTTGCCTTTATCTGATGTGAAGTGCACTTTTTATGAATGAAGATCCAATGATTGATCTGTCGTAAAGAAAATTGATCGTCAAATTTGTATTTTCAAATATATCTTTTATCTTTAGATTCTGCCTGGATATGAGAACATATTCATGTCCCACTCGAGCTGGTTCACCTACGCAGCCACCATGAGGATCTTCAAGCACTGGGACTTCAACATTCTGGACGCCTCCACGGCGAGCCGGCAGATGTCCTTCAGCAGCTACCCAGGTTGGTGTCGCACGCCGCAGCCATTCGCCATCCCTTATGCACGGCCCCACTCGGACGATCGACGGTGCGGAATGGAGGAGCGTTTGGCTGCGTCGGTTCGGCTCGCCAGCCCGGTTTGGTCGTCGCTCCGTGCGTCAGCGGGGAGCGTAAACGACGCCGACGACGATCCCGTCTCTCCCTGGCAGGCAGTCTGAGCCCGCGTTTCGGTTGCATGAGTAGGAAGGCGCTTGGCTTCTCGTGGTGTTGCCGCGTGGCTCTCGCCGACGTGTTGTCGGGTCGCGTTCTTCGGGACGGCGATGTCCGCCGTTTCGCTCCACGTGTTAGGGGAGCTTCTTTAGGCTCACAGTATGTGGAGCGAAACGTCTGACATTGTGCCAAAACGTCGCACATCATCGTGCGCGGTACGGACCGAAAACGTGTCCGAGAGCAAGAAATAAATGTTGGGCTTGCTGGGAACATCCGGCTGCCACATCACGTTGAGCATAATCTCTTGTTTTCGTAAACCCCCCCCCCCCCCCCCCACTTGTCTTGTTTGACCGCAGGCTTCCTGGAGTCTCTGGACGACTACTACCTGCTGAGCAGCGGGCTCGTGCTGCTGCAGACCACAAACAACGTGTTCAACGCGTCCCTGTATGCGGCCATCACTCCTCTGTCGCTGCTGGCGTGGCAGCGTGTGCGCGTCGCCAACATGATGGCTCGTGGTGGCCGGCAGTGGGGCCAGGTCTTCTCAAGACACAACTCGGGTGAATGGGGCGCGTCGGAGGGGACGTCGCACCACGGGGCGAAGGAGGCGGAGTGGTGAAATCGGCTTGTGGGAAAGATGCTCGGTGGATTGGGTGAACTTAACACGGTGTTAGGGTTTTTCGAGGCAGATATTACGATTTGCAAATTGATTTTTGGGGATTTTTGGTCATGTGATGATGATGATGAATTGTTTAGGTTGTTTAGTTAACTGAGAATATAAAAATAATAGTTGGGAAAAATAATGAAATTGAGAGCCTTCTTGATGTCTCACAGGAACCTACAACAACCAGTACATGGTGCTGGACTTGAAGAAGATTGAGCTGAAGAAGAACATTGCGGACGAAGCCCTCTTCGTGGTGGAGCAGATTCCCACACTCGTGGTGTCGGAGGACCAGACGGACATCCTGCGCAAAGGTGAGCCGCCGAATCCGTGCGACGTTTTGGCTGCTCCGCAGTGGACGGGCCCCCACGTGTGACGAGGGTTCGGGGGGCGGGGGGCGGAGGGGCACGAGTGCTCTTGCCTATGACATCAGTCGCCCGCGGGCAGCATCTGTTTGCGCGACACCCTGCTGATGACACCGAGAAAGTTTGAAACCGGAGAAAGTTTATGTAATTCTCGCTGAAGTGCAATGAGGGTGAAGGATTCTAGAGGCACTCTGGAGGCGAACAAGGCCTCGTTGTGTCAGCGAAGTGTCACGCTTGTTCCACTGGTGACTATAACTCGTGGCTGGGAGTACGGCGGATCAGATGTGAACATTGCAGGCCATAGAGGCTCACCTCGTGGCTGTCGATGTGCATGGCGATTTGCTGGAACCTGAGATGTGCGCTCCACCAACCCCCCCTTAGGTTGACTTAGCCTAGAATGATGACCTGCTGTGGCACCGGATGTGGTGCCAGCACCACCACCCTCCTTCCTGCAGCTTTCCCAACCATAAAGAGACGCTCACTGTAACGCGCACACACAAGCACGTATACGCACACATGCACGCTCGTACCTGGAAACACAAAATACAAAGATCCCCCGTATAGCTTTAACATACGGTGGGGCAGATGCTGTTGGCGAGCGCCGATGAAGGCCGGCACGGTCTTCATAGGTGGTGGGTGGCTAGCACCACGCCTGATCGCCTTTGTCTCCCTCGTGGCAATGTTCACACACCACACCAGGTACTGATTTGAGGCTGAGTCGACCTAGGGGAGGCCCACGACAAGTTTACATATTTGTCAGTGGTGTTAGCTGTGAGCAGAAATCGAATTTGGGTTGCTGTACTCATAGCGCAGTGCGCCAACCACTACACTACCGCTCCCCACACGCGCACATACACACACGTACATACACAAATACACACACACACGTGTATGCGTGCAGTCAGCAGAGCCATCGCTGTCACCTCTTCCGCTTGACGCACAGCGAGGATTTGGGTGGCGAGCGTCATGCACGGCTGCCCCTTTGTCCATGGGACAGTGGAGTCGTAGCCATGTCCGCAGTGACTCGCTCGCAGGATCACTGCAAAGTGCGCTGCACCTAACCCGCGCCTCTGCCCGCCAGGATACTGGCCGTCCTACAACGTGCCGTTCTATGAGTCCGTGTACAACCTGAGCGGCTACCCCGAGTTCGTGGCCACGCACGGAAGCGACTTCTCCTACGAGCTCGCCCCTCGGGCCAAGATCTTCCGCCGCGACCACGGCTCGGTGGTGGACTTGGCCTCCATGAAGGGCATCATGAGGTCCAACAGTGAGTGCCCCCAGCGACCTCCCCCCCCCCCCCCCCCCCCCCCCCCGGCGACGGAGCCCTCGACGATACCTGGCGGTCGTTGGTGCCGCCTGTGGAACCCGACGCGGCGCTCGCAACTGAGAAGACTTTGGGGACCGGTGGCGCTGTGATTGAAAGAAAAGATTGATTTCAGATTGCCCCCTTCACTCACACCGCCGTATTGTAACAGCGGGTTGCACGATACGCTGGCAGCATTTGCAAAGTGCCACATTGTACAATGTGTTCTACAACTGTTGTATAAGTCACAGTGTTCTGTTTGCAGTTTCTCTCCTTAAGATGCATCATTGTCGAAAACACAAGCCTCCTCTATCATTTCCTGTCAAAGGCATTGTTCATAAAAGTTGTGGTGCGATCGTGTAGATGTAGTTTGAATGCATTCCAACTGGAACATATAAAAGATCATTCAAATGAAAGATCGTTTTTTTTCTTCAAGTCGATGTTATAGATCCTGTGATGATATTTATAAGCCTGTGTTCTTTTGCTCTGGTGGTGTGCCCAACATTTATAAAATTTGGAATTCAGAATTTGAGAATATATCCTTGAGATATTGAGCCGTGCTTAGAGCAGTTTGCTTGGAATGGACCTAGGATTATCAGTCTGGGTACATGCCGTCCTAAGGAGAATACGTTTCCCGTCATCGGAGACACTTTATGGAAGTACGTATGAATAAAACATAGAAGCGTAAACCTCAAACAATAACATTTACATGAACGCCTTTTGACGCATCAAAATGTGACACTTCTGCGGGGTTAATGAGGCACTCATTGGTATTAATTGTTAATGAAGAGGTTTGAACAGAACATGCCAAGTTGTTTACTTGAATGCCTTTGAACTATAAATAATTAGCCGCGTCTTACTGAATAAACACTATTGGCCGAATGGAAATAAGTAGGTGGTTAAGTGCCCACTCGAGCATGGTGTGGCACTCATTTCTCGCTTGCAGCTCTGAGCCATTGGCAGAAACGCCACACTCCTCTGGCAGGGACATATTTATTCGTAGATAAGCACTAGTTACTCATGAACAAAAACGAATAAAAAAAATCCTGGCATTTGGAACCTTATAATTGCGCGCCACACTCTATGACCACTGCTGCGTGGCTTGAAATACTTTGAATATTCGAGAATTTCTGGTGCTCGAATGCAATTGTCTCGGGGCAGCTGTCAATGTGATATAAAAACACAGCGATGTACCAACAACAGTGCTGCTACCTCCCATGGTCACTCACTCCCTTGTCTCCGCGTGCAGATTACAAGTACGACCCTTATTCTGAAGGCGACCCTTGCGATTGCATCTGCTGTCGTGGTGACCTCAACCCAACAAAGCCGGCTCCCGATGGCTGCTACGATACCAAGGTACGGAGCAGAATGGCCCACGTCCCTCACCACATGCGGCCGTGCATTAAAAGCCCTCTCGTGTCACTGTCACGTGTGGCTTGTTGGGAGCTGCACTCTATTAACTATGAGCAATTTTTATTTTACCAGGTAAGGCCCACTCCATAGCGCTTTTTCAGAAGCGACCTGGCCACAAATGATTGCTCAACGAAGTGGCTTTTCACACTCCAAATATACAGCAGGCGTCGGGGTCCGGATCGGACCCACGACATTCTGCATGCCAGAGGGCTAACGCATCGGAGAGAAAGAGACGGAGCTTGACGGACCATGCCTGGCCAAGGGCTGCGGTGCGCAGGATGGTGGTTGCGACACAGCAGAGTCCGTGTACGCTGGGGGTTCGTGTAGAGGAGGAGTTGTTTAGCGGAGTCGTTGTGACAGACCGTGCTGGTGAAAGGCGCCACACGGGGAAAACGTCACACAACAAGAGACTTGGAAAATCCGTTTCGGTCGCAGGCATCTGGAAACTGTTTTACGTTTTTGGTTCCATACCTAAATGCGTCGGTGTATCTCGGTTAATTATGGAACAGTTGTGAGTGGCAAAGTTGTATGTTGCTCTCCACCGAGCCTCAGGATTTAATGAGGGCACTTTGAGAGCTTGCGCTTGATCCCGGGACGGTGAACCATATCGGTAACCGAGGGCAGCACGCAGATTTACCCTGGTGACACCGCGTCCGTGTGTGTGTGTGTGCGCGCGGGGTGCCCCAGGTCACGGATTACTTCAACGCGCGGAACTTCACGTCGTTCGTGGTGAACGGCCCCACGGTGCAGCCCGACACGCCACCCTTCAGCTGGAGCAAGTTTAACGGCACGTCCCACGTGGGGCTGCCGCCGATGTACGACTTCCCCTTCGTCACCGTGTGGCCCGCCACCTTCGCTGCCACAGCGGGGCTGCCATGAGCTGGGGACCTCGCCCAACGCTGCGACCCCCTTGACTGTCGCTTCCCTGGGGGAGGCCTCTCCCCAGCAGCGAGGCCGCTACCTCTCTCGCCCTGCGCGTCCGCCTAACGCAGGGGTCGGCTACCTGCGGCTCTTTAAGGGCTGCGTTGTGACGTTAATCGCATTGCGTTGCGGCTCTAGAAATATAGAGGTTGTTTTTACCAAATTATTTTGGTTGCCGACCCCTGGCCTAACGTGATGCTTCTTCGATTTTCCCCGATATCTTCGCTGCTTAACCTGGCCACGCGGCGCTGTTCGCAGAGGCCGACACTCACAGCCACAATAATGTGTTTTCAAATCCTTTTTGGGGTCATTTACAGCTCATCATCCCACCAGGGCCAATGAAATCAACACCATTTTGTGGGAAGTCAACAAGATGTGTTTTTGTAGAGACTGGCTCTTCGCCATGGGAATGTTGAATTGTCACCGCTAGCTCAGGGCTGCCAATGCTCATTTATGCAAGGAGAGACTTTGACCTTTTGACTCATCTCCACTACAGCTGCCCCTTTGTGCGTGTGCTCTTCCCTGTGTGCTGCTGCTGCCATTACTCGTACGGTCCATCAGTTGCCTCCCCTGCAAATAGTGTCCCCTGCAAAAATCTCCAGCTCCAAAGTGTGAATTTTTATTTTCTCCTGTGCATGGTTCGTAGTCTTTGCAGACTTTTCACTTCTCAGTGACCGCATCTTTATAACCACTTTCATAGCTGGCAGCCTGCCCTAGTAGGAGAATCCTGTGAAGGCAAGGGGAGGGGGTCTGTCGCGTTTGAAGACAGAATTTTAAATACAAAGAGTGCCAAATGTCACTCGTAAAGATATCAGCCAAAAAGGGCTGGCAAGTCCATGATTTAATATTACGTAGATTTTTGTCTCTTCGATGCGTTTTTCTTATTTGTTTACTTTTTATTTTACATTTTCTTCAGGGAACTGTGTTCCTGCATATTCGCTGTCGCTCATAATACGATGCAATGTGCTCAGACCTGCGCTGTATGCCAATGTATTTTTACCAAAAAAATAACAGATTTTTTTTCAACGCAAAACATTTGGCAGTTTAACTCCGTCTCAAGGTCGCCAGGCTTGTGACTGAGATGCCCCATGGCTGGCTGTTGTTGCCCAAAATGCAGGCACCCTGCCAGAATTTGCACAAACCGGTTCACCCTTTGTGTGGAACAAAGTCGCCTTCACATATCATGGCAGACATTACAGAAACTGATAATGTAATCAATAGATATAGTAACAGGAAGGAGGCTGACTGCAGCAGTTCAACTCCGAATAAATATCAAAAGCCCATCTCAGCATTGTATAGTTTTTTTTTGCTCACTGGAGGACTTAATTCCAATCGGAGGATGGTCGGTCTGATGCATGGTGGGAAAACCTATTGCACTACAATGATTTTTTTTTAAAATTCTGCTTTCACGATAATGCAGCACAAAATACTAATTATTGTAATAAAACACCGAACGTAACATTCGTTTGCTTCCCGATGTTGTGTTTATGGTGATCGAGAGGACGACGTAGTCCCCTCCTGCCATCTGAGCCAGGTGTGCTGGTGGTGCACGCCTGTGATGCAGCGCTGCGTGGCCGAGGGCTGGTGGATCGTGCGAATGTTGTGAACCTCCCTTTCCGTGGGCATCAAGGTGCCATACCCTGAGGATTCAATCGTGGATTTTCTCCGGGTACTCAAGATTCCCTGTGAGCACAAAGTCAACCGCTGATTAACGGAATGGGCCAATCATCCCAATGCAGGATGCTCCTTAATAATATTGCAAGTCTCACTGAGGCTTTCTTGAGCTTAATAATTATTATAAGCACATGGCTATAAATCACTTAGAATATGCCCACTAGTGTTAAATCTCGGAAGCCAGGCAGGGTTCGCTCCCGCACAGTGGTTGATTGGGTGATCACTGGGCATGCCAGGTAGGTGCCAGGTAGCTTGCTGGGCTGTGCCGTGTGGAGCTCATCGGAGGGCAATGCAGCGCACCGTTGTACACGACACTTTTGTGCGTCCACGTCTTTGCTCCCGCACCTTTAACTTTGTTGTTTGTTGTTTAGACCAGGAGATCGATGCTCGATTTTCGGGCGCCGCGTTGACGGCATTCCTCGTGACTTCTCGCCTGACGGAGCGCGCCGCTCGAAGGCCGCTGCCATCTTTCCACTCGTGCTCGCGCACCGACGAGAGTGTGACGACCGTGGCCAAAGAGCCCCCGACAACCCTCGCGGCGTGGAGAAGAGGGCCCCTTGTGCAGCGGCGGGTTGACTTCGGGGCTGTACATTTACGTTATAATAACAAGGGGCATTATTTATGTTTATTACCAATCATGTCCGTGGGGCCAATGCTTCCTTGACGGGTGTGCGCGACGTGGAGCGGCAGTGAAGGGTGAAGGGGGGGGGGCCGCGGTGGCGGCTCGCGCCTCGTCGAGCTGCAGCGGCCCCTCGGCCCCCGTAGCTCTGTCACGCAACAAAGACAAAGATCCCCCGTGTAGCCTTAGACTGTTGGGGCAAGTGCTGTTAGCTCGTAGCACCTATGAAGGCTGGAACAGCACACGAGGGGTGGGTGGCCAGTACCACGCCCGCCCGCCTTTGTCTCCCTAATGGCGATGTTTACACACCGCACCAGGTACTTATTTGATGCTGAGTCGACCTAGGGGAGGCCCAGGACCGGTTCAGATAATCGTCACCGATGTTGGCCGTTAGCGGGAATCGAACTCGGGTCGCCGGGTTCATAGCGCAGTGTAGCGCTAACCGCTACACCACCGCTCCCCACGTTCACACACATGAGTGCGCGTGTGTGTGTGTGTGACGCCAAACCCTGACCTTTCCGTAGGACCTCCGGCTCGGTGAGTTTCATTGCGGGCGGCACAGCGCCCCAAGGAGTGAGACCTGTCTCTGAGAAGAGCGACGGTGAAGGGGTGTGTGTGGGGACACCAGGTCGCTCTGGGAAACGACGCGGCCACGTTATTCTGTTATTTCGAGAACGGGGACAGCTACGGGGCTTTATTTACCGGTTTGAGCGATTGGAACACACGTCTGCCGGGCAGGAGAAAAACGCGACGTGTGTTTACGTGTATTAGTATTTTACCAGGTAAGGCCCACTGAGCTATACAGCGAAGTGACATGGCCACGAATGATAGCTCAACGAAGTGGCTTATCACGTGGACATTTATAGCAGCCAAATACTCTAAACGCGTGTTTCTAAATGTAGAGGGAAAAGCGGAGGACCCGGATAAAAATCCACGTGGCCACGGGGAGAAAAAGCAAACTCCAAATATACAGCAGGTGTCAGGGTCTGGATCGAACCCACGACCTCCGGCATACCGGGTGAGGGAGGTAACGTATCGCCACCGCAACGTCTTTCACTTCCGCTTTCAGCCCAGTTTTAATAAGCAACGTGTACGTACGATAACAACTGGGAGTGGATGTTGAACCGATACTATCACAAGACTTAAAGGAACTGGTCAAACATCCCAAAGGTAAGAAACGAGGTTTTCAATGCGCAATACACGTTTATTTACAAAATTAATTGTGACCGCAGAATGAATCACTTTTGATGTTGCTTTGAAGCTTTCTTGACTGCAGGAATCCATACTCTTGGTTCTTTCGGTAAAGTCACGTAGGTAGAAATACAATCAAATAAATCACGACGTTTCGAACGCAACACAATCGCTCGTTTTCAGGTTAAAACCACGACAACTGCGATGTCTGCTGCCCGCAGCACGATGTCTGTTGTGAGCAGCACGATGTCTGCTGCCTTGTGGACATCGTGCTGCGAGCAGCAGGCGTATCAGCTGTCGTGGTTTTCACCTGAAGACGGGCGCTTGTGTTGCGTTCGAAAGCAACAGTTGTTGATTACGACCAACAATGTGCCCTCCAGAACCAGGAGTAATGTGCCTCCGTGAATTGAAAGTTCATCTCGTGTCATCTTTGTGTTTTCACCGGGTCCCTCCGCGTGAAAGGACCACCACCACGGCAGTGCGGACGCAGTTTGCCCCGCGCTGCAGATTGCCCCACTGAACACAAGAGGGAGAGCACGATTTAATATTGAGAGGCTGATGATGCGTGTGTTGACGAAGAGACACGTTTCTTATGGATTTTAGCGCTGAACGTTGCCACATCATCAATTAGGTTTTTGTATTATGATATATGCACACTGATGGGAATTGCCTCGCCGCCAATGCTATTTTTACAGGATATGCACACCACTCATATTGGCGAGCTCCTCTGGCAATCGCTGGCAGCTACGTGTTTTTGTGGGCTGTGTTGAAGCGTGGAGCAGCGTAACATTCGCAGCTACGCGCAGGCAGCTATAATGTTTGTCTCGTAATTATGCAAATTCCCAGGAAATGCAAAGACAACCGACTCAACAGAACGCTGCCTTTCCAGACGTGTTATTGGAAATAAAATTATGGACACTGCAGTTACATAAACCGGGAAAAAACTGGCTGGAATATGAAACGTTAAGTTATGCATGTGGAACATAAGGGGTTAGGAATGTTTGTATGCAGCAGTGTCCAAGCGTGCTCATTCGTGGACAATGTTTGAAAGTCTTAGTTAGGTCTCGGGCTTAATAAAACAGAGTGATACATAGACTCGAATTGGCGACCTTGGCTGAGTTGTTTGTGGATAATAATCCACAGCGCGTGCAGCTGTCCCACACTGTGCTAAGGTAAAGGTGCAGCCCTGCAATGTCTTACGTATGGGACTGCTGGCCGGAGGGCCTCCACTCGAGTGAACGTACGTATGTTGAACTTCTTTCGTACCGCGCGTAGCCAACCGTTGTGTCATACCTTTGCATGTCTTGCTGGGTACAATTATTAACAAAACACATTTTTACAGTCCTCCCATCAATCCGCTGCTAGATGAAGGCCTCCCCACGCCGTGCCGATGGGGAATGCTTCACCATACTTCACCGTGCTGGTCAGTGCGGATTGGTAGATTGCCCAGGACTCGTAAAGCTATAATTTGCCATTGATGATATCCATGGCTGGTAATCAAACTGAGGTTGCCAGGTTCATTCGCACAATGTGCAAACAATTTTCCCCGCTACTTTATCACAATAATGTACAGCACAGCGATATGCCCTGCTTAATCGGTGTAGCCTGACTACACGCACACATTGCCATCACGGCTCTCTGGAATGTGCTGGGGTGAGTGCTGTTCGTGAGCAACTATTAAGGCTGCCACAGCGAATGACTGAAGTCGCATGGGTCAGCACTGTGCGCGGCTCAGTTCTCAGATTGACGCACCGCACATGATAATCGTGCGTTTCCCCCGAGTTATCTGGATAGAAAACGGGCACAACTGGTATTGGTCAAAGCATCCCAAATACTGAAAAATGTAGCTGCAAATGACTCCACTGGGACTGCGCACAGCGGCATTGCCCCCTCCTGCGAGCATTTGTCAGGGGCATTTAAAACATATCTTGAGACTTGGTGACGTTTTCATGGATAAATAGGACATCGTTATTATTATGTTGAACTTCTTTTGCACCGTACGTAGGCAACCGTGCTTATTGGAGGTGCTCATTTTTTGACTAGTTGGAAACTCGATTGAGATACCGAGAAGAATTGAGAACATTTTTTAGAGCAAGGACGCAAGATACCAAAATTGACTCGAACAAAACAAGAAGCCACACAAAATAAGGATTTAAAACAATGCAATTAGCAAATGTACGATGTGTGTTACAATTTACACGTTCACTTTCCTTTTAGTACCCTGCATAGAACATGTAAACTTCAGCGCGGATCTCAAGGGAGCATTGCATGGCACTCACCTCAGTTTGCCGTGCTGAGCCAGTAATAACCGATCACAATAAAAACAGCTCGTATCAAGCGAAGCAATATGAAAGTGTACAAAACCAAGGAAAACGCAACTCTCTGCCGTTAAAAATCAATATTCCCTCCATCAAAATAATGTATTCTCATTCCTATTCCAGAAAAGTTCCGCGTTTGTCAACAGGACGTCATGAAACGGCGGCCTTGCCTTGCGTGTCTCCTCTCCGTGTGTTTGTTAGATTGGCGGTTTGTTAAGGAGCATTGCGAATCTTCACAGCTCACGCAACTGAGCAGCAGTCACTGCCACGTTTGGGCTCAACGTGATCACTGATTCCTGATTTCATCTACAGATTAACATAGCCTTGCCACCTCTCATTTACAATGCTCGGTTGAATGAATGGGGGGGGGGGGGCAGGATGGGTGACAATTAGATCAACAGCTTGTATGGTGCTTGTTTAAAAAATACAGTTTTTAAATGTAACGGGTACGGACTTTTCACCTGGCCCTTGGAAAGTAAGCTAGGAGGAAATTTAATAGAGCAATTCACCACCAGGATCTGGTGTATCGATCCATCATTAAAAAGCCTGTGGGCGGGTATGATGGGCGGTGGGCCAAAAGCCATATATTGATAGTATTTTTTTATGCCTTTGGGGCAAGATCATCTCCTATTATGGGTGTCTTGACAGCCAGAGAGAGCCAGATTGCACTGAACTATGGGAAATTAAAGGTCTCAGACCCCAATAGTCAGAATGAGAGTTCTAGCAGATGCTATCAAATTTATTCCTAACCAAGAAAAATACTGAAATTGACGGTTAAAACAAGAGAACTTTCGCACATCACATCAGAGGAATTCCTAATGAAGCAATTACTGAAATCTTTCACGGTGAAAAGAACAGACAATACCTACCCCATGCTATAGAATGGTTCCTAACCAAGTAAAACTGTACTGATATTTTCACAAATAAAACAACATAAGTCTAGCATATAACATTCGAGTGACTGTTAACTGAGCAAAACTGAAATATTTCACAATTAAACCACACACGGAGTTCAATGCACAATGCCTGCCAAGGCTGCGTACTTTGTGCACTGCTGAATAAAAGTTGGCCCCAAAATGCCCTTAATGCGTCATGCGATGTGTGAGAAAGTCCATCATACGACTGAGTCTGCAAGTCATCACGACACCTTAACTTTACATGGCATACTTCAGTCAACGGGTTTATAGGGAACAGTGGCACAGTTGTTTGCCATTAGCCTGGTGACCGAGGTTTTTTCCCCAGCGATGGATAAAATAAGTCGCAAGTGGTATCTGAACCGATCCTGGCACCTTAATTTAACAACCTAGACCATCCAGCATGGTGAAGTATGTTTAAAAAGAAACCTATATGACCTGCATAGTATATGGGGGGCCTTTATCTCGTCGTGGATTTATAATGGGCAATAAATTATTTATTTTCATTACTATTCCAGTCCATTTCTAGGCATTAAATGTCTTCGGATATATATTATTCTATACGCTAAGTCTGCGCAAGAAAATAAACTGCTGTAATATTAATGTCTCTCGATTGATTTTCTCCGTGTAATTTAGGAATCCGCACAGCTGCGTTGAGGTTAAGCCGCTGACGGTGTGGAATTAGGAGCTACTAATTAAACTCCTGCGCTCGTGTGAGTCAGCGCGCAGTGTAAGTTTGATAATTATGGGACTTGGTGTCTGGGCGAAACGAGGTCTTCTCGGGATAGAGGACCCAACGTTGAGCTCCACGCCCAATTACCCGCCTAAGCACCTTGCGCGAGCATCAATTAAGGCAGAGCGGCAGTTGGCTGTCCGTTATTTAAGAATCTGTGAGTGGCATTCAGGGAAATGATTCACAGTCGATGGCGGGTCTTCTGATATGTAAATCCTGCGCCTCTCAGGGACAACTGCGTAGGCGTTCGTGGTTGCGCTGTGCAGTTCTCTGCGATGCGTTTTCGGGTTGTACTACGCTTTGTTCGGCACAGTGGCCGACGATTCACTCCACGTACTGGGGTGCCACGGTGGCGAGATGTTAACTACCTCGCCTGGTATGCAGGAGGTTGTGGGTTCGATCTCGTTCCTGACGCCTGCTGTATATTTGGAGTTTGCGTGTCTCTCTCCCCGTGGTCGCGTGGATTTTTCTCCAGGTCCTCGTGGTTTTCCCCTCCACATTTATAAACGCGCGTTTAGAGTATTTGGCTGCTATAAATTCCCACATGATAAGCCACTTCGTTGAGCTATTATTTGTGGCCAGATCGCTTCTAAAAAAGAGCTTTATAGCTTAGTGGGCCTTACCTGGTAAAATAAAAAAAGTTTTATCGTTTTTGTTTTATGGTTTATAGTTTGCTGGACGGGAGAACAGCTTTGTGTGCCGCACATTTCAATGCACTCCCAGTGAGTGGAGTGAAACGTCGACAATCGTGCCGAGCAACGCGCAGAGAGTTGCACAGTGCAAGCAAAGGACACCCACGCAGAGAGAGAGAGAGAGAATCTGTGTGTTGTCGCAATGACTCGTGTCTGTGGTCAGTGTCACCAAGGTGCGGCTCCTGTTTAGAAATGGATGATAAGAACAATGGTTATGACAATAATTATATGGCTATGTCATTTAACTAAAGTACGGCAGTGTGTGCTAGTGTCATGATCCACGTCCCAAATGATATATGTATGAGAAATTTTTGTTAACAAAAAAAATAATGGTCCTTCCTAAAGGAGTTCATCATCAGAGCTCGCTCGCAAAATAGATTATATTGAATTTCAATTGGCTCTAACCTAGTTTCATTAGAATAAATTCAACTGTTATAACCCGAAAAGTTAAAAAGACTTATTACTTATGAAGCCGGGTTTCTAATGTAATTAATTATATTTTCTTTAAAACAAGAGAATGGGAGATGAAGCGGCACAGAAAATGGAAAATATGTTAATTAAAAAAATACATGGTAGATTGAAATGCGCGAAATTTAAGTAATGCACTGGCAGTGCTGTACAACATACAGATTGAACAAAATAAAATCACACACACCTGCAGCCATCATCGTTGCTCTTGCCAGATAACATCGCCTGAAACAGCTGCTCACTTGATCGTTTTTCGGTTCCGCGTGCGCTGCGTATGTCGTGTTGACCTTTTATTTTCTTTCAAAGTCTCCAACTGAAATTCGTGCACAATTATAGAATCGTCGGACTGCGCTGGATGTCGTTTAAACAGAAGCCCCAATAGAATTCAGCTGTCAAGAAACTCCTGGGCTGCGATAGGCTTGGCTGGGTGAAGGGAAGTTGTGTGGGTACATTGCGAGATTCCTGTATATAAATAAGCCCTTAAAAACAACACTGTTTTATTTAAGAATGCTGCGAGTCTTTTCCAAACTTTTGTTCTTTTGTTGACCAGAACAGTGGCTTTAATTAGTTCATTTTGCTCCCGTTCCTTTATCTACATTTACAGATGTACGACCGCGGGTGACGACTCTGGTTCTAATTTTAATCGTGGCTTTCGAAAATTTAGAACGCTTACTTTCGGCATAAATATCTGCCAGGTCGACGCTTATGCGTCGACAAGAATCTCAACACCAAAACGTTTAACGAAATGTTGTTCACCCCCTCACAATGACGGGCTGGGCTCAAGGTTGGTCGAGAGGCTCCCCCTCTCCGCTGCAGCAGGGCGCTCTCGAGCCTCATGAAACAAAAACAAGACGACCGGATTCTGGCCGGGACACCCTCGCATTGCGGCTTCTGCAGAACGCGCGCCGTTTCCGGCGCACTGAGAGGCGCGTGGTCCCCCGATCCCGTCTTGCACGGGGCCATCGGCCACACTCGAGACGATCGCGGCGCAGTAGCGCGCACGCAAAGGAGGCAACAGAAGGCGCGATGGGCAACTTGAATGATGGCAGTGTCACTGTCAATATCGTGGTGGTGGTGGTGGGAGTCACCCACCTCCTCATGTGCCATTCCGGCCTTCATGTATGCTCGCCAGCAGCACTTGCCCGGACAGTCTGTTAAAGGCTATACGGGGGATATTTGTCTTTGTAGTAGTCGTCGTAGTAGTGGGCTGCTTCAGAAAATAAATATTTTCAAAACGTGGTTTGTGTTCTAGTTCGGCATTTAGCAAGTCGTGGGCTCTGGCACGGCTCATCGTGGGCATTGCCACAATATGGCGATGGAACAACACAGCTCTCTGGCAGCGTGCGCTGCAAGTGCTGACAGCAGATTTAGTAAGAGGATGTAGCCCCGTGCACTGGGGGGGAGGGGGGGTGACACGTGCCCTCCCAATGACCCGATCGAAATCCCTAATTTGGATCGGATCATTGGGGTTTATTAGTAATAAATCGGCATTTTGCGACCCCCACTGCCACTGTGTAACATATTATCACGTGCCAGGGACTCTGAGATGGTAGGACAATTGTCTGAGTCCATAATTGGCAATAAGTAACGGCAAAGCAGTTATAAGTGACTCAGAATTGTGCGCAGTTGCGTATACAGTACACGACTTCCCTGAAAGCAAACACCTTC